>NC_083326.1:22236379-22549084 GCF_963455315.2 Globicephala melas | reverse complement strand
CATTAAGGAATGCATCTGAAATTTAGATTTTAAAAGTGAGCAGTATGAAACAAATGAAGATACTTTTCAGTGGTTTCTACTTAATTCATATAACTGAGAGCTTAGCAAAGAATGCCATCTTAATTCTTAAGGATTCTGAGTACACTTCTGCAAAGATGCTCTCTACATCCTGCACTTTAAATATAACCACGAAAAACTGGCAGAGTATTCTGCTTTAAGCATGCAGACCTTTAAATTTTTGTACTATTTTTTTCCGATTATTAAAAGCAATACATCATTTAGTACATCTGGAAAATAGCAAAAAGCTTAAAGAAACAATTGCTTTTAATTCTATTCCCTGAAGATCATCACTTTAAAAATTTGGCATGTTGCTGCCTGGCAGGCTTTTTCCTCCTAAGTTCTGTACTTGATTGAGATATCATAGCATGCACAACTGTGAGTTCCGGCTTTGAAATTTTACTTAACTTTCTATCTGGAGTCAGCAGTTTTCCATTTCATTGGGATTCTTTACACCCATGATCCTAATGTCTATAGCTGTGATTCTCTAGGAGGTGGCCCCAGACCAGCATCACACAGGAGCTGCAAATTCTGGGACCCACACAAACCTCCTGAGTCAGAAATTCTGAGGGGGGAGCTCAGCCATCTGTGGTTTCACGAGCCTCCCCCCATCCCCCTGCCCTGTGATTCTAATTACATTTGAGACCCTCAGCTGTGTCGTCTTACTTTAGAGTGCTGCTGGGAAAGAAGGATTTTCTTTTTGCTCTTATAAATGTTCCACAAAACTCTTTGTTCACATTTCTGAGCATTTCTTTAGGAAAAAAGTAATTAATCAAATGTACAAGAAGCTCGTGAAAAGGTCTGACGCACAGAGAGCGATTTCTTCCCAGAGGCAGGTTGCGGCAGATTTCTCTCCCCAAATGGAGCCTGAGGTCGTCCATCTTGCCACCTTCTTCCTTTCATGCAAACTTGTCTTTAAGCACTTTTGGTTAATAAGTTGTTTTTTATCTTACTTATTCTCTTAACATAGGTTTTTCTTGACAGCAAAGGTATGTTAAAGATACTAATTTTTTGCCTTTACCTGTGATGATTTTGACCTACAGATATTTTTCATTTTGACCCAGTCAATCCTATGTGTTTGCTTATTTGTATAAATTGGAAAGTCGTTTCTCATTACAGAGATTAAATAATACTCACTTATAGTTTCTTCTCATGTTTACATTTAAACATTTAGATCTCTGCAGTCCACCCAGATTGGCTTTTTTTTACTGTAATTTTTTACTGTAATTAAGATCTAAATTTCAAAAAACAGGTAAATAATTTCCCCAAAATACTGTCAATGAATTTTTTGATCATAACTTTCATTTTTTTCCACCATGCCTATTTAATTTAACCTTAGCATCTACTGTATTCAAATTATGTCAGCATAGCAACTGCGGTCCTTTTATAGGCCTGTGTTATAATGCAAATACTTTCAGGTATTTTGTTTGCTTTTAATAATGTGCCAAGAGCTTAAAAACATTAATTTCATATTTGACGGGGAAAAAATATCCTTGTTCCTTTTGCAGTGGTGGTTCAATGTATTTTTGTTGTTGTTGTTCAATGTATTTTTGTTCTGAATAAGTTTCGCTTTCCTTCTCCCCATCGTATTTGGACAAAACCCTATCTTAGACACTACATACAAGGTCTTTAAAAGTGTTCATATATTTTTTCTATCTTTATTCACCTTATAGGTTAACAAATTTAAAACATAAAAATAATGTTTATTTTTTGACTTAGTTTCTTTTTGCAGTAAAGCTTGCAAAAGAATGAGTGGAGTAGCCTTTGAGCTCTTATCATGAAAAAAATCTCAGCTATAGTGGGTCAGGAAGGAAGAAATCATCTGAGTGAAGGATTGGGAAGAATGCTGTGAAAAGTATGGTTTACAGGTTGCTGTGGGATTCCAGATAGCCTGGGAGTCAGGGTACAAGCGTTCGAGCTTTTATTTCAAGAGAGAGGGAAGCTGTGCTGTTCTCTGCCATAGCTGCCCCTTTCCTACAAATTTCCTGGGAAATTTGCTGCCTAAAGATATAGAGATGGCCATAAAGATGGCGCCTCGGGGCTTCCCTCGTGGCGCAGTGGTTGAGAGTCCGCCTGCCGATGCAGGGGACACGCGTTCGTGCCCCGGGACGGGAAGATCCCACATCTTCCCGTCCCACGCGGAGCAGCTGGGCCCGTGAGCCATGGCCGCTGAGCCTGCGCGTCCGGAGCCTATGCTCCGCAACGGGAGAGGCCGCAACACTGAGAGGCCCGCGTACCGCAAAAGAAGAAGAAGAAAAAAAAAAGAGGGCGCCTCGGTTTCAATTCAATCCTGTTTCCATCAACAACACATACTGATGAGTTTCTTCTTCTTGTAAGGAGCTCTGTGGGTGGCGGTGGGTGAGGTGTGCAGTGGGCAGGAGGACATTTGAAAGAGGAAATGGTCTCTGGCCTCATGGGATCTGGCTCCAGAGGTGAGCAAATATTTGAATATTGCCTTATTAGCCTCTTATCACAGCTCTGTGATGTAATTAGAAGTGTTGTCATCACTTGACAGTTGAAGGAAGGCTGGCAGAGAAGGTTAGGAATTTGCTGGAGGTCAAACAGCTAAACAGTGAAAGAACCAGGATGAGAATTTTAGATTCCCTGGCCATAGCCCTTTCCAGTTAATCGCTGAGTTGGAAAAGTAACATGCCTTTCCTGATTATTTTTATCATTAACCGTAGTTGAGTAGACAATATTTCTTGAACAAAATTCCACTTATAAACATCAGAGTTACATACTGTTGTGTCTTGGATGTACTTAATGCAATAGAACTAAGAAATAATCTTCATTTATATACTATTTTGATGTGTTTTTTTCCTACAAAAGATTTCGTGTATGTGATCAGGAGCTCATTAGAATGAAGTGATATCTGTCTTGAATGCTTTCTATTCTTGGTCTCAATAAGGTGTCAAACCCACCATTAGATCCAGGAACTAGTGAAAATCTGTGAGGAGTCAGAAGTATTTAAGAGACTGGAAGAAAAATCTTTTTCCCCTATCTCATCCTATTTTTTATTGGAATCTTTGTTTTACATTGTTACCCTATGATGATTAATATACCCTTTCCTAATTTTCCCACTTCCCTTTCTTTTCTGGCTTTAGCTGAATTTCTAATTCCTCCTATAACTTTGTTTCCTCCTAGGTAAAACCAATCACCAGTCCATCCTCTTCGTGGCCGCAGGGACAGCTTTGTTGTTGCTGTTGATTATCCTAATTACCACCGTCATTGCCATTCCTTATAAGAGGTGAGTATCGCTGCTCCTCCTGGTCTAGTTTTCCCTGAGTAATTCTGATGCTGGAGTTTCTCCATTAATAACCCAGTAGTTGGTCAAGCTGTCTTACGACTCAGGTACTGAGTCCATGTACTTTGAGCGCTGCTCTTGTACGTAGCAGAGAAGGAGTTAAAGTTGGAGGAGGAGGCTAGAATGACTCATTTCGGAATTAGTAGGAGTGGGCACTGCACCCCTGCACTAACAAAGCCAGCCGCCTGGTGCCTCTGCTCTGTCTGCTACCCCGTCTCTCCTCTCCTCCTGCAAAGGAAAACGGCTGTCAGGTGAGGGGGAGGTATGTGTGTGTAACAGAGAGAGAGAGAGAGAGAGAGAGAGATGGATTCTGAGAGAAGATCAGGGTTGAACAGTAATAATGCCTTCATTCATTCATTCATTAAATATTTATTGTGGCAGTGGTGACTGAGATATAGTGGCATGCATATTCTAATAAGCAAGCAACGTGATTTTAAATGGTTCTATATTCTCTGAAACAATCAGTGTAGGTGCCTTTATTACAAACCATTGAGAAGAAAGGAGTTGGGAGGAGCTGCCCTAGAGAGAGCAGGTGGCCATTGGCCTCTTCTAAAGTTTCCTACCTTTTACCGCCTGTGGCACACTTGGCAATTTTCTAGGCTGTTCTTGGTTAACTCTTCCCTTCTTAGCTGCCCTATGTTCATCAACTCACCAGTCTAGGTATTTGTTGCAATCTTAGCTGTAGTCATATTGGGTTGGAATCATTCCTTATACTTGTGATCCAACTAAAGTATTAAATTCTTAAGGAAAGAAGGAACCAAACTTTTGATGTCTACGTTTTGAATGTCCGACACATGGTAGGCACTTACTGTATGTTTGTTGAGTGAAGGAATACATCCATCTCCACTCTTCTCCCCCAGTAATGTTACCACTCACGCATGTGCGCGCGCGCACACACACACACACACACACGCACACAGTCCTGCATGCTTATTGACGGGGTTTCCCATCGGTTTCCCCATCTCATCGCCATATCCTCTTCGAAGGCTCCCCTCACTGCTCGCCTGACTTCAGCGGTACTCCCCCTTTCTAACCCATCTGCTATTTTCCTGGTTCCCCTTCTAAAAGCTAGACTGGCCACGTCGTCTCCCTGTTTAAGACCTGTTTATTGTCTTTCCACTGGCACCAGGATAACGCTAAGCTCATTAACCTTGTGGCACAGGTGCCCTTTGTTCTGACCCCAGCCCAATTAATCTGACCCCAACCTAATATTCATTCATATTTTCTACTCTACTTACTCCCCTGATATTGACAAAATGTATTAAAACTACAGCTTTTATTCTGTGAACACGCCTGACTCTTCCCATTTGTTATGACACCAAAATGCTGATTTCCCCCATATTTGGCCTTAGAATGATCTGGTCCTGCAGACCATTCAAGGTGTGGGATGCGTGTCCCCTCTGGGAGGGCTGTCCTGCTTCTCCCTCCCTACAAGTAGACATGATGTCACCATCCAGAATCGTGTTGCACTTCTTAACCACCACACCTCGCAGCCTGCTTTGTAGTTTAATCACTTCCATGCTTGGCTTCCCTTCTATTCATAATGGCAGGGATTACGTTTTACTCATTTTTTAGTGTTCGATAGCATTTAGCGCTAATCTTTCCAAATAAGGATGGTCCATAAGCATTTGTCTAATTAAATTGAAACATGAAACTGTCGTCGTTCCTTTCTGTCCATCATGGGCTGCCCTCCAGTCTTTCCCTGGTCAGAAATTAGCAAATTGAGGTAAGGATGTTAGTGACACTGAGGATCTCTCTCTTGCTTCACCTTGGTTGATTAAAAAATGCACCGAGGGCAGATACGACAGCAGGAGCACGTGGGAACACAAGGAATATGGCTAGGAGAGAGTGAGTGACAGGACAGACCTCGAGAGGGTCACAGATATTGGACAGAAAGGATTTAGCTTCATGAAAATGCATCAGTTTTACATGAATAGCTAAATTGAACTGTAGAATATCTTGTCCCACTTGGTTAAATGTGATAAAAAGAAGATCAGTGGACTTGAATGCATAACCATGGCCAAACACCACACAGCAAAAAGCACTTGTTCTTTCTACCTTGTCATTGGTATTGATTTGTGGTCGTTACTTAGAATGGAAACGTCTTGAAAAATGTCCCAAGGGACTAAACAATGACCTTCTGAACTCTGTCTTAGCAACTGTTTAAAATAATCCTGCCGCTTCAGCTTCAGATGTGCTGACCTAGAGAGAAGCCAAAATACATCACAGGGTGCCTGAAGGAGACTGAATTCTTCCTTCACGCCCAGCACCGGGGAGCCTGTGAGCACGAGGCCTTTGGAGCACAGTTGGTGTCATTTCCAGTTAGAGACCAGAATAGTGACCATATTCAGTGAGCATGCCTAGGGGAAGGCATAGCACCAGTAAGCGTGACAGGAGCCGAGATACAGTCTAGGGATTGACACCTGAGTCTGTAGGAAGAAATGTAATATTTAGCGAGCAAATGTTAGGCACTTTTACCTCTGTTGTCAGCTTCGAGGTTCACAGCAAATAGGGTGTCTTGGTTTGCCTGGGACTTTCCCGGTTTCAGCGCTGATCATTCCTCATCCCAGGGAAACTCCTTAGAATCAAGCAAGCCAGAATGGGAATATGTTTACTGTCTTTATTCTACAGGTGAGAGGACTGACCTTTAGAGATGCAAATCACTAGTCAATTGCAGAGCACAAGTTAGACGCAGATCATCCCACTCTAAACTTCGTGTTCTCGTTGTATGATAAATAAGTGCTAGGGATGCAATCTACGACGTGGCAAATATCATTAACACGGCTCTACATTATGTATGCCTGTTGTTAAGAGAGCAAATTCTAAGGGTTCTCGTCACAAGGAAAATGTTTTTTCTATTTCTTTACTTTTGTGTCTATATGAGATGGTGGATGTTCACCAAACTTACTGTGGAAATTGTTTCGTCATATATGTAAGTCAGATTATTATGCTGTACACCTTAAACTTACACAGTGCTGTATTGTATCAATTGTATCTCAATAAAACTGGAGAAAAAAATCATCTTCTCTTTTCCTCATCACATTGTATATGCTAAGCTTATGTTAAAAGTATATTTGTTGGGGTAGGATAGGGAGGGTGGGAGGGAGACGCAAGAGGGAGGAGATATGGGGATGTGTGTATACATATAGCTGATTCACTTTGTTATAAAGCAGAAACTAACACACCATTGTAAAGCAATTATACTCCAATAAAGATGTTAAAAAAGATATTTGTTTATATATATAAAACACACATGTGTATATATATATATATATATATATATATATATTTGGACCTACTTGGGAAAGTTAATTCTATATTATGATTGTGAAGGATAATTTAACAAAGGATCAAAAGTCATAAATCTGTGTCTGTTTCCTCACTTGCGAAAAGAGGATAATAGTGTCTGTATCTTAGATTTCTTATGAGGAATAAATAATTTATATAAAAGATCTTAGAAATATGACTTGCACATAGTAAATTTACACATAAAGTAAGTAAATAATTTGTTTAAATAGTACTTAATAAGTAAATACATAAATGCACATAGTCTGTGATTCTGTTGACATGGTAGGAGGATTTCATAGCAACTAGAAGAGACCATCAGAGTCAACATTGATTATCTGAACAACCTTTCCATGGAGAGAGACTATCTTGCCAGGTTTTCAAAATTTCTGTGAAGTAATTATAACCTCATCTTAAAAAAAAACTCTACATTTTTGTATTTGACCCGTCCCCTCTGTGGTTCAATAAGAATCTTTTCTGTAGGGGGATGAAAAGAAATAGTCACCATCTCCCCATGATAACAATTTCCATACACTTGGATATAGTTATTTCATCTTTGCATTCAATTACATTACTCTCTTCTCTTGTATTTTCTTTTCAAAGATTCCTCCTGAAGTTAGGCTTTTATAAGTTTTGTTGAAACTGTGGAGAGTTTATTGAATATATGGTTTCGGATGGCCCGTTTTCAGCTGCAGCAATGTGACTGTAGAAGCAGTGAGCCTGGTAGTCAGGAAGGAGGGCTGTGAATTCAAATCCCGATTCTACTGATTACCAACCATGTGATTTGAGGCAAATTACTCTTCCTCACAGTGCCTCAGTTCCCCAGTTCGTTAAATAGAGAGTTTTTGATGAAATCTGAATAAAGTAATCCATACAGGTCGTTTAGTAAAACACCCGGAAGATTCCATAAAGCTTAGTTATATTGTCATTGTCATCCAAGAAGTTGCACTGTTAGCATTTAAAAGGAAGTTTTAATTGTGGGAAATCTCTAAGTCATTTATGTATCAATAATAACCCACTCTGCACCATTCTTTAGTAAACTCACTGAGATTAATTACTAAGTAACTGGCTGCATATCCGTTTAGTTGCCTTCACCATCTGTGAGCACACTGGAGAAGGTACGAAAAATGAAAAAATTTAGGACAGTGGAATTTTGGGTGAGTATGTATAAAACCGCTGTGGACAGCTGCTTTAACATAATCACTAAGGGCATGTGGGCTGCGGGTACAGGTGAGGTATTATAGAGCGTCTGAAATAATGCTGGTGCTGGAGTGTCATTCTTATTACCTCTCTTGTACATGTTTTCCCAGAAGGAGAAGGAGACAGAAAAGAGGCCTATTTAAAGAGTACTGGGACACACAGAATAGGGTAAGTTTTCTCAGAATTGTCATTCCCCCCCCGCCCCGTTTTGTGCATCATAAATGTAAAGTCAGTCCATTTGCAGTTAGCAATCTTCTTTTTTATTCTCCTTTCAATAACCTAACCAGTGCAGTTGCCTGTTTTTCCAGTATCAGCTATTTGATGAAATGGTTATTTTCTGAACTAGTCTCCTATTATTAATACCTTTTGAAACTGTTTGTTTTACATTCACATAAATAAAGGAGCAATTACACTAGATAATAATAATCAACATTGCACATTACCAAAATCTGTATTAGTTTCCTAGGGCTGCAGCAACAAAATTACCACAAAGAGGGTGACTAGAAACAACAGAAATCTAGTCTCTCACAGTTCTGGAGGATTAGAGTCCAAAATCAAGGTCTCAGCAGGATCAGTTCCCTCTTGGGACGAGACTCTGTTCTGTGCTTCTCTCCTGGCTTCCGGTGGTTGTTGGCATTCCTTAGCTTGTAGACACATCACTCCAGTCTGTTCCTCTGTCTTCACATGGCGTCCTTCTGTGTGTGTGTGTGTGTGTGTGTGTGTGTGTCTGTGTGTCTGTGTGTCTGTGTGTGTGTCTGTGTCTGTATCTCTTCTCCTTTTATAAGGGAACCAGTCATATTGGGCTAAGAGCCTACCTTACTTCAGTATGACCTCATTTTAACTAATTACATCTGCAGCAACCCTATTTCCAAATAAGGTCACATTAATGAAGGTCTGGGAAGGACAAAAATTTAGGGGGGATGATATCTGACCCAGTACAGGGCATGATAATATTTTTATGTCGTGAGGTTATTGTGAGGATTAAATTAAATGTAACTAAAAGCATAGCAAGCACGTAGAAAGATGCAATGCAGGATATTCGTTATTGTTAGATGTTTGGATTAATTTATTAATTAACGGACGTTCAGATTATAAAGCTAAAGACCTTTTTGTTGGGCTGCAGGAATCAAGTGAACTTGACATTGTCCTCCTTATTCTACGTGCCCCTGCCCCTTAATGTTTAATTGACAGAGGAGAAATTCCCTTCTGGGTGTGAAGATAAGAGGGACACTTATTTTCATGCTCATTGTCTCCACTATAGGTCAGATAGTCTCTTTAACACATACTATTGTGTTTACAAAATTTTACAATAAAACATTTCCCTGAGTGTTATCTAAAATTACATCCATATCTCTTCAATTTAATTATTTGCCATTGAATGCTACATGACCCAAACCTCAAGTACTAAAAAGTTTCCGACAATCCAATGTGTGTGCTTCAAACTTCTTAATAATCTATCAGTCTAACTTTCTTCTTTCTGTTAGGTAGTTACTTTTTTGCAAAACAAAAAAAATTTTTTTTCTGAATATCTCATGGTTTGCTTTTGGGCACCAAGTGCGAAGGCTGGAGAAGTCTGGCCTTGTCTGACCTGCCATGCCTGCACGCGAGGAAACCGTGTTCTGTCACATGCAATTTCCGGATCCCTTCTCTGTCCTTAGCTGTTGTCCATTCAAGCCAATCCAAAGCCACATTTATTGCTGTGAATTTCAGAGGAGGAAAGGCGCTTTGCAACTTCCTCACTAGGTATTCAACTCTTCCAGGCTTTTGCAGAATAATGATAATTTGAATGGTGATTAGAAAGTTAGACAGTAAGCTGGTCTGTGAAGTTAGACCTACTTGATTCTGCGGGGTATGTTTTTAGACAAACTACGTAGAAAACAATAGCACTTGAATTTTCCTTTTACTTTCTCCTCGCAAACACTGAAACCACACTAAATTTTCAGACTACTCACCGAAAGACCCCTCTCTCTCCTTCTCTTCTCCTCCCTTCAATTCTGCCCCGCCCCCGCTCTCTCTCCTCCTCTGTCACTTATGCTTACGTATTTTCTGTCACACACATACATACAGGTGGTCAAAGTGACCCAATTAAGGTAGAGAAGATTAATGATTGTATAACATCATCTTGAAAGTGAATGTGCATTTATTTTTGTAATTTTAAAAAAATTTATTTATTTTATTTTATTATTTATTTTTGGCTGTGTTGGGTCTTCATTGCGGGCTTTCTCTAGTTGCGGCGAGCGGGGGCGATTCTTTGTTGCAGTGCACGGGCTTCTCATTGCGGTGGCTTCTCTTGTTGCAGAGCACAGGCTCTAGGCGTGTGGGCTTCAGTAGCTGTGGTATGCGGGCTCATTAGTTGTGGCTCACGGGCTGTAGAGCATAGGCTCAGTAGTTGTGGCTCATGGGCTTAGTTGCTCCGGGGCATGTGGGATCTTCCCGGGCCAGGGCTCAAACCCGTTTCCCCTCCATTGGCAGGTAGATTCTTAACCACTGTGCCACGAGGGGAGTCCCTGTAATTTTTTAATTGTGTTCAGTTGCTTATTTTTAAGCCAGCACACTGTGTACTTTAAAAATATTTATTTTTCCATTCAACAGAAATTAATGATTATCCACTGTGGGAAAATACTGTACTAGACTTTCCATATAAAAAATACAAATAATGGTTCTCTTCGAAATAGCCTAACATCAGGAGAGGGAGTTTTACATTTAAACAGGTAATTTATATCACAATATATCAAGTGATAATCCAGGCTAGGTCTCTGTTGTGTCTCACTCACCACCCTACAAATCAAGAATGTGATTTCTCACAGAAGTTCAATACAGTGAAGAGAATGTTTTATAAAATTAACTGTAATAGAAATTTGACCTGTATCATGGTTGAACTGAGGAGAGATTTATGTTTTGAGTGTCTTTATTAAGTGCTGAAATGCAGTGAATTATTAACATCCTTTGTGTTTGTCTTTCTAGGCAACCAACAACTACAGAAGTCCTGTCTCTGCCAATCAACCTTCAGATGGTGCAGGAGAGGATATTTATGTCAACTACCCAACCTTCTCTCGTAGACCAAAGACTAGAGTCTAAGCTTTTCCCTTAATCTGAGCATATTAATGATGACTGTTATGCACATGGATCTTTATACAATTTCTTCCCACTATTTAGTGTCTACCTTGGATACTGGTTGACCAAATTTATTTCATTTGACAGGAAAAATACTGCCTTAACTAGAGAGCATTCTTAACAGAAATGTTTTAGAAAACCTGACTCTAATTAGCTTACACATAAGAGGAAACTTATTGAATCCTGTAAGGGAACAATGAAGGGGAGATCAAGCTTCAGGCAAGGGTTATTTACCAGGGCTTAAATATTATGTCTAGAATTAAGTATGGATATAAGACAGTTTCTGCATGCCCTTTCACAGTGCTGGATCCACTTCCGTGGTGTTAGCCTAACTCTCATTCAGGCTTTTCCCTTGTGTTTCCAAGATGACTGCCAACAACTCTTGGCAATTCATAATCCTTGTTTCTGTCTGGTAAAGAGTTTGCTCTGATAGAGCAAACACATTTGGTTACTTGTCCATCATAAAACAGTCCTTATGACCAGAAAGGATGAAATGGCTTAAGTCAGTTAAGGGCTCACCTCTAGAGCTAGGTAGGAGGGGGACCAAAGCACACTACTGGGAAATTCAGAGTTTTATTAGAAGAAGTAAAGGGGAGCCTGGAAGCTGGGCTGGTTGCCAACAAATGCGGACTCTAATGACCTTCCAAGACATCTTCTGTTAGCCAGCTAAAAAGAGTAGGAGGGCAGGTCTAGGTTAGCTCTCTCCCTCTTCCCACTTCTAGAACCTACTCTGCCAGCTTGGTCCAGAAGAGTACTTGGCAGTAGAATGACTAAATGGTCAAGAGGAAGATAAATGTGGCAGGGAAATCTCTTCCTTTGCTACTCTCAAATAAATTCATTTCTGATTTCATATAGAATTTCACTATCCCTGGTTTAACCTTATGAGCAAGAGTAGTAGATGATCCAACAATAACTTAATTTTTTTATATTGAAGTTGTTATACTTTTGAGAATTATTATTATTATTTTATTTTTTTGCGGTATGCGGGCCTGTCACTGTTGTGGCCTTTCCCGTTGCGGAGCACAGGCTCCGGACGCACAGGCTCAGCAGCCATGGCTCACGGGCCCAGCCGCTCTGCGGCATGTGGGACCTTCCCGGACCGGGGCACGAACCCACGTCCCCTGCATCAGCAGGCGGACTCTCAACCACTGCGCCACCAGGGAAGCCTGAGAAGTATTTTTAATATATAATTTCTCTCAAAAGAGTCAGGTACCTAGGCATTATTAGTTTTTTTTTAAATAATTATGTGAAATTTAAATACGAGAAAAAGAATGATAGTTGGAAGTGGTGGTATAGGGTGGTAGGGTAGAAAAAAGAGGGGGCAAAGCACTGGGAGGGAGGGTTAGGGAAGGAGGAAAAGGGATCAAAGAATAGGAAGGTACAAAGAAACTTCTGTTGCTTCAAAGTTTGGCCAAAGACACAGTTTGGCCTAATGTTATGACTAACAGGGCAATTAGAGACCATGCCTGCCATTGTCCAAATTCTAGATGCAGGCAACAATGAAAAGTATTTGTGAAACTCAGTAACGGTCATGGTCACCTTGAAACCATAATGGTTTGGTAATGACCAAATATAATGATCGTTTGTGTCTCTAATACTTATCTTTAAAAGATTCTTATTTCTAGGCAGTTCCCTCGTGGCCTAGTGGTTAGGATTCTGGGCTTTCACTGCCATAGCACAGGTTCAACCCCTACTTGGGGAACTGAGAACCTGCAAGTTGTGTGGCACAGCCAAAAAAAAAAAAAGAAAGAAAGAAAAAAAAGATCCTCATTTCTAAAAGGTTCATCACAATAGCTGCATTTAGGTTTCAAAGTTGCAGACTTTTCATGATAATCTAAAGCAATCCCAAACCAAATTCTCATACTGTCTAGATAGATTCTTAAGCTGTAATTGACAGTTTTAGCAGGCCAGTGGATATTTTATGGTTTTATCTTTAAATACATGCACGCCACATAGTGAAGTTATCTGTGAATTACAGAAATTGTGAATGCCCCTACCTATTTCAGAAGGGAAAATGTAAAACCGACCACTCCCAGTTGTACTTACGTACATGCAATGAGAGTTAGCTCTCATTTTTATTTTGTTTGCTTATAGATCTTTACATCTGGATTCAAGAAGTGTTTCCACAAATATATTTGTAACAAAGTTGGAAGGCAGTTTTACAAGAAAACCATCTACTGTTTTGTTGACTATATCAGATCAATGAAAGTTTCCATGGCTGAATCTATCAATTTGCATGGTGAAGCAAACTTAACATCCTTTAAAAGATAAATGACTTCTTTTCCCTAAAAGTTAATAAAAATATTACTTTCTAGAAGATTCTGATAACCAAATCCTCAATGACTAATGTAGGTAAGAAGTAAAACATTTCTACCATTACAATATGGTTTCAGGGAAGATTTTTGTGGCAAACCCCTTACGTGTTGCAAAGCCTCCAGAACACTTGAAACTCATCTCTTTTTCCATGGGTGTTTTAACCTTTTATAAAAATCTCTCACTCAAAATACTTATGAGAACTATTTACTCTGTCCCTTCTTTTCTATAAATTCTTCCTCTGCAGGGCTCAGAATATTTTCGGGGATTTGGAACCTTCCTAAGTCCTGCTGAAATTTCTCTGATCTCCTCTACTGATCCTGCTACACTGTCAGCTGTTATGCTGATGAAATTCCATTCATTCATTTTCTTTCTTTGGATAGTCTATTTAACAAATCACTTTCATTGTAGTCTCTTTAATATTATACCTAACTTGCTGGAGTTATGAACTCTACCTAATATATATAAAAGACTATGCTTGCTCTCTCTCTCTCTCTCTCTCTCTCTCTCTATGTGTATATATATATATATATATATATATATATACACACACACACACACTATGTATGGTATCTATAGTAGGTATATGGTATATATATAGTATATGTGTATATATATATGTACCTACAAACACACATGTATATATTTTTTCCCTAATCTGTTGTACCTACTATTCCAGTTGTTACTAAGGAAACAGATCAAAACAGATCCACGGAATGAAAGGTCAGACTTGAATTAAATTATGTTTTAAATCTTTTTTTGCAAGGTGTTATTTAGGAAACAAGATGCTTCCTAAGATTCTTTTTTACATATATAATTTATACTGATACATAATACATTAAATAATAATCTGTGTTTCCTTTGAATGCCCTTATTTTAGTATTTACATTAAAGTAACCAGTTACAAGGAATGCTGTGTGATGACAAGGTAGGTAAGTTTGTTGAATGTCATTATAGAGTACACAGTTTTGTCAGGGAAAGAATACATCTTATTAACCTACAATGATTAGGGTATTGATTATATTATCATCAGAGAGACCTTGGAACATTATTTAAAAGCCTTTATGCATGCTGAGAAAATCGCATAGGAATTTCATTAGCTTGTAATCATGCTTATATGGGTGGGAGGCAGGTGGATGAGATTAGCGTTTTCAGTTAGTAAATATTCACATTTATTCACAGTTTATTACTAAAATATTATACATATAAATTTAAAATACTTTGATTATCAATTTACAAGATAAAGTAAAATAAAAATAATTTAAATAGGTTTACTTTTATTGTAAACATACAAGTTATGTTTGTTTGTATAGAACTATGTTAAAAAATAACTACAGCTACATTACAGTAATTTTCCAAATTGGTAGAGTCCACATCGTAATTAGAAATCACTGTAATCAAAATGCTTCTCCTTGATTTTTTTTTTCTTCTCCTTGATTTTTAATAACATGCTGTATTTTGTACTGCTGGTGTGAATGTCAACAAGATTGAAGATAATGTAGAATACAGATGCTTATATAGTGAGAATGAAGGTGCTAAACAGTGAGTACAAAGTTTAGCTTCTTTCCACAGTAGAGTTAAGAAAATATCTTTGAAAAATATAAAACAATAGAAACATGTAATACCATTATTTTATTCTCATCATTAGTTAGGCCACTATTAGAATGTAGTGTCTAGAAAGTATTGACCTTCACATGCAGGTTTTTGCGTAAATTAATACACTTTTCCACTGGTTTGTTCATTGGATTATTCTAAGTCAAGTCTCTAGGCTCTTATACATTTATGAAGTAAAAATAAGCATTTTTTTAAACTTTTCTATTGCTAGTGATCCGATAGGTAGAACTATGGCTTCTAGAATTAACTGCAATGCTTTCTTAAAAAATTTTACAAGTCTTCAAGGTTGGATTACATATTATGTTTTTCGAGATTTAAAGCACTATGTTGTAAGGTGTTGTAAGAAAAGATCTAATTTGGGGGTATGGGTGATAAATGTCTGGAATAATCCCCATTTATTGCCTATTGTCCCTGTTTGAATGATAAGTAACATAGTCACCCTCTTTAGAACATTTTTTTCCGGATTTATATGTAATTTCAGACTTGGGTTTTGTAAGGCATGCAAATGTTTACCTTGATATACTGTATTCTGTTGTTTGAATGAATAAAATGTAGAGCTCCACGACTGTTAGTTTCACTTGTTATCAAAGAATATTAGGGGAAAATTCCTACAGAATAATATTAACACGAAGAGTTAAATGCAGAAAAAAATCAAACCAGTGATCCTTTGTAGCTTCTATCTCAATGCAACATTCAGTTCATTTTATAAGTGCATGTAGTTCAAAGAGTCAAAGTGTGCTGTTCAAGGGTTTTTTGTTTTTTGTTTTTTTTTTTTTGCAAAAAAATAGTACCCTGTCCTTCGCATTTTCCCTCCATTGAGACAACAAATTTCACTTCTGACTATTTTTTCTACTTTTCTGAATAGTATACATATATCATTACTAGATTTTTAAAAATTTTAGACATTCTTTATTGATTTAGTTGTCTTGCTCTCCACGAACTCACCACACATGTATACCTTTCCCATGTACCCATCCTTCCAAAATATTTATATTAAAATTTTGATTATTTCAGTATTTGGTGTTTATTTTTAATGATCTTGCCAATACTCTTAGTTGAATCCCATGGTAAAAATGATTATGCATTCTCTCCTACATAACTTTTTTTCCTACCTAGAGTTAATATATTGTCTCTTTTTGTAGTTTACTATTTTTGTATTTACCATAAATTTATCTCAGACTCTTCACCAATGGTCTAAGGGATCTTTCCAGATCCTCTGACATGCAATAGATATTTAGTCAATCTCCTCCTCCTAAAAAATTACCCTAGAACATTGACTTGGGCTGATAAACAGTGATTCTTTCTGCATAGCTGTCATCCTGATGTCTCTCTTCATCCAGAAAAAAGCAAGAGAGGACAGTACATCCTGGAGTCAATTCGAGAAAAGTTCCCAGTATAAAAGGATACGAGGTGCCAGATTACAAGTATTTAAGCAGTACCCAGAAAACGGCACAATAAGAAGCCTGTTTTATTTGGGTTTGTGTCTGTAAAAGTTGAGGGTACTGGTTTTAAGCATTAGAAGCAGATGCTGACTATGTTATAGAAAAAACAGTTAATTTATTTGAGTGATATGGGTGGCTCATAGCAGTTCCAGGACACTGATGGAACAAGTTTAGAAAACAGAGAAAAAGTGGCAACTCCAGTGGTCCACAAGCAGGAAACCACTTTGAGCTCTGATAACTTTCTTTCTTCACTCTTCAAAATTTAACCTCAGCTGATTTTATATTTTTCTGCTAGTTCATTCTTTTTTTTTTTTAACATCTTTATTGGAGTATAATTGCTTTACAATGGTGTGTTAGTTTCTGCTTTACAACAAAATGAATCAGTTAATTGTTAATTGTTTTGGGTTTGTTATTGTAGGTCCTTTCCTTCTCTTGTGTTTCTTGCCTAGATAAGTTCCTTTAGCATTTGTTGTAAAGCTGGTTTGGTGGTGCTGTACTACTTAGGTGTATTTTTAACTAAATATGTACAGGACCTGTATGCTTTGTATCCTATTAACTTGTTGTATTCGCTTGTTAGTTTCAGGGTTTTTTTTTGGTGGATTCTTTGGAGTTCTCTGCATAGACAACTATGTCTTCTGCAAATAAAGATAGTTTCATTTATTGCTTCCCAATCTTTATGCATTTTATTTCTTTTCCTTGTCTTATTGTGGCAGCTTGGACTTCTAGCAAAATGTTGAATAGGGGTGATAAGATAGTCCATTCCTGCCTTCTCTCACCATTAAGTATGATGTTAGCTGTGGGTGTTTTGTAGATGTTCTTTATCAAGTTGAGAACATTTTTCTCTGAATTTGCTGAGAGTTTTTAAAAAATCATGAATGCACGTGGTATTTTGTCAAATGCCTTTTCTGCTTCAATTGATATGATTATATTACTTTTCTTTGTTAGCCTGTTGATGTGGTAGATTACATTTCTGAATTTTGAATGTTGAACCAGTCTTGCATAACTGTAATAAATCCTAGCTGATAACAATAATTATTTTTAGACATTGTTGGATTTGTTTTGCTAATATTTTGTTGATTTTTTTTTATCTAAGTTTATGGGAGATATTTATCTTTTTTTTTTTGGCAATGTTTTATCTGGTTTGATATTAGGATAATTCTGACTTCATAGAATGAGTTAGACATGATTTCTCTGCTTCTGTTTTTTGGAAGAGTTGTAGAGAATTAATTGGTATTATTTTTTTCCATAAATGTTTGGTAGGATGGTACCTTCACTTTGGAAGTTTATTAATTTTTGATTCAATTTCTTTAATAGATGTAGCGCTATACAGTTCGTCTATTTTTCCTTGTGTGAGGTTTGGTAGTTTATGCCTTTCAAGGAATTGGCCCATTTTATCTGTTATCAAGTTGTTAGCATAGAGTTGTTCCCAATATTCCCTTATTACCCTTTAACATCCAATTGTTTCTTCAATTGGCTATCCATAATTATGATCCTTCTTTATTTATGATAGTGGTAATTTTTGTCTTCTCTCTTTTTTTCTTGACTACCTTTGCTTGACCTTACTAATTTTTTTTTTTATCTTTTCAAAGAATCAGATTTTGGTTTCATTGATTTTATTCTGTTATTTTCAATTTCATTGATTTCTGCTCTAATTTTTATTATTTTCTTTCTTCTGCTTGCTTTAGATTTATTTTGCTCTTCTTTCTCTAGTTACCTAAGGTGTAAGCTTTGATTATTGATTTTAGATTTCTCTTCCTTTCCATACTTGGCATTTAATGCTTTAAATATCACTGCATCCCACAAATTCTGGTAAGCTGTATTTTTATTTTTATCTAATTAAAATATTTTTGGATCTTTCTTGAGGCTTCTTTGACTCATGGGTTATTTTAAAATGCTTTTTAAACCTCTCTATATTTTTGGATTTCTCTACTATATTTGTCTTACAGAGTTCTAATTTAATTTTGTTGTAGTCTGAAAACATTATTTGTATGATTTCTATTCTTTTAAATGTATTAAGGTGTGTTTTATGGCCCAGAATATGGTCTACCTCGGAGAATATTTCATGTGAGCTTGAGAAGAGTGTGCATTCTGCTGCTGGTTGTAATATCCTACAAATGTTCAGTAGATCAAACTGACTGACAGTGCTGTTCAGGTCACCCTTATTCTTTCTGATTTCCTCCCTGCTTGTTCTATCACATGCTGGTAGAGACATGCTGCAGTCTCCAGGTACAGTTATGGATTTTACTGTGTCACCTTGCAGTTTTATCAGCTTTTGCCTCGTGTATTTTGGTATTCTATTATTAGGAACATACACTTTTAGGACTGTCAGTGTTTCTTGGAGAATTGACCACTTTGTCACATGTAATGCCCTTTTTATCCCTGATAACATTCCTTGTCCTGAAGTCTGCTTTGTCTAAAATTAAACAGGTGCTCCAGCTTTCTTTTGAATTGTGTTAGCGTGTCCTATATATCTCCAGCTATGGGCTTGGACCATGGCAGACATTGGATTGGCCCCCAGGAGTCCTCACTGTGGCCCAGAATGCTCTGGAAGTGTACACACTCTCGGCCCACACATGTGCAGTACATACCCCCGCCCTGGCTTTGGTCAGTCCTGCCCCTGTGTGTCCTTTGGCCCAGAGCCTGGTCCCCACAGCTGGCTGTGCCTTTGGGGTGAGACTTCAGCACACTGTGATTCTGACTGAGGGTTGGGAGGCCTTGACAATGATTGGGGTTTGCTTGAAAGATGGCATGGACCAGACTGCATACTGACAAGTCTGGAATAAGGGCCTCTGGCAACTGGGGCGCCCAGGTGTTTCCCATCCAAGGACTCTCCATCCTCTCCCCCACCCCAGGAGCTCCTGAGATCAGAAGACATCGGGCTCGTTCTGGAATGAATGCTCCTGGCAGCATCTTGGGCATTTTCTGCTGTCCTCTTAGCTGCTCCTGACACTGAGCACATCCCAGCCAATTCTCTGCCTGAGCCTCTACCTGGACCTGCACTTTACTCCCCACCCGTACACAGCCACATTCACAAAGTGCATCCTGAGAGCTTCGCATGTGCCCCCTTCCCTTCCTGGGAGACTTCACAAAGAGCAAAAAAGAAAAAAGTGTACCAAGTACTCCTAGGTGCTCCTCAGAGAGATTTTCCCTCTTGAGCTCTTTTGTCTGCAGTCTGCTGTGATTATACTGGACCCCTACTGGTGTGATGGCAAGTGGCGGGGGAGGAGGGTGTTCTACTACTGTATGATTCAGTCTCAGCCTATGACTTTGTTAAGTTCACAGATGTTTCCCTGGCGGAATTGCTTTCCCTCTTGCCCTCTACCCCAATCCCTGGCTGCAGAGTTTCCAGTCTACTTCCATGACAGCCTGGCCACTGTTAACTATGTTATTATGATTATGATTTTTATTTTTCTTTCTCAGGTGAGACAGGAAGGCTGCAGGAGCTGGGACTAGGTTTGAGAACTGTGCTCTGACAAAGTCCTTTCCTCTGGAGTGTAGGTCTTTGTTACTGAGAAGGCTCTTGGCTTATTTCACAGTAGTGATGCTGCCCCTTCCCTGGCCAGGTCCATGAGGGAATATTTCTTGAATCCTCATGGTGAGACTCTGGTGGCTTTCGGGGTCCCTCTTAGACTATGGTTTCCATGAGTTTCTCACGCTTAGTCCACAGTTATGTTCAGCAATTCATCCAGCTCACCATTTAGGTGTTCCTATTAGTTGATGGCCTCAGAGCTTCTGCTCCAGGTGAGGAGATATTGGTTGCGGTAGCTGTCTGGATGTGTCTGTCTCTGCAGATTTTGCAGTGGAGGTCTGCCTTGTGACCTCAGTTCTCTGATAGATCCAAGGAAAGTCACTGAATTTTAGTCTGTTCAGTTTTTTCTTGTTGTAATCATGGCCACTGCCAAGCTCTTTCTATGTTGGCATTAAACCTGGAAGTCCTTCCCCACATACTTGTAGTATATGTATTTTCTACTGTCTTGGTTTCTGGCCTGTTTCTTTGTCCTGATTTTGTGACGCTTCACTAGGGTGGCCTGACATTGGATTCTGACCCATCTGACTCTCTCTGTTCCATACTTATTTTTGTCCCACTTTCACGGGCCACCGATCCACGTGACAAAATACTTACTGTCTATGAAAATTGAGCACAAATAAAATATAGAATACAATCTGAAGATTCGTATGAGGTCATATGATCATACTCAGTTTCCCTGACTGTTCAGGTCAACATCAGACCTTATCAAATTTTTAGTCCAAAAAGAAGCAAAAGGTAGTAAAGAGACATACCATCTCAAGCCACGAGAAGAAAATAATGTGTCAAGTCTACACAGTCAGCACAAACTAAGTCAGAGGAACTGTCAGTTACACCCATCCATCCCAGAATACAGTCTGAGGCACCAGACTTCATGACTTTTTTTGGATGATGCTAAAATGGAATAAATGCAAGTCAAAGGAAAGTGTTTCCCTGGCTACATGTATTCAGTATATATTTTAAAGATTAGTTGCACAGGAGGTAAATGAGAATCAGAAGAATGCATGGGTAAGAGGAAACAAGGCACTAACAGCATGATCAGGGTGTATATATACATACGAATGTTAGGCTTCAGTGGAAGAAAACACAATGCAAAGCAAGATAAACAAAACAGAATGGCAACTTGAGAAAGGAGGTCCACACATCCTGAGGGCCCGTTACACAGTGCTAGTTATATGCTTTCATAAATGTGTGAAAGAGTCACTTTAACATGAACAATGGATCCAAGTCAGAGTAGCCCTATAGCTTCTTCACTCCATATGTCCATAAACCAGAACATTGCAAAGCTTTTCTGAATAGATCATTGAACAATTTCTTCTAAAACTCTAAACTCTTTCTCTTTACATGTTAATAGAAGCAGTGTTGAAGTTGAACATTTCTATTAAGTTAGACTAAGAAACAATCCATTACTGCCCAAGACCTGTTACCATCACTTCCAGATTAGGGAACATCGTTAATAATAATCACCAGTTATTATTGTAAGAATCCCATGTCATTTAAACTTCAAGAAAAGATGGTGTCTAGACAGGAACCAAAAAAGACAGAGATGATCTCTTTTACTCGAGTTCTCAGCAGTGACCTGAATTATTTGAGAGCTCATAATGTTCTGATACATTAAAAATAATGCCCCAAACTCTACAACACACAGTTAAGTATAGCATAAAAATGTTATTGTTTAAAATGTCAAACATCATGATATAACATCTCTTTTGGGGAATAGTGCCTCTTGGATATGTATACATTTTACATCTCTGTTGAAGAGTTGGAAAGGACAAATGTCACACGAAGGATGGAATAATTACATTTTGTTCATGTATGTAGTGAATAGTTTGTACTATATGCAATGTTGATTTTACCTGAGATATCCAATATCACCCCCAATCAGTCTAAGTTGTGCACAATATTAAAAGTAGCTGTGGACAATCTTTCCTATATAATACCTAGTCATCCCACTTACAATTTCTAAATTTATGATGATTCATTTTAGTTACATTTCTTAGCTCTCTCAATGGTCCATGCAATTTAGGATTTAGAATGCCAGCTTCTCTCAGTATTGAGAAAGAGGGCCAGGTGGTGGGGAAGGAGGGTGGGGGGTGCGGAGCTGAGCAGAACGTTCACAGTATATCCTTTGCGGCATTTTTACTTTAGATTATTTTGCTGACAGTGAGGTGGCTGTAGTTAGAGTGAGTGAAATGGATTAGTTCTGCTAATGGCTTTAATATTTATTGTTTTGGACATCAAGCTCTGTCTATTTAGGTCTCTGAAATAGAATTACATTTGTTAAAAAACTATAAACTTCAGAAACAGCAGGCTACCTAAAACATGTTTTAATGGATATTGGAACAAGAAAGGAGTTTATTAAGTCAAGCAACATTGGCTGAACAGCGCTAGACTGGATATACCTACTTCATGACTTGAAATGCATACTTTTCCTTAAATGGTGAGTTCCTTAAAGGAGAATCTAAGTCTTACTCACTTTTGAATTCCCAGCTCTTAGAAGATTCAATTAATGTTTTTTAAATTGAATTTTGAAAGAGTATTTTTTTTCTCTCAGCTACCTTATAATCAAAGTTTGCAAATATTCAGAAGAGTATAAGAGATGTAGAACAGGTTTCTGTAATTCACACATACATAGACAGTGATGGCGAGTCCATATTCGTCTTATGTACACGTTTGTGTCGAGAGGAATAGGGAATTTTAGAAAAACGGGTTTAACAAAATTTATACAATAGAAATAGCAAGAGGTAATTTTGGAGTTATGTTAGACTATGCTGCCTAATAATTTCCTGTGATTAAAAAAAGTGAGGCCTAGCTATTCAGAGAGAGAGAGAGAGAAAAAGTGAGGGATTGAGAAAGAAGAAGAAGGAGGAGGAGGGGAAGGGGTGGGAAGGGGGGAAGGAGGAAGAGAGAAATGCAGAGACAGCTTCGAGAAAGGGATTTAGGAAGCTGACGAGGCTGGTCTCTCTTCCCTCCCTCACTCCTTTATTTTTGCCATCTCAGGTCTTCTGTGGAAAGCCACACAGCCTTTTGCCATCAGAGTGCCCGCCTGGCACTGCTGTGTATCCAAAGTAATTAAAAGGAGGCCAGAACAAGGGCCAAGAGATACCGGGTGCCCTCTACTCGTGTCTTGTCAATATCAAGCATTCAGTAAGTATTCAGCCACTGACTAGCCTTTGAGATCATATACATCAGCAGCCCGGTTTCCTAAAACACCTAGATACTAGGATAGTTCATGTTTCCATGAATATTTAGGTACTGTATCCAGTTCTTGCTCAAACATTGATTTAAAATTTTACCATATGGATATCAAAATTAGGTATATTTGCCTACTATTTTTCTTGAATAACTTAGAAATAAAGATAGCAGTTTTGCCATTTTGGGGACTTATTTGATTTTGCTTTTCTTTGTATATTACAAAAATAGCATAGTAATTGCTATTGGGCCGTGCCCTCTGACATGCATTTATTAAATATCTTCTCTTATGTCAGCTCTAAACTTACACAAACCTTGCACTTTTCATAAAGACCCTTTGCCCGGTAAATATAATCCCCATGATTTTAATAGTGATAGAAAGGAAAAGAAAAATCTATCAAGTTCACATCACCAATTTGTTATGAAATTAACACAAAAACGTCATATCCAGAATAAGCTGTATTTCATTCAGCAGTTAGAAAGAATGAGTGTTTGCATCATCATTGCCACTCCCTAAGTATTTTCCAACCTTCTACCTTCTGCACAGAATTGAAAGCACTCATACATTTTTCATTGCTTTCTTCAAATTCATGACCTTGTCCAGACCTGGTTGGAGCAGGACATTTTAGCACTAGGACTGACCGCTTGACCCTCACCCGTTTTGATTTCTCTGATATTATGGAAGCCTCACCCTTTCTTTAAAGACATGACTCTCTAAAAGGAAAAATACTCCCAACTAATTTGGTAAAGTAATAAGATATATCCAGCTAATATTTAAAGATTAAGTTTCAAGAACAGATTCTGTGGTCTAAATCCAAGTGACAAAGGTTCTATATCATGGGATGGAAAATAATAAAGAAGCTACTGGTGTCTGGTACAGTCATGACTACACACATTTCACTTTGGATATTAAACCTTTGTCTACCAAATGTTCATTTTTAATAATTTTCTTTTTTTTATTAAAGGGTGAGCATAGTTCCGGAGGAAAAACTTTTTTCTAGTTGTGTGACACTGAGAAAGCCACTTAAAAACTTTGGGTGTGACTTCACTAGAAAATGTGTTAACCACCAATGTCATTTTCAATATTAATATTCTATGATTCCACCAAACCAGAGTCAACCTAATAAAAATTATATTCTATTATCATAAGGAAAACACTGAAAATGCATAATAAATTCTCAGTAACCTTACATTTAATAAAGGGCCTTCTTTTACTTTATTTTAAAAATAGCAAGCCAATAAGTAAAGGAATAATTGACATTTTAAAGGTTAGCAGAATATGATTGCCAGAATTCTGTTTAATTATATAGTTACAATTCATCATTCAATAACAGAAATTAAGGAAATCATATAATATTACAGTGCCAACAATATTAAACAACCCTTGAGTAAAAAACCATCAAGTTAGATATTCAAAGTCTCAATCATGCAAAGTTGTCATGTAAAGTAGTAGTTTTGAACGGCTTTACCTTTTTTTAAGTGATGGGGGAAACTTACTCTTGCACAGTATAAATTTTCCTCCTGGTAGCAATATCATTTGTAAATTTCTTAGAATTATGAGTAAGACATTAATAAGTTTTATCTATTAAGGATTGAGATATAGAAACTATGAATTCAGAAAAAGGTAATTCTTGAACTATGCATTTCATGTATTTTACCAAGGGGGATAATCACACAGACAGATTTTAAAATAATTTAATTTCCTAATTTTATTATTGCCACATTATAATAATATTTTCTGTTCTGCCAGTAATTCACATTTAGTTTCCAGGGGCAGCTATTTCTTTGCATTCCCTTCCCAAAGGTGGCCCAATGAGTATTTAAGTCCAGACGTCCCCCAACTATTATTTATCTGGGATAGATTGTGATTAAAAATAAAGAATGTCAAATCACATATTTTCCAATAGAAGCAAGTTTGCAATGGGTATTTTATTTCTTAACAGGGGCCTAGCATCCAAAGTTATTTTTATCAAAGTACTCATAAACAATAAATTTAATCAATGACAATTGACATTTGTTTACAATGTACAGTATAAGACTTCACAAAGTATATATAAATTAATTTAAAAGAATTTATGGAAAGTAGACGTACAGCACATAATTTTAATATATTTTGAAGATTCATAGGGATAAGGATTTTACAAGATGGGATAATTCTATGTGGACCTAGGAAAAAGAGTATTACAGTGGAATATATAGTGTAGGTAAATAGTCAAAAGTGTGTGTGTGTGTGTGTGTGTGTGTGTTAGGGCTTGTGTGGAGAGAGTAACTGAGGCCCGTGCAGACCCTGGGAGGTCTCCTGTCATCTTCAGTAAAGGTGATTCTGGCTTTCATGTTCATTTATTGTCAAGGGGTAGACTGATCTGTTGCTGTGATTTATACATTGCTTACTATAACTAAAATTATAGTGTCTTATACTGGGAAAGAATCTTCTACTTCAGGTCATCACAAAAATTTGGAGTTCCATCTCCCCCAACTCCACCCACTTATATATATATTTTCTTTTAGATAAGAAAAAGCATTGTTCTTTGAATTATGCAATATATATGTAAATCTCAATTTTATTAATCAAATTATTTCATATTGACCTATATCATATCAATTTCTGATTCATACTTAATATCAAGATACTTCTGTCATTTTCTTCTTCATTTTCCCTGCCTTTCAGCCTCAAAGAGTTAACGATATTGAAACGCCATAAAAAGCCTCTCATAACTCATAATGTTTTCTTTGAGAGAAATCATGTGGTGACTTAAAAAAAATTATTTTTAAATCATCATCTCAATTTTGTTTTTCTCCTTAATTTGGGTTTTTAAATTTCTGATTCCTGAAAATAAGCGACTCTTACAAGGCTGTGGATCACTTGAGTGTTAAGATAACAATCAAATTCCAACATGAACACAACTACAGGGACAGTGTGGAGACCTTGCTCCATTTGACCCATGATTCTGTGTCTACAAAAAGGATTGATTTTATGTTCTCATTAAGTCTCAAATTGTCCTAAAATCAGGGAGCAGACTGAGGAAGTTACCTGCATCAACTACTAAACTTCCCAAAATAACTATTAGAAAATTTTAATCCACTCATTCTTCTTAAAACCAGAATATGGAATATGGACTAGGGTAGCAGACATAGAAGATGAGGTAAAATAAAAACTTATTAAGCTGAATTATTAGAAGGAAGTTGGTATATTTCAATTAAAAATGTATTTTTCCTCTCCTTTAAATCTTAACAAGACGTTAAAATCTTCAACTGGGAAAAATGTCCTAAAATCGCAAGTAAAATGTGTTTTTCATATTATTTAGTAATTTTAACTTATTTATCTAAAGTTCATTTAAATAATTTTCTACTGAAGTGTGTAAGAAAAAACTTGATGTGTAAGGTATTTTAATGTAAAAAATGCCATTTCCCAAATTTCGATTGAAAATGAAAGCTTTTTGAGTTCACATGGAAAAAAATGTAGCTTGGATATTATTATCTAAGTTGTGACAAATGCCATAGATAATTAAACGAAAGTGCTACAGAATGATAAAGATCCTCAAAATAATAATCACAATTATAATATGATGAACTAGCAGGAATACAAAACATAGACATCTACTTAATTTTTTTAAAGTTGTTCAACTATCGCTTCAGGATAAATAAATTTGAATTTCCAACAAAGAACTCGAAGACAGTGTAGGAGTAATAAAACTTATCCTAATCATTCATGACCTACAGCCAGTCTAATGAATTGCCTCATCAAGCCTTTCTATTGATATCGTGGTGATGAATCCAGGAAGAGTGAGGAACATCTAAAAAACTGGAAGAAACCCTTAAATGTACAAGGGCCTATTTATTTAGAGACCATGTGGTATTTCTCGCTCCCACCATGCCTAACTGGGAGATGACATGGAGTCAAGGAAACATTCTTGGATTAGAAGCCTGGAATGAGGCAAAACTATTCCTGACCATTTTCTTTGCCTTTGAATAAATTACAATACCCACGGGTTTTGGTTTTTTCCTGAGCAGAACATAAAGCGGAAATTTTCTTGTACGTGATTGCTTTCAGAGCTAGCTAGCATTCCATCTATTTAGAAAATGTGTCCAACATCTCATGATACTTCCCCGAGAGTCTATGAACTATCCCATGCCTCACCTAGTTGTAATAATTGTAGAAATGATACGACAAAGATTTACATTCTTGAGTAAAAATGGAAGCATTTGTGGTCGTTTCAGAGAAGAAAAGTGGGTGAATCTTTCGAATACATTGATAGAGAATTCACATGTGAGGCTGTTGACCTCTTATTTAGTCCCCAGCCAGTGTCACAGTGTCAACATCATGTTGAAACTCAGATGAGGTTGACCATACGAAACTGATGCTCGTGTCACTGAAGAGACATTTAACCATGGGTGTTTTGTGATGATACATTCTTTTGTGTGCAATAATTTTCACTAAACTGAAGGAAGCATACTTGATATGTGTTGTCTTTCTGTGGTAACTTCAAAACCTGATACAACCTATGTCTTCTTTCAATTGCATACTTAGTACGAGGTGAAACTAGTAAAGAAGGCCATGTCTGTGACATAGAACTGAGGTCAGAATATGAAGACAGCAGAGTCCCAGTGTAACACTGGACACTTCATTGGAGTTTTTGTAATTTTATCTAAACTGTTGCCCTAATGACTAGTTCCCTTCCTCTTGCTCTACCCCCTCCATGGGAAGTTGCACTCCATAAATTTCATAGGCTAGAAATTTATTTGTGTGGTGTATCACCTACTATAATTATTAACACAGGTCTAGTGGCAAAGTTCTATCTATTTTGAGAAGGCCAAGTTTCCGGGATTATAAAGTATAGTTAATGATTGATAAAGCAGTTTGAAATTGCAAGGTATTGACAGACATGATAGATTTGGAGAAAATGTATAATTTTCACTTTGAGCAGTTTTTAGTATAATGTTTGCTATAAAACACAAAGTGTTAAAGGCCTAAGCTCAGCCCCACTGAGTGTATACTGCCATTTATTGTGCTGTATGTATTGTAAAAATCAAATCTGGACTACAATGTTTTTACAAGAATATAATTTTCTTAGCTTGTTTTCACTGTAGCATTAATGGTCCATTTTGGTAAGTGGCTCAAATAATCAAGGGAGTAGTGTAATCATGCTTTTTTACAGAGTCTTCTGAGATATTGGCCAAAGAATGAGGGGCAGACATCAATTTTTATGATGTTTTTAATATCTACTATAAAGATACCACATGCAATAAATTGGATTTATAGAAACTACTAACAGTGTAAAGTTATTTATCAGTCCACTGCTTCTATACTGGACAGAAAGAATAAGTGGTTAACCATTTTATAGGTGATAAATTATTTTCAAACATAATTGCCCAATGAAGACAGAGGAAAATTGTACAAGATACAAGGACTAGTACTATAGTTACTACTTGTTGGAAAAGGTGAGGTTTACTTTTAATAAATACGTTTCACTTTATTTCACATGCTCTATCAAACCACATCTTCCTTAATATATAAGTAAATATATATTTCTTATTTCATTAAGTTCAAATTGTGGCAGTGACCAAAACCTATTGATTCATAAATATTTATTGCATAAACAAATTAGTTCTGAGTGCTAATCATCATCATTGTTTGATGACTAAGAGAAAGAAGTGTTTTCTTTTCCCTCCCACCAGAATAGTAAACCATTGGGTCAAAGTTATTTTGTACTTTTCTACATAAATATAATGTCACGTGTACAACAATTAATATTATCAGAACAAAAAATTGGGGACATAAAAAATAAACCCCTTCAGGTAATCTTTCCATGAAATGTGTACGTCTTCCAGGCTTTCTCTGCTCTCAGAAGATCCTTTATGACTTGTGTTGGGTTCCTTGACCACTGCTTTCTTCCAACCTGATATGGAAACTGTGACCATCATCGTCCGCCGGTCTAAATCTGGATGGAAAGCTGACTGGGTCAGTTTCAGAAGGAGCCGAAAGATGTCTTTGGTTCATAGCAGTCACTCCCTCACAATGAAAAAGTCACATGTATATTAAAGAAGAACACAATTTCTGAAGGGAGAAAAATGCTTGCAAAGCGTAGAGGCATCTTCAGTCAAAAACCTACAAGCTCGAGTGAGTTGGATACACGCCTATGACCACTCTACTTACTCCACTGGTGCTGGTTTTATGACCTTCCAGCAGACCAGTTCAGTAAGTTTTCATCTTTGGTTTTTGCAGAATATTTATCTGCTTGTCACTGATTACAGTGTGCATTGCCTTATGCCAAGTATATTAGGTTAATGTAAATTCTATCTGGTCATTTAGCAATTTTGACTTAGCTGCAATTTTAAGTATAGTTAGAGGAGTATGCTAGAATAAATCTCCAAAAATTTATCATGAAATCTTTTACAGCATTATTCTCATTGTGATGAGATTGGGTTAAGGACATGGGAAGGAAATTTCTCTCTGACTCTTTTTTATGACATTATTTTCTGAATGAACCGGCCCAAGGTTATGCCTGATCTTTGGGACCCCGTCAGTTACACTCACTGGTAATGATCACAAGCAAACAGTGTTCTGGAAACTACTTCATGCGGGAATCGTGTCTCCCACCAAACAGACACAAGAGCAGACTCGTCCAATTAGCAGAATCCGCCCCCGGACCCGCTGTCTGTGCTTCGGCACATTAATAAAGCTGAGACATATACCAGGACCCCTGAGGATCTGTCCCCCTAAGTTCCATGTAGAAACTTGTGGTCTGTAAGCAACAACTCGACCGAGTGAGCCACAAGAGGCTTGCTGTGAGCGTGGCACCACTGGGAGCTGTGCTCAAATGGTCTCAGCTGGGAGTTGCTCTGGTGTGTTTCACTAGCGGCATTTCAAAAGCAAATGCCATGTGCTAAAGTAATTCAGAGGTGTTCAACCCTGAAAGCTGGGATTTCAGGGAAGGCTGTATCGTCGTCGGGAACCAGTCGTCTGCTATTCTGCTGTGTCAGCAAAATTCACAGTGCAGAGCATTTGAGTAATTTTCTTTTTATCCCTGAAAGCTTAGGATAATTATTTTTCACAGCCACATTAACTCTTATGATTAGCATCTTGAGGGCATTTTCAGACTTATCTGATGTGTGGAAAATCTAGGCAGTTGATATAAGTGCAAATTTATCACGGAGGGACTGAATACCTCTTTTACCACTAGTAACTCTCCACAATGAATTGTGACTCTGCATTCAAGCTATGGACATGGATGAAAAAAAATCCTTATCACAGATCAGCAAAAAAGGTACCCTTTCAACAGACTAACTTTGAAAGCTTAAAAAAAATTTGATATTGAAAAAAAAAATCAGGTTTTCATCTTACATGACCTGGGCTCGCCGTTCTTTAAATCCACCTTCGGAGTATTTATGAGCTGACCGTCTTAGGCACGTGGCATCAGATAATTCGGGCAGAATGATTTTTATTTTTACTTGAGTAAACTCCAAAACTAAGGGCAAAAATATCTATGTTGACCCAAATTAGCCAAACTTCCCCAGTTCACGTGGAAATCACCACGTCCCTTTAAATCTAGTAGGTTTGTCATTAGTCTCAGGAATGAAAAAAACTTTTTTTGGGGGGGGTCTATTTTCTCTTATAATCCCAGCCAACCCATATCCAGTAAAAGGGAAGTAAAGCCCAGCCAATTCTGGTTACACAGTAAATTACAAGCCCCTGATGGCTCTCTGGGAACAGCATCTGTGACACATAAAATGATACCTACAGTCCTGTCCCTATTGTTGGTCTCCTGACAGCAAAATGTCTGATTTCAGTTAAAGTGTACTTTTATCTCTTTCTTAAACAGATTGTCATTTAGAGTGCTTCTTTTCCTTGAGGTTAAAGGAAAGCCAATCGAGGATCACACCCAATCTTCCCCACGTAGCTCAGAGGGGGCCAAAGGGAGAAACATCGTCACCAACAAGGGATTACTGAACAGAGAGACAGTGCAGTGACGTGACGTGCAGGACAGCCAGACTGGTTCCTTCGCTTCTGAAGTGGTCCCCCTTTTCACATCGTCACCTATGTTTCTCACAGGAGCAGACATGACTACATAAATACTTTACTAATAAGAAGCCTTTTTTTTTTTTACAGCACTATTTTAAAAATAGCTATTCAACTTAACAATCTTAATTTTAATGCACCAAATAACAGTTTTCAACAATTTAAGTGAGCATATGCTGTCACTCTCAGCACACATTGATATATACTTGTTATAGATGGATACAGCAATATCCATATCTATATTTGTCTACAGACACACACACACACACACAACACACACACACAGAATAGAGCTACAGGGCCCTGCTTAAGAGTGTGTTCTAAATTTCGTGGGCATGTTCCCTTGTCACTGGGCTTATTTATATGGAAAGTTGTGATGCCATTTGTAGAGCTTACTGGATTTGTCCCTGTCGAAACCCTCCAAGCCACAGAACTTGTGGTGGGTCACCTTTCTGTCTAAGGACAGACCTCTCCTCAGGTGGGACGACTGAGCCAGGAGGACAGGGGCAATGCCTTCACCCAGGTATAGTCCAGCGTGGGCGACTTCTCACCCTGCCCAGGCTTCTGCTACTGTCAGACTCAAAGGATTTTGTTTAAATGACTGTTCAGACGATTTGGATTCAATTTTTGTAAAACATAGACTCCCCTGCAAGAAACTCAATAAATAAAGGACTTAGCCACGGAATCAAGGAAGCAGAACTCCAGTTTTTAACCTTCCACTGGGAGCGGGGATAGACCCAACCCATTTCAATGTTCCCTGCAATTGGTCCTCCGCGAGGCAGAGGGCGTGATGGCCCCCAGGCAGGTCCGGAGACTGTCTCTCTGGTCTCAGCATCTCTCTGGGTGTCATTGGATGAGGCTGGAGCTGTAGCTGAAGCCGTAGCTGCTGGACCGGGACAAGGACGGCTGTGTCTCTTCGCTCTGCTCCGAGGCGTAGCTGGGAAACGTCTGTGCTCGTGACATCTTCGAGGACCCGAACCCGTGACCTGGAGAGAGAAAAAGGAAGGAGAGCTGTACCAAGAAACTGACTCCGAAAAGCACAAGGTGAGTAGGTAAAAATGGAGAAACGGCGCTTGGTTCCTTGGTGAGTTAAAAATGTATGCAGGGCTCGATAGTTTCCTTAGTGTGTCTTCTCAAAAATTCTGGATGCCAGAGAGCTAGGGATCTCAGACTTGTACTCTACTTCAACCTTTGGAACAAAAGCACAAAAAGCTTTTCCAAAAAAAAAAAAGCTGTTTTTCTGGAGAGCCTGTAAGCGCTTTCTTTTCTTTGAGACTCACTTTTCAGCGTACAGAAGCAAATGACATACTTATAAAAACCTTTTGAGCAGGCAGACTACACTTTATCCTAACCCGTCGCCATCAATTATCAGGAAGAATCTTTCACAATGATTGCGTTCCAGGCCCTGGCTTCACCTGGAGGGTTTGTGAGTAACTGAGCCCACTTCATGATATGGTTAACCCAAACGATAAACCTTCATGGTTACTAAAATAGCCTCAAAGTTAAGTCTTATAGGAAATTTATTTTTGTGATTTTATAGTTCAGATGCACCCCTGCGACGAGAAATTTGTTTAATGCAAAATCCAGAAATGATTACTGGAAAACTAGCAGAATGCTAACAACGTAGGGAGAAAGGATGCCTTCTAGGGCTTCAGGTGAACTTCCCAGGGGTCTCCCCATCCTTCTTAATCAGTCAGTAATTGTTCTTCACACGTGAGAATGATTATCTAATGGATGAGCTCAGTGGGGAGAGAAGAAAAAATAGATACGGTGTGCTCTGCCCTCTCAGAGCTATTTCACTCAAAGCAAGAGACTATTGAGTTTGGTTTATATTTTTTCTCGTCTCTGTGGTGAGGAATCCAGGGAAGATGATTAACACAGAAACATCAAACATCTCCTCAGGCTCCTCAGGTGGGGCTGGCGTTCGCAAGGTCATGCACTAAGCCACTTTTCATCGTCAGGTGTGTTTGGTGACTCGGAATCTATCCGGGTCGAGTCTGAAGCTTGGGATCCAGGGAGGAAATGCAAATGCATTGGGCAATAAAAAGGTAATTAAAGTGGTAGAACCTCAGTGTTAAAAAGTCGTGAGAGCAAACTCTTGCTTTCGAGATAAAAATCATGTTAGTTTCACTGTTGGCCTGGTTCTTTCATTAAGACTCAGCGGGAGGTCAGGGAGGAGCGGCCGTTTCCTACTGAGGCCGTGCTGTCTGCCCCTGTGCTTGGGAGGAGAGGCCTGGGCGTCTCCTACTGAGGCCGTCCCAGTCTGCTCCTGCGCTTCTGCCACCCAGCCTCCTGCTTCTGAGTTTCCAGACCTTTCTGCTCCCTTCCCTCCCTCTCCCAGGGTCCAGAAACCCCATTTCCTTTCTGTGCTCCTTCAGGCCTGAGGGGGGCAGGGCTGCCTTGCCGTTGCCATCTCTCACATCTCCTTACTGATTCAGTAATTGGACCGACAGCTGATTCAAAGGTCCAGCTGAATTCCATCATCAAACTCTCATAAAATCTCAGCTAAGTGTGTCTTCTCTTTGCTGTAGGACCCTGAGGAGGCAATGAGGAAGACGAACCTGGGGGTAGGCAGGAGGGTTCGGCCGTTAGAGGCGAGATCAGCTTGGGGACTTAGGAGTTAGAGCTCTGGGCACACGTGCTGCCCCTGTGGCTAACTCGTTGTAACTGATCTTGAGAGACTTACTTGGTCTCTGGGTTTCGCAGTTTCCTTATCTGCACATTCTGGATGACAATGATGGTATAATATGGTGCTTTTGAGTATTAAATCAATGTGTATCCATTAAATTCATACATGTTAAATGCATCCCCACAGCAAGAGACAGATGCCATGAGGGACTCTCTCCAGCACGGCCATCCATAGGGGGCAGTCCATGAAGGCTTCCCTAAGGAGGTGGCCTTTTGACATGATGCTTATGTGACAGGGTTGTGATACACTAATCCGATATGGGGAACATCACTTCAAATTTTAACAGTTTGCCTCCTTATCTCACCATTGACTTGCTGGATGATAGTTCAGTTCCCGTAAGAGGAGAGACTGGCGTTCATGAGCACAAACCAGTTGGAAATACTAATATTAAGACCATGTTCCTGGCCTGGGTTTTATCCTGTCATTTTAAAAAATGTTAGAAATATCTGAAAGAGAGCAATGCGAGAGCACACCTTTCATTCACATTACTTGTGGTCTAAAGGCTAAGGTTTGAGTCGTGAATATAGAAGAGTCCTTGCCTTTGCACACAGAATCTAGAATCTTGGGGGTAAAACTTCAATCATGCAACTAAAATTTGCCAAGCATCTACTAAAATAGTTCAGGACTCCACAGGGAAGACAAAGTAATAGAAGCCTTGGTTCCTGAGTTTCCAGAGTTCACAGGCTGCTTTGGGAATGATCATCAGACAAGGATAGATAACAGTAAACATCAAACGAAGGGTCCACACAGCCAGTGCTGTATGGGATCAGAGCAGGACGCCAGCGGAGCTTAGAAGAGCTGGTTACGGAGCTGTACACTTCAGTTCAACAATCACCAGAGACCTCTGCTCCACGGAGTGTGTAGACACCACCACCAAAGACTCTGAAATTGCTGAGTCCAAAATCCAGCTCTACCGTCCCTTTCTGAGCCTCATTTTTTTGCATGGAAAGAACATACTTTCCTAAGGTATTTTGAGGGTTAAACAAAACAACATACAGGAAGACACCTGGCATGGTAGGTACCTAATAAATGTTAGTTTTTATCCCTTCTCTCTATGCTGAATGTGTCCACACTCTTGTCCGTTTTCTTGTTCAATGTCTATACTCTGTGTACCCTCGCAGTACGCTGTTCTCACTGTGACAGGTTTGGAATATTATTTTCCTTCAAGGTCATCTTGAAGATTTCTTCATCTCCTCTACAAACAATTTCTAGTCTAATTGGAGATTAAATGATGTTTTTTCTTACCTCAACCATTTCTTTACAGACAGTTCACAAATGATGCTGTTTCTGCTTATCACAAAAATAACATACCTCGATCAGAGCTGAACATATGAAGGCTTAATAAGTGCTGTTTGATTTTGGCAACAATGAGTATGAGAACAAAAGAGAGAAGTAATTAATCATTTTCTCAACATTTATTTGAATTGTGCCCTTAGGCACCGTTGCTGAAAACAAAACAAAACAAATCAACTTTGTGGCTTAAATTAAAAACTCGCTGGACTAGACCTGTTCATTCCACTCAACAGAGACCCTATTTAAATCCTTCCTAAACTTTCCCCTCCGGACCATCCCCTGAAAGACAGACTCTGGGCATCTGGGGAATGCTGCAATTTAAAAGTAACAAATTTGTTCATAGCCATCAGTCTATCTTAAACGTCCTTTTGAATTTTCATTTCTACTCCATTGTATATTCATGTCTGTTTTAATAGAAAATAATATTTTCTACCCATATATTCAGGTAACATTGACAATCTGGGAGAGAAACATATCATATTTACCTGGTGGTTTGAAGTATACTCTGAAATGACACTTCATACCGTCCCCTACCCCCTTCCCTCCATGGCAAGTATATGAGCCCCAGATGGAGAAACATGGGTCCACTCCAAAAGGAAGGACATATATTGGATACAGAGGCATTTAAGACATTTGTTTATTCTAACAAAATTACATAACTTCTCCTGGAAACTGAAGAGTACCACGTGACAAGAAAGGTGAAGTGACTCTAGCCATAGAAGGAAAACTTCCTGCCGCATCATGAAAGATTCAAACCGGGAATAAACTAGATGGAACACAATGCAGTAGAAAATAACTACCAAGTCGGAATGCAGGACTAGAGATTCACATCACACCTCGGAGAAAAAGTGAGGAATGGCAGGCTCTTGTAGGTATCTTCTCTTTCCTGAGGGATAAAGCAGTACTTTGCTGCCTGGTACAGTTACCACTGCTCATCCTCTTTCTGCCAGCTTCTAGTTTTCCATACTTACTAACACCAATTTTATTCTTTACATAAAATATAAAGGAAATTGTTTTGGAAGGAAGTCAGAAGATTCCCAAAGCATAAAACTTGTGGTCATTAATTGGTAAGAGGTGATGCCCCAGTAATGCTACGTGAATTTGTGTGTTTTATTAGTTTGTTAGAATCTGGGGGACAGGAAAGAGTGTCGTCCCTTTAAATAATAAAACAAAACAAAGCAGGAAAAAGCCCCAAATAGAACAGTTGCCTCCTGAGGAAGGGAGCAGCCTGGACCAAGGCATCAGCAACAGTCAGGACTAGGTGGACACAGCGGGGATGCTGATTCCCGAGGCTAGAAACCCCTTGTTAGGAGAGGGCAGATGGCAGATCAGGCCCGGATGCTGGAGGAGGGAATGGAAGAATAAGTTGGGGTACAAAGCAGAGGGCTTAAGGGCTCTCACTGCAGTGAATCTGGGGCCAGCAGGTTTTTATGGGATGTTTAAAACTTGTATGTTTACCTTGCAGCCAGGTAAAAGGTGAGACCAGACAGGAGGTAGAAGCAACAAGGGCCATCTCCACTCTCTTAGTGAAAACCTACCATGTATTAGTCATGCTTGGAAATGCTCAGGACCTGTAGTCAGTGGCTCTTCTGTAAGCTGTATTTGCATTTTCCTCAGTTCTAATTACAGTCCAAAGCGGACTATGTTTTGGTCGATCTTTGTGCTCTCCTAGGGGTGTGCTCCAGAAATGCCTGTGAGGATTCCAGGGTCCCAGGAGCTCCATGACCCTTGAATAGATTTGCTGGGGGGAATTGAGGCTCGGTTCAGTGCATCTGAACCAGCGGGGAATGAAGACCATGGGTTTCAAAGCAGACAGAAAGTGATTTGGAAACGAAAAGCCACGATGGAATAACTACTGTTCATTGAGCACATATTTCTATGCTAACTACCTTAGAAATATTATTTTTAAAAATCCTCATGTCAATTCTTTAAGACTGGGTAGCTTAAACAACAATATGTATTTTCTCATAGTCCCAGAGGCCAGTATGAGGTCAAGGTGCTGGCAGGGTTGGTTCCTGGTGAGAACTCTCTCCTGGGCTGGCAGGGGGTCCTCACTGGTGCTTTCCTCTGTGTGGACTTTCCTGTTAGATCTGGGTCCAACCCATAGGATATTATTTAACCTTAATTGCCTCGTTCAAGGCCCGATTTCCAATACAGTCATATTTGGAGTTAGGGCTACAGCCTGTGAACTTTGGGGGACACAGTTCAGTCCATAGTCCATTCATTTTATAATAACTAAAATTAATCAGGAGACATTAATCAGAAAATGTAGGTGACACCTTTTCTTTTGTTAGGGATTATTATTTTCGTGACCTTTTCTCTGGGAGGTATTTGTACTTGCTAGTGAAATTATGTAATTTGGCTTAAGATTACATAAAATGGTTAAACATGACATGTAATTTTTCATCCTTCAAATTGTCAAAAAAAGAAAAATTTTAATGGTGGTTTTATGCCACTGTTTCTGATATAAACTCAATTTGCATTGCACTAGCTTACATTCCCACTTGGAGGGTATAAGAGTACTTTGTGTCTTAACATTAGATGATCTGGATATTAATTAGACTAAAAATTTTGCCAGGTTGAAGGATGAAAAATTGCATCTTATTGTTTAATTTCCTTTTGCTACATAAAGTATTTAAATTTTGTAGTCAAGTGTTGGTGTTCTGATTTTGTGTCTTGAAATAAGTCTTTCTTCATCACAAGATTATTAAAATATTTTCTTGTAAGTTCATTTTATATTTTCATAAATTTCTTTTGCTATCTTCAGCTTTTTAATTTATTGGGAATCTCTCTTGGTTCATGCCCTAAGTTAAGGATCCTGTATTGTGTGATGTAATTGTGCTGGCTCTGAAGGAGGACGACTTGTGTTTGAGTTCCCACTCTGTCCCTTTACTGTTCTGTCCTTCGAGTTCCTCAAGTGTAAAATGGCAATTATGATAGTTTCTACCAATAGGATCATGTGTTCAAAGAGTTATTTCATAATAGCACAGTCTAATGGTGTATTACATTAGTGTTTATACAATACAATATTAATACTAAGAGCAGGGGTACTGTATCGTGGTATATGCACACGAGCGTGTGAGCACTACACACACACAGCCCTCTAGTTCATTTAATCTTCACAACCTGCTAGTGAAGTAGAAACAAAGCGTTTGCATTAGTGCCTGGCATTGATCCTTTGTTATGAGGTTCATAATGATGTGTCATGGTGTTAGTATTTTTCCAAATACTTTATGAGATTTTATTTTTCAATCAGGGAACCAAGGTGTCTCATTTCTGGGAAATACTTCTGGATTATTATTATAATTTTTGTTAATTATTTCCCTTCCACCATTTTTCTCTGCTCTCTTTCTCCCACTTCTGTTCTCTTTCTCTAACCATCTATTATTTATATGTTCCAGTGCTGTTCTGATCTTATAATTTTCCAATCTTTTTTATTTTCACTCTCTTTTTTGCTGCTTTATTTTGTGGGAGATTTGAGGTTTGCTTAACCTTCTCTTCCAAGCTTACTAAATTATAAAAAAGATTTTCCTGTTCTAATTTTAATTTGCAAAAGCTTTCTTTTCCCTGTTCCTTTCCCTCTCTTGTTCTCCTTTCTTTAATATACATTCATACATTTATTGTTATTAATAATGGCACCTTCACCCCTAAAACTATGGACCTTTTTTGCTTGTTTCATAAGTGGACATCTAAGTATCCTTTACTCATATCTTTAAAAATTACAAATGTTTGAATGGGAAAATGCATATTATTTAATTCTGTGTAGTACCCAGCCTCCAGTTATAAAGAGCCTGGTGGGTTAGCAACCGCATTCTAATACTGAAAAATATCAAACACAATATAGTTTATAATACTTTAATTTGTTTTAAAGATGGTTTAATTTGATTCACACAGAATTACATTTTTAATACCCATTTCATCAATTCTCTGGACTAAAAATAGCCTTCTATCTATTATTCTGGTTGATGTAGCATTCATTTTTTTCCTGTTGCTTGCATTTCATTTCTCATGTATTTTAATTACCTATTGGGATATTAATTTACTACAACTGTGATATTAATTTTCTATAACTGATCTCTTCACAAAACTTAGCTGAACTCTTCACTGTTAGCAGAATGCATTTGAATAGTTGTGGAAGGTATAAGCAATCTGTGGCAGCTACTAAAATGGTAAATATTAACATGGGATAATCTAAGTTGAAACTGAGTAGAGAATACATGAAATAAAAATTCATCAGTGTTGCTCAACAAGAGGAATGGGAAAATATAAAAATTCAGTTTTTTGAGGAATGGGAAAATCTCATAAAATAAAAATTCAGTTTTTTATTTAGTTTTTGAGCTATAAATTTTTCATTGCTATTTTCAAGGGTTTAGGTATAAAATTTTGAATATAATGTTAATAAAAATAAGTTATATATTGATACATCTTTGTTCCCACTTATGAATATATTATTTATAGAAAGTTTTAGCAATCAAGGAACTATTCAGGATCGTGAAGTAGGGTGTGCCCAGTTCAGGTTGAGATCCCCAGAACTATAATCGGAGGTATTTTAACAAGTTTACTGAAAAGTCACGTTAATCTCCTGCAAATCAATAACAAGAATACTTTCCAGCTGATCGTCCTCAAGATGGTATCTTAGGGAGAAAGTGGCAATTTTTATTTGATATAATTCTTTTCTAAAGATTTTAAACGAATGCATAGAAACACTTTTCCAAGAGCATGGCACTTCCCTATGTAATGTATAGTTAGAGATTTGAGTTACGACAGAAATGTTATAGAAAAAATATTGAACGTCACATAAGTTTACATAGGAGGACGTTTGTAAAAAAGACTATGAGGAAGATTAACAAAATTATTGAAAATTTACTGTCAGGTTTTCATAGAATGTAGCACAGTTTTATTCTGCGGTAGATACAAGGTTAAGCTTGCATTTAGTCTGAGGACCTCTGAAATGAGTTTGAGGATAAGTGTCCAAAAATCTGCTTAGCACTTGACACATCTGATTTCATCTCATTCTCTGTAGAACTTTACCTAGAATTTTTCCTTCTAGTAATGACTAGGTTGATTTTTCAGAGATCTGGGAAACATTCTGATAATCACAAACAAAATTTTGTCTTCTTAGATTTGTAAACATTTTGTTTGTCAGTATAAGACCACAGTGCCCAAATGGTCATGGCTTTCAGACTCTGTATCTCACCATCAGGAATTAGGCCCTCATGATGCTAATGATGAGAGATAAAATTCCAGATGGTGAGTTGCAGCAGATGAGATATGGACGTGGGGAGGGGACACACCCTGGAGAGTCTGTTATATCTTATGAAGCCAATTGGATACTTTTTTAATGGATGATAGAAAACTTTTGAATGATTTAAAGATGAGTGATTGGATCGGATTTGCGGTTCAAAAGCTCGCTCATTCAGTGAGACGACAGAGGAGCTGTAATCAATCTTTTCCCACCATCACACATCTGATAGATTAAATTTAGCCCCAGATAGAACAATTTCTCACAGAAGGCAGTGCAAAGATAAAAAGAAGCCTCTGGTTTTATGTGCATTTCCTAGGGTTTACTTATAATTCTTCCTGATTTTCTCCAACTCGTCAGCATTCTTCCAGGTCCAGTGGGAGCGTTGGAAACTGCCAGTACCGACCTAGAGAAGGATGAGGCCAGAATGGTTGGGTGTGGTGAGGAGTTGAGGACATTCATTGTCATTGAGAAAGACCTACAAATATTTCTTACTATAGTTAAATTCAATATTCTGCGTTCTCATTATACAATCAATAAACTGCAGTAATTTCAGAACCTGGAAATCTGAAGCCTAGATAGTTTCTGGTTAGTAGCACTTCCTGGAAAGTGTCTGTATTGATATTGAAAATATCCAGATAAATAGAGAATAGGAGATCTGAGATTCGTGAAAATGGAGTCCAGGAGTCCAGGACAAAGGACGTGTTCTGTGGACATTTCTTCTGTTTTATGAGAAACTGTTGCAAAAAATCCAAATTACTTTTCTAGGCAGGTTGCGAAATCCTTATTAGGCATTTCATCACCGTTGTACCCAGAGACAGCAGTGAAAATCATTTTAACCCCCGGTTAGCTTTTAATTTTTAATTAGTTATCTTTATTTTATTTTTACTCTGTGAGAGATTGAAATATATTTTCATCAGTTATTGTTTAATATTAAGTACTAATGTCTAAAGGCTAGAAAATGTTTGTAGAATTATTGCCATTTTACAATGTCACGTTACCTGTAATGATTTCACTGAAAACAGGCCAGGACAGGGAAGGGTTGAGAGCACAGGCTCTAAGGCGGGTCCTAGCCTCACCAGGTGACCTCGGGTGGGATGCAATCATACATCAAGTATCCGAGTGCTTGACTCATGATATTAGCGTCATTAATACTGAGCACTAACAGTGTACCAGGAAGTGTCAGATGTTTCACTTATGTTGATTTACTTAATCCACCTGGCAGCCCTATAGGATCAGTCCTCTTATACTCTCTCTCCTGGGTGCACAGACACCAGTGTTGGAGTCCAGGCTGCTGGCTTGAAACTCTTCACTCACCCCAGAAGGTTAAGGCTACCCCACAGCACAACAGAGAAAAGGGCATGATTTGGCAAACAAAAACATATTTTAGAGGCAAGGGGGCAAGCAGACCTCATAACTTTTTCCTCTTTTAATTCCCTCAGTTATATTGATTTTCAGAAGAGCACAGGATAATCTGAATTAACTTTATTTCATGTTACTTGACTGTGAGAATATGGATATTCACTGTTTTTTCCAAGAGTCTTTATTTCTTTATATGTTTTACTTTGATTTTATAATTGTGAAAGTCAGAAATGTTAGTTTCCATCGTTTCTTTTTTTAAAATATTTAACAATCACTTAATAGAATAGAAGGCTAACTCTTAGGAAGTTATGGTCACTAATCCATCTGGATTGTTCTTGGATTATGTCCACGACAGTGAGTTGGCCAGTGTCACCAAATTCACTCAATTTCACTACTGCTGTAGCATGTAATATTTTTATGGAAACCGTTTATGTTTACATAATTCATAACATTGACTTAAATTGGTAAATCATGTAAAAATTAACGTTTCCTAATTAACTAAGTCAAAGACAGAAAAGCTTTATGTTTCCTTGAGTCTTTATGCCGCTACATAAGTCTCTAGTTCTATCAAATTTTAAAAATTTCTAGTACTGGGACATTTGGCCAGCTCTCTGAGGAAACATATTAGTTTATATTCTTTCTTACACGATATGTAAAGTAGTTCGAATTGGGAGATAGGTATGAAAGCAGCTGAAGTTAAAGCGTCATTTGCCATTTTTTGACACCAAGTCGAAAAGAATCAAATTCTGAGTTTTAACTCCTCTAAAGCCGGACAACATTCAGTCCTGTGGAGCCTCAATTTTCATGTGACCCTGTCAGGAAAGTGTTTATTAGCTACCATTTACATGTTAGAGAACATTTCAGCCTGGACTGATTCACTGAGGGGTCATGACAGTGGTGGTGAGTGGGCTTGAAGTGGTCAGAAAATTATTTTTGTTAAAAATTTTATTATATTTTTACTTAAGACGACTCTGCCCAATGTGAGTACATTTTCTATGTGCTTTGGTTGGATATATCATATATATAGACATATAATACACACATATATACACACACATGCATATGTATATACACACATACCTATACATGTATTTCAGGCTGGCAGTACTATCATCTAATGATTGCAACTTTTGATCTTCAGTCATATGTATTTTACTTAAAACATTTTTTTTTGGTAGACAAGTCGTTCCAAACATAAATCCAATGAAATGATAATGAAAGAACCTCTCAGTGAAGATGAGTGTAGCAACTAAGACAAAGAACAGGCATCTCTCAGGAGCTAGAAATTCGGAATTCTAGAGAAAGGACCAGGAGGGCGCTGAGAAAGAGCATTTTTGCTTGACCTGAGAATTTGGTACCAGTGTTATATGAATTCGGCCATAGCAAATAGGCCCTCCTGTTCCTTTCAATCAGGAGATTAGAAATGTAATTCTCAGAAAGAAAATTGGAGGAGTTTAGCTGCGTAAGAAATGTATTCCTCTCAGTTGTGAAAGAAGCGCCTGGTAGACCAGAGATGGGACCTTGAGAACGGCTGATTCTGCCAGACACGCAGGCTTTCCTAGCCTTAAGCCTTGAGCAGTTATAACACAGAGAATTTACATGGTTTCAGCAGGTTTAGAAACAAGACTGAGACGGCAAAATACTCCACCTTTTAGAAGCTTTGAAGCGAAATTGTATGGGGAACACAGGAACGTTAAAGAATATAATTCAGAGTCCTGCCTGTAGCTGAAGCCTGAGGTTCCTCTTTATCTGTGAAATGAGAACAGTCCTAGGGACTCCACCTGAGCGGTGGAGATGCAGTGGGACGGTGTAACTAAACCAGTGCAGGGAGTAGATCCCAATATGTTGTAGTAATGCCTTCGTTTTGCTTCCCTTTTATTTGAAATGGGTTTCTGGATATTGTTGAATTTACTAAATAACTAGGCTCTGATAAATTGAAGAGAGAATTTATTTCTAAAAATGGAGGAGGGAAAGGTGAGTCGTTTTGGGGTTCCCGTTTGGGAAAGCCCAGCAGCTGGAGATCTGATCGCTGCAATGTTCTCTATCACCTACAGACAAAGAATGAGAGGCTTTTAAAATGGGGAAAAGCTTTGTGCCTCTTCAACTTGGCATTCATCAATTAAACAGGAGAGCATGGCCAGAAAACAAAAACCTGTCCATTACTGACAGGTGGTATTTCAACACTGAACCCACCATTCTTCCCTGCGCGATTTCCTGTCCTCCTTTCTTACTATTTCAGTGAATGGTACCCATCAACCCAGCCCAGGTCAGAGCACTGTGAGCCATCCTGGTCTCCGTGCTTTGCTGTCATCTCCCCTCCTGCCATCAGCCACTAAGTCCTGCAGTTTCTACCTCTTCAAAACCTCTTGAATCCACTTATTTTCTTCATGCTCCCTACCTCTGCCCTGAATCTCATCAGGCTTATGGCCATAGCCAGCCAGCTGGTCTTCCTGACCAGTGGTGTCCACCCCGCTGCACACCTGTTCAGGGTAAATGCAAACTCTCCCGCATGGTACTTAAGTACTTAAGGTTCTCAATGGTGGTGACAAGGGTATAATTTGGGGGTTCTTTACTCGACCCTCATGTACAAAATCCATCAGTTCCACTCCTCTCCAGTAAAAAATCCATGTAAAAACATTGCTTTGCTTACAAATACGGTTTCAAGACAAATCCTCCAGGGCTTCCTTTTAACCACATTGTTACCCTTAAACTCTTTCCTATATATATGTGTATAAATATATTGGAACTGCCCCTAAGGACTCTGATTTGAACTGTGCTCACTTCTCCAGCTCCAGCTTTTTCCAGCCTCCACCTCCACGTCTGCTTTCACGGCCTCTTTCTAAAGGACACACAGTTCCCAGCTAAAGAGGCTCCCTGACCTGTGGCATGGGCTTCTTTCTCTGCTTGGAATGTCCACCCTCACGCTCCACTGTGCTCGGCTCTTTCAGGCTAATTCCTGTTTTTCTTGAAGACTCCATCTTGGAAGGCTGGCACCACCTCACCCAGCCTGAGTCTGCTGCGCTTTTTTTTCATTTTTATCTTGTTTATTTTTGGCGGCGTTGGGTGTTTGTTGCTGCACGCAGGCTTTCCCTAGTTGCGGCGAGCGGGGGCTACTCTTCGTTGTGGTGCGCGGGCTTCTCATTGCGGTGGCTTCTTGTTGCGGAGCACGGGCTCCAGGCGCGCGGGCTTCAGTAGTTGTGGCTCGCGGGTTCAGTAGTTGTGGCTCACGGGCTCTAGAGCGCAGGCTCAGTAGCTGTGGTGCACGGGCTTAGTTGCTCCGCGGCACGTGGGATCTTCCTGGACTAGGGCTTGAACCCCTGTCGCCTGCATTGGCAGGCGGATTCTTAACCACTGTGCCACCAGGGAAGCCCCTGCTACACTTTCTTAGCACCTCCTATATACCTCTTGCTCATCTCTTAACGCTTCACCTTGGTGTCTCTTCTGTGAGCTTTTACCCTGAACTTGAGGAAAGGAAGCTTATTTACCTTTGTCTTTGGAACCTTGTAAAATGCCAGGCTCACAGCAGGAACTCAGTAAATAATAATGAATAAAACTATGAAAAATGCATGCAGCAGCTCACTCTGTGCAGATAGAAGATACAGAGAGGGACCAATATCTCATCGATTGCCTCGCACGTCTTTGATGGTCAATAATTATTTTGTTGAATCAAAATAATTTAATGATGTCTCCTGGTCCTGGCTAATGGGGAAATGACAATCCTTTTTAAAATTAGAATTTTAATAACAATGTAAGGCTAAATGTGATTGTCAAATGTATGCTATAGGTGTAAATAGGAGAATAAGGAAATGATTATTTTTAGTTTCATTATAATACACTGACCCCAACAAATGTACCAATTGAAAACGTTTTAAAAGATCTGAACAGATGTGAGTTTAGTGAAAAAATGAGGAAGTGAAAGTTTGTTGGTAGGCAATCCTCCATGAGCCTCTTGCATCTCTGCATGTTTGGTGAGCACGGATGGCCTTCTTCTGAAAAATGGAGCAAGTGTCTCTGGAGAAAAGGGAAGATTTGCTTATGTCCCATGAAGTAAGGATAGTGTCTCCCTCAGGGACAAAGTTCAGGCTGTATAATCGCCCACTATAAAATACTGGGGTTCCCTATGCTTGTGGTTCCTCCCCTGTAACACAGCCTACTTCATATGTGGGTGTCACCTGACCTTCTTTTCATCTCCCTGTAAGAAATGGGACTCAGGAAACCAACATAAATGCAGATACTCTGGCCAATGCTATTGCTGTGAGTAATAAAAGGTCCTTAGTCTCTGATCCAGGGGTCTCTTGTGTTCTGCCAGCATCCATGAAACTGCGGCAGGCTTACTGGCTAGCTGGCATGTGGGGTGAAATCTTAGACTGTCCACAGTTCTTGACAATGTTAATAAATAGTGATATTTAATGATTCTCACGATAATGGCAGTGACTTCCAGTTTTTGTTGGATTTTTACAATGACTTATTATTTAGTAAGACTCTGCTAAGTTTCAGTGAAATTCTTCATCATCTGAAATACACATCATATCTTAATGAAATAATTTCATGATAGTGACCAGCAGGACAGTTTCATAGAGAGAGCTGAATAACTCCATGACATGTGAGAAAGAAAGAATGAATACGGACATTCTGGAATTCTTACTAGAGAACAGAAAATTAGGTAAGCAGTTCTCTTACCACTCAAATTCATAGGATGGATATACTTATTAATCAAAATTAATTTCCAGTACAGTCCAGTCACCTGAGAATTATCCAAATTATTTCTTATAAGGCATATAGATTTTTGTTCCTGCTATTGTTTTGATGGGGAGAGTCTCTTCTTCAGATGAGTTTTTTTTTTAAACAATAGCATGCTGTCAACATAAAAATAAAATGGAGAAAAAAATCAGAGCCTTCATTTAATTGTCACAGGGAAGAAAGAAACATTTATTTTAGGACCAACACAACACAGGGAAGATGAATGATTCCTGCGGTTTTAGAATGAAGCTTTCATTCTGTTAGAGCCTGTGTTAAAAACAGTGAAGCATGTTTTAATTCTGAATATGGAAGACTGTGCTCGAAGATTTGCTGCCCTTTAAAATTGCTCTAGAGGATTGCTATACCGCTATAGGGTACTTTAAAGATAGAAAATAAAGAGATTATAGGGTAAATAGCTTACAAGCTGTGATGGTTAACATTCAGGGGATGATTAACTGGTGAATATATCTCTTACCAGAGTTCTTTTGTTAAGATAGTTTCTTTTTGTCTCCTGTGACAGACAGTTAAACTGAACTGAGAAGATGCAGTCTTAGTGTATTTTAGAATATCCTGTTACTGCTGTTAGAACGTGGGACGGAAAGCAGAGAAATGTGGCTGACACAGGAAGTATGGTGTGGGGGGTTTTGAGAAGCCAGTTGACAATCGGACACGCTCTGTCTTATTGATAACTTTCAATTACTGACTTGCCTCACTATTCTCAAGCATTTTAACCACTACGTGTAATTTTCACAGGATGGTTGACACGTGAGTCTATTGGGAAAAAAATGTGTGTAGAAAATGAATGGCCAACAATTGTTATTCTGATATTTACAAACTTCTGAATGGTTTGCCTTTTTACTTTAATAAGAATAGGTTCTGGCAGTGTTTACATATTGCAGCTGTATTTTTAAATAAGTGGAAAGAGATAGGATATAAAAACAGTAAATCGAAGGTTTAACATCCTCCTAATCTTCATTGTCTGTGCTAACCTGTGCCTGGTGGAGCTAATCCATGCACAGAGGCAGCTCCCTTATTGCTTGGTGTGTGTTGAAGTGTGTACTGTTGGGAAAAATTCATCAGTGACTTGCATCATTACACGTGTATTCTGCCTTTTGCTTTCTACTGACAATCACAACTTTAGATAGATTCATTAAGTCTGCATCTATCTATATCTATAAATAATATATGTATATATGCTATATTTAAAAAATATTATATATGTTTTCCTTTGTGGCAGAAACTACAAAGCACAATAATTTTTGTCCATTCAGGTACTTGAGACTTGGGAGCTTAGTGTGGGGATGCGTGTGGGACACAGCTGGTGGTTAAGATCATTGTCTGAAATCCCGTTCAGTCTCTGGATATATGGGCTGCACTGGAATGAGCACTGGTCTTGGACAAGCTGCAGAGCTCCTGGGGAAGGGACAGCTCACACGGTCTCACAGCCAGGATCACAGGGTGGTCAGGAGCTGCTCGCTGCTTTGAGGGGCAGTAGGTGCACTGTAGACAGTATGGAAGTCTGCATCAATGGGATAGTTTTGTCTAGACTTTTTTCTTCACTTCATGCATATTCCTCACTCATTGAGAAACATACATGCTGAAACAGATGGCTAGCCTCCTGAGACTAAGATAACGATACAGATTAGATTGAGTGGCACCGGCTAAAATTAAGAAACACGGAGGTCAACAGAAGTAGCAGAGATGCAAGAGTTTGTTCCTGGTGAGATGGTACTGCCTGATGCCCTGTGTACTTGCAAGAATATATTTTTTTGCTTTTAGAATAACAGGCAGACATCCTCTGATACCAACAGTGCTAAAACCAAGACTCTGTTATATGTGTGTAAAACTTTTCTCTTTAGTATTTTTTACATGCATTGTTTCATGAAGCCCTCGCAGTAGAGAACTACACTCAGATTTCACTGGGGGTTACGCCGTGGTGCCCGACAGCCCTCTATAGGGTGAAGGGGACGCCTGCAGGCTGGGGAGTCTTTCCTGTGTGAACCTGGCCAGGCCACAGACCCAGTTTTTATCAAACACTAACTGAGATGCTGCTCTGAGGTGTTTCGTAGGTGTGGTTAGAGCCCAGAAGTAGGGAGATGATCCCAGAGAATCTGGGTGGAGCTGATTCCATCAGGTGAAAGAACAGCACTGAGGACCTCCTGGTGAAGGAGCAGTGCTGCCTGTGGATGGCAGCTTCACGCCCCATCCTGGAGCCCCCGCCTGTGACCTTGAACTTGTCCAGTGAGCCCCCAGAAGTACAAAAGCCGATGCCTTGCATTGTCTCCATGTGTCTCTCCAACTGCCTCTGCTTCTCTGCCTGCGCCCTGATGGATGGATGCATGCAGCGGGGTGTCCGCTGTAACTAAGTTCTGGTCTCAGAGCACATCCCTCCTGCTTGAGACGCCCTGGGGTACAGGAAACTCTGTTGCAAGTGGCTCCACAAACTGCAGCGGGTCTGGGAAAGCCGTAGCTGCAAAAAGGGCCAGTTCACAGGCTGGAAGTGCTCCATGACGTGATGGCATTTCAGGCTTCAGGAGGCTCCAAGGTCTTCATAGTTCACTGGTTCTCAGCTTGCAGGGGGGTCTTCAGTAGGTATTTGTGGGGGAGGGCTGTATATGGTGTTTGGTTTTGGATCCCAAGGCCTCTTTCTGAGTTCTCAGTTCTCTAAAAAACTCCAAACCTCAGAATTCTGATTTTGGCAGCCTTTCTTAGCTTAAATATGCTCTTGCTTCGGTCTGGATTTAGAACTCATAATTGAGGTGAGGGTACCCACTGAGTTTCCCTGAGATGCTGACATTGGTGTGGACCAGAGGCGGGATTCTCATGGTGCATCTAGACTGTGATGGTTGGGATCCTGGACTGAACCCAGCGGTTGCAGGACTGCTGTGGACTGAACTGTGTCCCCCCCAGATTCACTTGTTGAGGCTCTAATCCTCAATGTGACTGACTTGGAGATAAGGCTTTTAGGATGTAATTAAGTTAAATGAGGTCATAAGGGTGAGGTCCTAATCAGTGAGCGTTGGTGACTTTATAAGAAGAAGAAGAAGAGAGAGATCTCTCTCTTTCCACACTCACTGAGGAAAGGTATGTGAGCTCACAGCAAGAGGGCAGCCACCTGCAAGCCAGGAAGAAAGCTCTCCCCAATATCTGACCATGCTGACGCCCCGACCTTGGACTTCAGCCTCCAGAAGTGTGAGAAAATAAATTTCTCTTGTTTAAGCCACTCAGTCTATGGTATTTGGTTATGACAGCATCAGTAAATTCTGGAGTGATTGATTTTAGGGCCAAAGATCCTTAAGGACCATTTTTATTATTGTCTTATTTCTTTTCTTTTCTTTTTTTTTTAAACTTATTTATTTATTTATTTTTGGCTGCATTGGGTCTTCGTTGCTGCACGCCGGCTTTCTGTGAGCCGGGGCTATTCTTCGTTGTGGTGCACGCGTGGGCTTCTCATTGCAGTGGCTTCTCTTGTTGTGGAGCACGGGCTCTAGGAGCGGGGGCTTCAGCAGTTGTGGCTCGCGGACTCTAGAGCGCAGGCTCAGTAGTTGTGGCGCACGGGCTTAGCTGCTGTGCGGCATGTGGGATCCTCCTGGACCAGGGATCAAACCCGTATCCCCTGCATTGGCAGGCAGATTCCTATCCACTGCGCCACCAGGGAAGCCCCTCTTATTTCTTAATTAAGAAGAAAAATGAAGCTTTGTCACTTAATAAAGAGGGAACACATCTGAAATGATCAGCAGTAGTGATCATCGATGATCAGTTCAAGACAAACATTCACTGAATGGAGTTGTATAAGGCATTTCATGAAAGAATAAGAAAGAAATAGATGAGTTGGGCTCATATTCAAAGAACGAAAACCTACTATGCAGCAACAGTTAAAATGTAACACTTTTAAAAGTTTAATTTGCACGTCCTTTGGTGTCTGTGGAAGCTGTGAGTCTACTGACTACCTCATGGGCAACAGGGACGTGTGAGAATTCTGCTCTCGTAAATACTGTGGCGAATGCAGAATGTTTTCCCTTTGGGGTTTTCTTCAGGAGTGTACTGGTGGACGCAGCTGTAACTTTTGCTGGGATGCAATCCTGCAGCTCTTGCTGAGGGCCTCTGCTGCGGCCCTGGCCTTCTCTGCCCCTCCCCGGTCCTCCTGGCATAGCATTCAAAGGTCAGGAACGGTTCCTAAACCAGCAGCTACAAAGCTGACCTCCTCCAATGTGGACAAGTTCTCAGGATAGAAAGTACAGTCGTATAAGTTTACAACTGTGGCGATTGCTTTTCATGCAAATATATTTAATCAGTGAAGCTGACAATGAAACCAAAAAAGAATTTTAACCAAATCTTGAAAAGTCTCAGGTTACATTACCTATCTATCCATCTATTCCAAATAGAAAGATACGATTGAACCCTATAATAGTTGTTTGTAGGTCACAAACTGTAAATTATCAGAAATTTCATGGAGTTCAACCTAAAATATACATACAGAACTTTAAAATGTGATGATTACAGAGTCTTATGTCGTCTGTCAACTTCATTTGCTTTTATTTAAATGACTTATTCCTGTAACTGTATTCTTACGTTTTAATATAGAAAGAGCTGCAGCACGAATCATATGAACTCTCTGATTGCTTCAGACCTTATTCCTAGCCCCAGTTAATGGCTTTGATGCTATTTTTAGCACACAACTCCATAATATAGTATTTTTTTATTAAAATTTTTTTCTTTGATGTGTTTCCAATCACAGAAGGAATGCATGTTTGTTGTAGTGAGACCAGACAATGTGAAGATGAACAAAATTAAAGTTCATCTTCCCATCTTCCTTCAAACCCCGGGCTAAGGCGTGGCTTTCTCTCTGTGTCGTTTTCCCCTGGGGGCCTGAGATCTCACCTGCCGCCCGAGCAGTGTCACACCAGCCCCCAGGTTGTTTCTCTGAGTACCAAGTGGGAATAAATAAGCAATTACATGTGAAACTATCTGAAGCCTGAAAGCAACATATAAACATGGCCTCCCTCCCTCCCTCCCGGTGCTTTTATTTCCTGCCGCCTCAGCTAGGCTTCCCCAGGTGCCCCGAGGCCTGGGATTTGCACGGAGCACATCTCCGGTTCTGGTCGCAACGCCCGGCACACGGAGGCCAGCTCACGTCCACTTGCATTCTTACGGGGATCAGACTTTCAGACTTGCCTGCGATGATTGCAGAATTATTAGATAAGAGAAACTAAAACCCAGCCCCGCCTCCACTTCACCTCCCCCTGTCCGGCCACTCGCCCTGCCGGCCGCCACTCGCCCTGCCGGCCGCGTCCCCGCAAAGGGATTTTGCTTTGTTTACCACGGCGCCACCTTTTGTCCCCTCCCATTTTCCCCCCACTGTAGCCAGTGTAGCCTTAAAAACACACACTTGTTGTTGAGCCGCAGCTGTGTGATCGGGAACACCTCATCCAGCCTCTTTCACTTCTCTTTCTGGTTGGTACTGGTTTCTCATTGCCGGCCCCCGTATTTTTATCGTCGTCCTTTACGGGTTTTCTCAAGGTCACCCAGCTCTAGGTCACCGTCTGTCCCTTCCTTTCTCCTGGGGGTCCCTCCTGTCACTCCCCCACCTCTCTGCGGCGGTGCCTCCCTTCCGGGTTATACCCTCTCGGCCGCGGGCCGCATGCTTGCCCAAAGTAGTAACATGTTTATATGTGGCTTTCAGGCTTCAGATAGTTTCACATGTAATTACTTCTTTTAATTCTGAAAACGGCACTGAGAAGTAAGAGGGCAGGTATTATTCCCACTTGGTACTCGGAGAAACCACCTGGGGGCTGGTGTGACACCGCTAGGACCGGCCAGGTGCGCGTGAGGTCTACAACCCAGATTGCCCAGTTCCTGGTTGTGTGTTTGCTTCCTCGCACTGCACCCTGGGTGTCCTCTGGGCTCTGCTTCGTGGCTTCTGGAACATCAGCTGTCTAATGACAAAACTCTTTCTAAGTCCCCCTTCCCCCATTTCACTCCCCAAATGAAGTCCAACGCTGCCACTAAAAAAAATGCAATCATCTGTATGAACGGTGTAGGATATTCTTAGGGAAGTCAGGAGCTCTGAGGTTCCTTCTGACTTTACTGTCTTGTCACTCATAAAATGGAACAAAATGGGGCAGAGTTGCTTGGAATTTAAGCGTTCATCAGAATCACCCCAAGTGTTTCCTAAATACGGACTCCTGGGCTCCGCCCCTAGAATTTCTGATTTTCAGTAGGTCTGGAATTTGCATTTCTAACAAGTTCCCTCATAATGCTGACTTGGGGACCACACTTTAAGAACTGCCGGCCCACATAATTTCTAAATTCTCTTAACTTTCAACCAGTTGTGATTGGGAGTGACAGTGGTCACCGTCAGTAAGCTGCTGATAAAACCATGTAGCTTGGCACTTTTTTGAAGATGGGAAACTAAGATGGAGGATGCTTGTAACGTACCCACCAGCTTCTCCTGACCAGGTCTGCCTAAAGCTTGATGTGAATCCAATATTGGTTCCCTTTTCCATTTGAACCTATGATGAACTTGAATGGCTAGTGTTTATGTTTTAGAAATTTGTAGAGACATCAAAGCCAATCTGCATGCAATTGGATTTCTGAATGACCTTGTCCCTTAGCATAATAATGTTATATAATAACCTGCCTAGTGGTATGAACCTCCAATGACCTAGCCCGCCTTGTAAAATACTGATCCTTAAGGTTGATGATCATGGGACTACAGTGATTGATGAATGGGATTTTATACTGTAACTCTGGGTCTCACCAAAACGGAATGTATTGGGGCTGTATAGCTAGTTTCTAGTCAGGGCAGCAGCTGCACAATTTATGTTTCTTATCCTTCTGCTAGGTTCATGGGATCTGAGGGAAACAATCCTATTTTCCTGCTTAATAACTATAGGGTTAAACTCATTGATTACACTGAGATTAATCTGGCGTTTAGGGCAGACACTAAAATGCACTGCATTGAGTATCTGACCTTTTACAATATCAACAGGTGGAACGGGCTAAAATTTAACATACAGCACAAGTCCAAATAGATTTAGCAGTATGCTCCTGATAATTTTTATGTTTCATTCAGCTGCCTTCCAATAAGAATTTATAGGCAGCAAGACCATCTAAGAAGACAAAAATAAAACTAATTTTCTAAACTGTGTGGATACCATTAAATATATAATTTATTATACTAATTATACTAGAACAAGTAATTTTTTTTTTAGTTTCTTAATTTTTTTAAAATTTATTTTTGGTTGTGTGCGGGCTTTCTCTAGTTGCGGTGAGCGGGGGCTACTCTTCGTTGCAGTGCGCGGGCTTCTCATTGCGGTGGCTTCTCTTGTTGCGGAGCACGGGCTCTCATGCGCGGACTTCGGTAGTTGTGGCTCACGGGCTTAGTTAGTTGCTCCACGGCATGTGGGATCTTCCGAGACCAGGGAGCGAACCCGTGTCCCCTGCATTGGCAGGCGGATTCTTAACCACTGCGTCACCAGGGAAGCCCCAAGTAATTCTCTTTGATTAGGGCTTTACTAGGTTAGAGAACTAAAAAAAAAGCCCAGATAAGAAAGACATTTAAGTGAATATAATGCAAATTTCAATCTAAAATTTTGAAATACATCCAAGAAATCTTGAAGGAAAAGTAAACAGTAAAGTACACAACCTTTTTTTTTTTTTAGCACACACACACACAAAACATAAACTCAGTTTCAAAAACCAAATAATAAGTAAGTGAAATTATTATCTCTTCCCTTAATAATAAAATGAAAAACTTGTTTGAAAGGACAGATACAATTAATGACTTTTCTTCAGAGTTTATTCATATGTTTGTACCCTGAGAAGTTTCAGTTAAGCCTGTGAACCTTTGGTCAAAGCTTCAGGAAAATGTGTTATTGCTTGTTAATTGACAGTTCTCAAACATTATCACATATGTGCTTTATGTTAGATCAGAATTTGTTTGGGAGAAGATCTATTTGGAAATACTGTGGCCTATTTGGGTTTCTTCTTTTTTCCTTCCCGTGTGTATGAGCTGTATCTTAACAGTGTTATGGTTCCCTGGAATATTGAAAGAAGATTATTAAACTGTAGAAACAAGTTCAGTCAAAATTACGGCACTGCCTGTTTTGCGTGTGGCTATGTGTATTGAAAAAGGGCTTTGTCTATTTTATTTTGCATCGATTATTTCATCAGTAGTCTTATTTCTTGGATCATTACTTCTCATCACTCATTTCTTCCATGAAATCTTTTCAATGGCCTTCATACTCCCACCTTCATCCTCCCCAAAAGGACATAACAGGTGAAATAAAGCCACCATCTAAGTGCTCATGAACTTTCCTCCTCTGAGGTGAAAATACTTTCTTTGGTGATGAGTTTAATGTCTCACCAGCACATATGCCTCCCTTAGATTATAAACCACAAGTGCAGGAGCTGTGTCTCTTTATGTGCTGTCCAAGTTCTGACTTTTGACGGCACTTAATCATAAGAATCATTAAATGAGTGAGTGAGAAATTGCTCGACCAAACGCCTCCATTTTGGCAGTAAAAGGATATGAAATAGAGCTTGTATCTGAAGTGCTTCCCTGAAGTGCTTCCAGGATGTAAGGCCTCACCTTCCTTTCTGAGCAGAAATGTATTTTGACCCTCCCCCTGTTGCTAAACTTCTCCATTCTTTATTTTTATCCAACTTTGCAGTTACTCCCTTTGGTAGATACCCTGCACCAAAGTCAGAGTTAGAGAAAATTTATGACACTCGTAGCACCAATGCCAGTTGGCAGTCTGTGTTAATATGTGAGATGGCAGAGCAATCTGTGAGTATGAGAAATCTTGGCTTAAGATTTTCTGAGGAAGCTTAAGAGGTACTTTGGGTTCCAGCTCTAAGATAAATAAGTTGTGGGGATGTGACGTACAGCATGGTGACTATAGTCAACAATACTGGATTGTATATTGGCGAGTTGCTGAGACAGTAGACGTTAAAGGTTCTCATCACAAGAACAATAATTTGGTGTTTAATAGCAAAATAAAAAACCAAACCAAAAAACACAGACAGGAAACAGTCTAAATGTTTGACAGTGGGAGTTGGTTGTATCTATTAAACTATAGACCTACTGCTTAGACTATCATATGGCTATTCTAAATGATGATGTACAAGGATATTAATGATGTGGGAGAATGCCCATGATATACTGTTAAGGAAAAGGCTGATTAAAAAGTATTAAAGATGCACTGAGTAAAACAATCAAACTAAACAAAAAGGCTGCACGTATCTTTATACCTAAATACCAACATGATAGTCTCTGGGAGATGCTTTTAAACATTTTATTCTCATTTCTCACTTTATTCTTAGTTCTTTTTTCTTTCCCCAAATTTTCTTCAATTCCCATACATTATTTTAATCAGAAGTATATGCACTTAAAAGATAGATTTAAAATAGTAACTTGCTTGAATAAATATTCTTGGAGAATTTATAATTTTCTAATTATATTGTCCTAAAATATGCCAGATTCTGTTTATTGCCTTGACAACTGCCCATTTGCCCTTTTGTCCTTGTGATAAGAAGCCAGGGTAGAAATCTTTTGATCTCAGGGAAGTTAGGGTTTTCCCTCAGGCAAGGAGATAAATAATGACTAGTAAGCTCATCACAGCATTTCCTTCCACTTTGCCAGTTACTTACTTTCCCAGCGTTTCCCAGTGCAGAGTTACCCATAATGTCAAAATTCTGGCCCATGAAATAGAAGACATCTGTGTGGAAATTTGGAAAGATTTCCTTCACTGATTAAAAATTAATAAGCCTCACAGTGGAGAAACTTTGTCTCTTCCTTCTGATTTGTGTTTTGAAAGTAAATGTGATGCCTGGAGCTCTAGCAGTCATCTTGTGAACAAGAGTTACAAGCATGAAGATGGAAAGGAAGCTTGCTAATAAGCACAATAGAACAGAAGCATAGAAAGACCCTGGATCCCCAGTGACGTCACTGAGCAGCTAAATCAACAAGAGGAGCCAAATGAGGCTTTTTTATATGATAAAGAAATGGACTGTTGGTGTAAACCACTGTCAGTTGGTTTTTAACTTACTTGCAGCAAAAAACATTCCTAATTATTAAATGAGGTCCACTAGCAAAATTAGATGGTGGGATTGTAACTATATTTAAAAAAAAATACTATTAGAACCCCCTTACAAATCGTTTGGAAAAAAGAGAATATTGTAAACAATGTAATTTAACAATATTTGTTGTAGTGCAGTTTGGAGTAGGTTCTCTTTCCTTTTTTTTAAAATTAATTTTTATTGCAGTATAGTTGCTTTACAATGTTGTGTTAGTTTCTGCTGTGCAGCAAAGTGAATCAGTTATACATATATGTATATCCACTCTTTCTTAGATTTCCTTCCCATGTAGGTCACCACAGAGCAAGGAGTAGGTTCTCTTTCCTAATAGTGGTCACTAAGATGTGGTTTCCCTTGAGATCAAGCAAACTTGGGGCTAACCTCTTTTTGCAAGGGGACGGAGGACAGGAGTTGGATTCCTGCTGTCCTCTGGTCCCTGTGTCAGGAGATGCTGACTCGTCCAGCTGTAGCACAGTAAGCCTTAGGGGTGACACTGGCCCTACGTGTGCTGCCCGCGTGAGGCTCAGCTGCTAGCCTCCCCCTCAGGCTTGAACTTTCAACTCGTAAATAATACAAATGTCGGTTTCGAAAAAGTAAAAAGAGAAAACTTGAGTGGCCTTTCTTAAACTATGAAAAAATATTTGTCTTTGATAGTTTCTTGGCAATTCAATTCCCAACTAGGCGGTACTTGAACAAGAGTCCGGTATTCTCTAGCATAGAGGTGACCCCAACTGTGCAGTGTTCTCTATGGATTAGCCCAAAATGTGATGAAAAGTAGAACAGCCAGAGAGTCAGAGATGCGGTAATAGTTCTGGGCACTTCTGTATCTAGTCGGATGGCTGTTTCGGTTTCCTACTGCTGCTGTAACAAATGGCCACAAACTCAACGGCTTAGAACAACACAGATTATCCTCTTGCAGTCCTGGAGGCGGGAGTCTGAAATGAACGTCCTTGGGCAGAATGGTCAGCAGGGTCGCGCCCCCTCCGGACTGTTGCCTTGCTTCTTCCTGCTCCTGGAGGCCGTCCCCATGTTTGGCTCGTGACCCCACCGGCACATCACCTTTGCCCTCTCCTGCAGCCACACCCCCCTCCTGCCTCCCTCTTAGAAGCACACTTGTGATGACTTTTAGGGGCCCCCAAGTGATGGGCGTTGTTGGGGGACCATTATCCAGCTCACCACAAGAGCCTTAGACAGTTAAGTAAAAACCATACTGATACTAGTTGAACCCACATTGTGTTCCACACACTATTTATTCTAAGGCCTGGAAAACAGGAGAAAAAAGTGAATATTTAAGAGGAAAAAACATTAACTCACTTAATATTTGTATCCCTATGTGATAAGTACTAAAATTATTCTCATTTGACAGATGAAGATAATAAAGTACAGAGAATTTAGTTTACCTGAGATCATAATGCTTGTAAGGGGAGGAGTCCTAAACAAGAACCCCTCTTCTTCCTCTCCATGCTACATGCCACCTTGACCTCTTGGGACTGGAGTTTCACGGGTTGTTGGGAGGGTATAATAGAACTAGATGCACTCTGTATTTCAAGTTCTAATGGATTCTTTCCAACCCAAGGACGTAAAGGTATTTTGCCCAATGAGAAAAATTCCAAAGGTATGTTAGTTGTAGCAACAAAATCATTAAAATAAATGTTTCAGAGTCATTTATTACGTTGTTTGGAAAGAGTGTAGTGTACGGGAAAAGTCATATTTCTTAAAATACAAACTTCATCAAGATATTAGTAATGACATTTCTAAGCTGGCCAGAATGACTGAACTATTCAGAGGTTGAGTCTGAGAGGCCAGATCATATAACAGGTACTGTAAAAAAGATACCCCATGTCTTTCAGAGGCCATTTTCATAAATGAATTTTAAAAATCTAGCATTCTGAAACTATTATGATGCCAAAATAGAAAAAAGTCTGGAGAAAAGAAGATATTCATGTGAACATTTTTTTACAAAATTATGAATTCTGACAAAATAAAGTAACAAAGCTTTTTGTGTTAAGCTAGGTCTATTAGACATGTATACAGGCAGAGGGCATGGGATGAATCATGTTCAATAATAGCACTTAATATCTTTCCCAGAACCGTAATGGGTAATTTCTGAAGCATAAGTGATTTCTGAAAAGAGGAACTAAACAGAGGCAAAATAAATGTTGACATAATGTAACTTCTTTGTTATAAGCAATTTGAAAATACAGTGGGGAAGAGTAGAATGTAATTGTAATATAGAATCTATTTTAACATCCCATTTAATGAGAAGCCATTTGGTAGGTAGTATACCTAAAGAAAAATATTAACATACTTTGAAATTAGAGAAATTCATAGATTAGTGGTTTTAGATTTCATTTACTGTTTCAATGCAACAGAAAAAGGAAGCCAAATTGAATGGCTCCAAATTTTGTGTTTTTATAGCACATGCAGAGATAAAGAAAAACTAAAAATTGTAAAAATAACTCCATAAAGATAAGCTGAACTGTAAATGTTTCTTTCCTGCTGATTTCAATTTGTTGCCTTAAAATTGTATATGCTGGGAACTAACTCCCACCCCTTGAAAGACAGCCATCATAATTACTTCTATTTGCGTTTATATTAAAGTCAAATGGCTTGGAGCATGAAGCTGTGCGGCTAAGTTTAGAGGGTTTCCCAGCTGATGATATCTGAGACCGAACCAGTCAAGTGTGAGAAAAATGTAATAGAGGCTTGGTCATCAGGGCATCGTGGAAATGATGGACTCTCAGGGCAGAATCACATCTGAGATTTATTATGCTGTGTCTTCCACAAATGACTGAAGCAGCCTGATTATTCAAGACGTGGATTCTACGTGATAAAAACATCACATTTCAATCCCATGGCCAAAACTTGTTGTCAAAGTAGTTTCATTTTAGAGCTAACTAGCTTATTGAGAGCACTTCATGATCTTGGATGCCCGTCAAGCAAATATCGGAGACATTCAGGCAATGCTAAGGAAGTATAGGTAGCTTTCTTTTTATATGGAAATTGATGGAAAAACACTTCATACCTTTTCCGATCTTTTTCAGAATGAACAATTTCAGTGATTTCAGATTAAGTGCTTCTCAAAGCCCATTTGTTGCCTTTTGGGCCATAGGCAAGCCAGAGTTAATGACTTCATTTTTTTACGAAACGAGGTTAGGTGTTCTCAGATTTAAAAATACTTAATTTTTCTCAGCTAGTTTGCAGAATATTGCTGCTGACAAAAAAACTTCTAAAAAAAAATAAAGAGTTTCTAATTTTGTGGTATCTTAATGGATTTTAGATGAACAAGATAAAAGTGTTAAAAATTCAAATGAAGAAATGTTTCCTTTTAGCTCACAACTCCAATTTCTTGCTTGCAGGTCAATATATTAGTAATAATAGTAATAATTAGTAGTAATAGTAGAAAAATCACAGCATTAATTGTAAGTTTACTATGTACTAGGATTTATGGTTTCTTTAAACACATTAAATTCTGTTTACAAGCCAGTGACTTCCTAGAAAGATTTTTAGTTCTATTTCGCACATTAGGAAACAGACACTATGGTAGTTAAGTTTTCTGCCCATGATTGCATAGCTAGTACTCCAACAAGGTTGGTTTGGCCTCAGAACCAATGAATGCCCTCATCCCCTCTAGAAGCTAAAAAACATGAAGTGAAAATGGTTCTCTATAACCTAAAAACGTAGAAGCAACAGTAAGTGGAATATTTCTCTCTAAATTTTATAAGATTAATAATATTAATAATGAATAACATGATACTATTGTTTTAGTTTATTTAAGAGATTCCAAAAGTATACAAAACAGAAAACAAAAAAATTCTGTTCTCCTAAAATCTGGTAAGATCGACTTCTGGCATTTTAGATAACTTGAATTTTCACAAAGATTTGAAGACATATTCTAATGTCCAAGTGTTATGTAATTAATACAGTTAATTTTTAAATTATGATTTTACTCTTTTGAGCAGTTTTAGCTTCGCAGCAAAACTGAAGGGAAGGTGCAGAGATTTCCCATAAACCCGCTGCCCCTACACATGCACATCCTCTCCCCCATTATCAACATCATCCACCAAAATGTTACATTTGTTACAACAGATTAACCTACATTCATACATCATAATCACTCAAAGCCCATAGTTCACTTTAGGGTTCATTCATGGTATTGTACATTCTATGGGTTTGGACAAATGTATGAAGATATATATCCATCATTATGGTATCGTACAGAGTATCTTCACTGCCCTAAAAATCCTCCTTGCTCTGCCTATTCATCTTCCCCTTGACCAACTTCTGGCAACTACTGATCTTTTTACTGTCTCTCTAGTTTTGCCTTTTCCAGAATGTCATATAGTTGGAATCATAAGTACATAATCTTTTCAGACTGGCTTCTTTTTCTTGGCAATATGCATTTGAGGTTCTTCCATCTGTTTTTATGGCTTGATAACTCATTTATTTTTAGCCTGCAATAATACTGTATGGCTATACCACAGTTTATTTATCCATTCACTAGGTTGCTTCCACGTGTTGGCAATTATGAATAGAGCTGCTATTAATATCTGTGTGCAGGTTTTTGTGTGCATGTAAATTTCCAATTCTTTTGGGTAAATATCAAGAAGCATGAATGCTGGATTGTACAGTAAGAGGATGCTTAGTATTGTAAGAAACTGACAAACTGTCTTCCAAAGTGGCTGCATCACTTTGCATCCCCAGCAATGAGTGAGGGCTCCTGTCGCTCCACATTCTCACCAGCATTTGCTGTTGTCAGTGTTCTGGATTTTGGCCATTCCAGTGAGTGGAATCCTGTTGTTTTACTTTGCATAACATATAACATGGATCATCTTTTCATGTGCTTACTTTCCATCTGTATATCTTCCTTGGTGAGGTGTCTGCTAAGACTATTGGCTCATTTTTAATCGGGCTGTTTCCTTCTGTTGAGTTTGAGTTCCTTTTATATTTTAAATGAGAGTCCTTTTTGGATTATCTTTTGCAAATATATTCTCCCAGTCTGTGGCTCGACTTCTCATTCTCTTGCCATTGTCTTTCATAGAGCAGAAGTTTTTCATTTTAATGAAGTCCAGCTTATCCATTATTTCTCTCATGGACCATGGCTTTGGTGTTGTATCGAAAAAGTCATCACCAGACCCAAGGTCATCTAGGTTTTCTCCTATGCTATCTTCTAGGAGTTTTATAAGTGTTATGTTTTGCATTTAGGTCTGTGATCCATTTTGAGTTCACTTTCATGAAGGGTGTAGAGTCTGTGTCTAGTTAAACTTTTTTTCGTATGTGTGTGCATATGGATGTCCAGTTGTTCCAGCACCACTTGCTGAAAAGACTATCCTTGCTCCATTGTGTTGCCTTTGCTCCTTTGTCAAAGATCTATTTCTGGGCTCTCCATTTTGTTCCATTTACCTATTTGCCTATTTTGCCAGTACCAAACTGTGTTGATTACTGTAGCTTTATAGTAAGTCTTGTAAGTCTTGAAGTTGGAGAATGTCATCCTTCAATCTTGTTCTTTTCCTTCAATATTGTGTTATCTATTCTGAGTCTTTGCCTCTTCGCATAAACTTTGGGATCAGTTTGTCAATTCTATGAAATAAGTCACTGGCATTCCGAATGGGAAAGCATAGAATCTCTACATCAGTTTGGGAAGAACTAGAATCTTTACAATTTGAGTCTTCCTATCCATGAACATGGACTATTTTTCCATTCATTTACTACTTCTTTGATTTTCTTTTTTTTTTTTTTTGCGGTATGCGGGCCTCTCACTGCTGTGGCCTCTCCCGTTGCGGAGCACAGGCTCCGGACACGCAGGCCCAGCGGCCATGGCTCACGGGCCCAGCCGCTCCGCGGCACGTGGGATCCTCCCGGACCGGGGCATAAACCCGTGTCCCCTGCACCGGCAGGCGGACTCCCAACCACTGCGCCACCAGGCAAGCCCTGATTTTCTTTATTAGATGTTAATGTAAATGGTACTGTGGCTTTAATTTCAGATTCCACTTTTTCATTGCTGGTATATGGGAATGCAATTGACTTTTCTGTATTAACTTGTATCTTGCAGCTTTGCTAATTACTTACTCATTTCAGGAGTTTTTTGGTCAATTCTCCCAAATTTTCTGCATTGATGATCATGTCATCAAAGAACAAAGACAGTTTTATTTTTTCCTTCCCAATCTACGTACTTTTAATTTCCTTTTCTTACTGCATTAGCTACTGTACTACTTCAGTATAATATTGAAAAGAAGTGTAAAGGGCAACATCCTTGTCTTGTACCTGATCTTCCTGGGGAAGCTTCTAGTTTCTCACTCTTAAGTAAGTGTGATGTTAGCTGTAGATTTTTTGTAGATGTTCTTATTAAACTGAGCAAGATCCCCTGTAGTCCCAGTTTACTGAAAGTTTTTATAATAATTGGGTGTTGGATTTTGTCAAAAGCTTTTTCTGTGTCTACTGATACACTCATTTGATTTTTCTTTTTTAGACTGTTGATGTGATGGATTGCATTAATTGAGTTTCAGTTGTTGAACCAGACCTGTATACCTAGGATATAAATCCTTGTTGGTTAAAAACAGATAATTTTTAAAATTATTTTTAACCATTTTATTGAAAAATAAAACATAGATACAAAAAAATCACGTGAAACAAAAGTATAGTTTACTGAATTATTATAAAGAGAACACAATTAAAATCATCATTCAGGTTAAGTAACATAACTTTGTCTCCCACCCAAAAACCCTTCTATTTGCCCATCCCAGTCACAGTCCTCTCTCTCCTTCCAAAATAACCACTATCCTGGCATCTATAGTAATCACTTCCTTATATTTCTCTATCGTTTTACCACTCAAGCATGCATTCCTAGACACTGTAGTTCATTCTTGCCCGTTTTAAAAACTTAAATATATCTTCTATGTCTCTTTTAATCCACAGGTTCTCTCTTTATCACTTTATTTACCTTACAGTTTATCTGTTAAAGATACTGGACTGACTGACCTGTAGGATTGAGTTGCCCACAGGCTGGATTCACTGTTGCACATTTATGGTGGTCAATATATTCTGCTCCTCTCTTTGTTTGCTGAAAATTAGGTGTATACAGAGACTTGATCAGATTTCAGGTTTAAAAATGATTTTTGACTGAGATGCCAAATCAACTCAATGGGGGAAATGAAGTTTGTTTTTGAACAGATTGTGCTTCAATAACTTTAGTATCTATATAGATTTTCAAAATCCTCTATTCCTACTTCACTCCATGTAGAAAAGTCAATTTGAGGTGAATCAAATACCTAAATGTAAAAGTGACACCCATAGAGCTTTGAGAAGAAAACATAGAAGCCTATCATTGTGTTCTTGAGGTAAGCAACTTTTTCTTAGGGAGGACTTAGTAAAGCACAAACCTTTGAAGAAAACAATGTGAAATCAGAGTTTTCCAAAATTAAAATTTTTTCTCCACAAAGGACTCCATTAAGAAAGTATAGAGGCAACCCATAGAAAGGGAAAGAATTTGCAATACTTTTTTTTTTTTTTTTTGCGGTACGTGGGCCTCTCACTGTTGTGGCCTCTCCCGTTGTGGAGCACAGGCTCTGGACGCGCAGGCTCAGTGGCCATGGCTCACGGGCCCAGCCGCTCCGCGGCCATGTGGGATCCTCCCGGACCGGGGCACGAACCCGTGTCCCCTGCATCGGCAGAGGGACTCCCAACCACTGCGCCACCAGGGAAGCCCTGCAATACTTATTTTTGACAAAAAACTTATGCCAAGAAAATATAGAGAACACCTACAAAACAAAAATAAGACCTAAAACCCAGTTTTGAAAAGAGCAAAAGCCTTGAACAGACACTTTAGAAAATTAGATAGACAGTGGCCAATGGGCACATGGAAAGATGTTCAACTTTATTACTCATGTCAATGCAAATAAAAAAACGAGAGAGAACAACACACCTGCTAGTATCACTAAAGTTAAAATCTTGAAATACCAAATACTGACTAGGATGGGAAACAAAACAACTGGAACTACACTCCCATCTGAATGGCTGACATAGAAGAGACTGACAACATCAAATGTTGAAGAAGCAACTGGAATTCTCACAAGTGGTTGGTGGGAATGTAAAATAACAACGTTTGGGAGTTTCCTACAAAGTTAAACACACATCCAACTTATTACCTAGTGATTCCCCCCCAATAATTTAACCAAGAGAAATGAAAACATGTGTCCAAAAAAGACTTGTATGAGATTGTTTTTCACAGTCTCGCTCATGATAATGAAAACTGGGAACAATCCACAAGATGGTCAGTAAGAGAGAGGATTAACAAATTGTGGTATATTCATACAATGGAATAATATTCAATGTTACTGGACAATAATGGGACAGTATTCAGTAAAAAGAAACAAAGCGCTAAACCACACAACAATACAAATAAATGTCAAAAGTTTGTTGAGAGAAGGAAGCCAGACACAAAATAATATACAATGTCTGATTGCATTTTTAGAAGTCTAAGAACAAGTTAAATAGATTCGATGGTGATCCGAGTTCAGGAAGGAGTTGTTTGGTGGTGGAGAATTTGACTGGAAAGATTCACAAGCGAACTTTATGAGGTGATAGAAATGTTCTATATCTTGTTTAGGTGGTGGTTACATGAGTAATTTCAAACCTCAAAGACGTGAAATTAATGATCTATAAATATTTATCTTATTGTAGGTAAATTATAACTCGATAACAAGTTAATATGGGAAAACAAAAATAAGTCAATCAAGTTGGCTTATTATATGAGTCTGTATAAAACTCCAGGGTATAAGCTGTGATGAAAATCTGAGTCAAGAATCATATTTAAAGAGGAAAATTGCATGGAGGCAGCAACCTTATTTTTCTGGTTTACTAATGCCTGCTTTAATAAACATTTGATGAAAGAATGAAAAGAAGAAATGAATATAAGACAGTGATAGTCACTGTGAGGAAGTAAAAAGATACTGCCCCTAACTACTAGAGAACACACCATTTGTAATACCAACTATGAAACAGTGTCATATAAGAAAGAAATGTGACGGCAGTTCAAAAAAGGAAGAAATTATACCCAGTTGGGGGAACCAGTGGTACAGAAGGCCTTAGTAGAAGATAACTTATTTATGGAAATATTTATTAACAACTACTTGTATCATTTATTTTTTATATTCTTTTAAAAATTAGTATATTAAAAAATTTGAGCTATTTTTCCCCTAGCACTAACAAAATAGAAGATTCTTGCCCTTGTTTTGGTTTACATTCTTTTTTTGGTTTACATTCTTCCTTAATATATACAGGTATTTCTTAAAGGTTAATGTCATTTCAACATGTTAGGATCCCAAGGTGACATTCTGACATTTTTATAGTTTTCCTGAATGAAAATAAAAAAGTTAAATTAAAGAGGCAACTTAGTAAATGAGACACGGCTTATATAGCATGTGGTAGTTTTCAGCTAAGTGGAACAAAAATGTGAAAAAAATGAAAGTAAAGCAAGCAATGATACATATTTTCCTAATTGTTTTATTTTTTCACATTTAATATGTGGTTGGTGGGTGACATTATCTGACTACAGTGATGGTGGCATTTTATTCCTATAAAAAGGATACAACTCTTTTTTTAGAGACTCTTAGAAGCATTATACCACAGCAATGCCACAAAGAAAATCATGTCTTCTTCCTTTCAATTGCTGAGAAGACCTGTCCCTTGGGGTAGGTTTTGTGCAGGTGTAAAGCATTGGTTTCTAATTCATTTCTGGTAAATATAGGCAAGTCTATCAGGAGGTAACATAAAAATTGAAAATAAATCTCTATAAAATTACTGAATCAACAGGTGCAATTTCCAGAAAGAGTAATCACCATAGCCCAGCTGAGTTGTCATGAGACAAGAGCTGTTTTCAAGAATCTTACTAAAAAATATTCACACGACCCAGGATGCTTTTAATCTGAACGGTACCTTCTGCTCAAGACACCACCCTCAGGAGGAGTCATGCAACATCGAATAGCTTCAGTAGTCTAGGCTGCCCCAAACTAGGCTATGGGGATGACAAGCCATTGCTACCCGGAGCCTTGTAGCTGGCTTGACAGTCTGGGGTTCTGACTAGGACTTCCTGCTCTGGAATAGTGCTGAGGCCCTATTTTGACATGTACATTTCCTAAGCGCATTCATGATGGGGAATTTCAACAAGTTGTCAGTGACTTTAATTTTTCTATAAACTTTATTTTGGGAGCAAGACGGGTCTGTTTTGAAGTTGATTTGTGCCATGTACTGTGCTTAGCAAATTCTACTTTTAAGGATACGTGTGTTCATATTTCAGACCCTCCCAGGCTGAGAAAGTTCCCTCAGAGATGGTGGTCTTACGTTGTAAGAAGGCTGGTGTACAGGTGAAAGCTGACAGAAAAGGCTGTCATTTCTGCCAGATCCACGTGTTAGACTTACATAGAGTAAAATAAATTAATTAGAAGTGAGGGGAAGGGTGCGTATCATCAGAGACAAATTCACAGTGACAAGTTTTTCATTATGGGGATTGGTAGGATTTGGATTAGAGAAACTGGGAATGTGGGTCCCAAACATTCCTGAAAAGCAAGCCATGCTCATTTGTGTGTTTCTAGGACCCTTCTCTGGATTTCTTCTCCTGCTTCCAATAATCCTGTTACGAGGGTCACCTTGAAGTGACAGGGATTCATCTCTGTCTAATCCACTAGTTGGGACTCTGGCCACAGCCAGCTTTCCCTACACTGTCCACCGCCCAGACGACTGCTGTGACATTCCCTTTCTCGTCTCTCTCAAAGAAATACTCAGGCAGAAAGTTCATTCTTCTAGAAAGTGCCCCAGGCGCTCAGTTCCAGGATGACTGCAGTCCACAGTCCGGTGACCAGCTCTTTCCCTACGTGGTCCAGGATGGCCTTCCACAGTCTGATTACTCAGAGGAAAAATAAGCCTGGGCAGATACATGGAGCTGTTTCTCTCTTCCTTCCCACTTGTTAGGAGGTAGTTAAAAGCAGATGAAACTTCTCATTAAAGACCTTTACTTTGAGTGCAGCAAGACTTTGTATTTACCCTGCCTGCCAAATGGGTAAAATTCCCAAACCGTGGTGTCATTAAGTGAATCAGTTTGTATATTAAGGAACTTCGTTATACACAAGACCTGGCACTCTGCCTAGTGCACAGTCAGTGCTCAGTAAACATTTGTTAAATGAATATAAGCATTAGAGTATTGGACCCCCGTTCTCCCGTTGCTCAAGCGCAATGTTGTTCCGAGCTAGTTTATCTTTATTTCTGCTTTCTCTGGTGATCAGGTCGTGCTGTTTTTCGGTGGATTGCTATTAAATTTTGCAAATGTTTGTACACGCTGTTTCATACTTAAGAATAACTTCTTAGCTCCAGGGAACTATCCCCATATCCTTCATCACACGTTTAAAGAGACTGAAGGATTTCTACAGCCGTTGTTAAGCATATTCTGAGTGAAGTAGATTGGAGGGCTGAGCACGCTAAGCTTAAATGACCTTGGCTACATCTGGTCCGTATTTCACAAGAGAACTCTACAGTTCAGAGAGGGTGATCGACTTGTCCAAGGTTGTACGAGAAGCTACGACAGAACTGGGATGAAAACCCAGGTGTGTCGACCTCAACAGGATCTGATGACAGTAGGGTCAGAGAGTATTACGTTACTCAAGTTATTTCGCATACCTGTTCTGAAATCCTAGAGCTTACATCTCAGTCTTAAAATATGACGTGCTGTCACTACGTCTACTGCCAGTAATCTTAAGCCACGGTAGTACCTCATTTGAAGGAATGGTATCACTGGTTTTTAAAGGTGAAAAATCAAAGTGATGGGGAAAAAAGCATATTTTGGTGGATCTGAAAATAGACATTCACTTTCCAGAGAATAACTTTCTCCTTTGCCTAACGACGCGTACCTCTGCTAGGGAGATAATGCTTACTCCGGAACACCACAGAAAATAGATACTTTTGCAAAAGCCAAGCGAAAACGTATTGGATATCTGATAAAGCTATATGCTATTGAATAGTACTGGCCACGTTTGGGGAGCTAGAAACGAAGATGGAACCAAACTGATATGAAAAGTGGGCAGGAGCCCAGTAACCACAAGACAACCATCTCTTACTTCTTTAAACAGAACATAACTAATTTTCAATGGAGACCATTCTAGTTTTTCTATAATTTGCATCATTTTAAAATTATTTCCCAGAAGATCAAGGAACACAAAACCTAAATGAGCATGTAATGTGTTGTAATTACAGAGCTCAAAGAATTGAGTGCTTTTATTCTTGACGGGTCAGATTCCCTCGCATACCAGGATCTGGTTCACAAAGGCGATGCAGCACACCGCGTGACTGCACATATGCTAAATATAGACAACCAAGATCTAGATATCTTCCACATATTTTTAAGGGAATTTAAGACATTCTTACATAGAATGTGCTTCAGCTAGATAGCACAATCAGTTATAAACATGTTCTAGATTTTATAATGTAATTCTCAAAAACAACTTTTTAAATAAATACATGTATTTTTAAAAAAAGATTTGCATGCATGTCAACTCCTCTACCACTGGGCCCCCTCCCCCAGGGCAGGAGGCTTCTCTATATCCACTGTGCCTGGCCCAGGTGGAAAGTAGGACGTCTGTAAATGTTTTTTAAATGAACAAATCCAGATAGGGCATCCACCAGCGCTGGAAATACCAAAATACAAAATTAAAGGCACCACAGACAAACGGACAGATGTGAACAATGTGAACACCTTATGTCTACCATTGGCTCCCCGGTCCTCTGCTCCAGACACTTCGTTATCTAAAGGCTAGATGTTCAATGATCTAGGCCATGGCTGTCAGCTTGGTTCTGCGTGTGGAATGAAATAGGAGGGGAGAGAGAATACGGAGGCCCAGATAGGAGGGCCGTGGAAGGTTTGGGGACTGAAATGGAAGTCCCAGCCATCCAGGTTACAGGTTTACACAAGAGAGAGCCTGGCTGCCTAGACACCTGAGAAACAGCAACTGTTTAAATGGCAGAGGTGCTCAGTGCTTCTTCAGCCGCATTAGGAGACATCCTCTTCTTTGAGAGCATCCCTGATCATGGGTAACAGAGGGCTTGGGGTGTAACCTGTGCTCTGCTCAACTCTGAGGACATGGGGCTTGTCATTCCGCTGCAGCAGCAAAGGGAAATTAGTGGTGCATTTCAGTAATAGGCAGATTATTATGTCACAGGGGATGTGCAGTGTCTTTGCGTCTTAGAAACAGTCTCTTCAGACTCACATTGCAGCCTCTGCTGATGTGCTCACAGCTGTGTAGGGACCTCAGTGGCAGAATACCTGCTGGATATTCAAATTAGGAAGAAAGTGTTGAAAAATTTATTTTGAACTTGAGATTCAGGTAGTGCCAGCTGAAATCTTAGTGGTTAGCCATAGTAGCTACATTTGGAAAAAACTAGGTTTAATATATTTAACCTGGTTGGATATTACTAGTAAATTGATACATATTTCAGCAAAAGAAATATTGCAAAGTACGTTTGTATAAATGTTTCTAAAAATGCTTTTTGCAACTCTGACAATCCGTGTGTGTTCAGTTGCACACCCCACCTCTACCACAGTGCAAAACAGGCACGGTTACACTTTCAGTTATAAAAGAATAAGTTTTGGGGATCTGATGTACAGCACGGTGATTATAGCTAACAATACTGTATTATGTACTTGAAAGTTGCTAAGAGAGTAGATCTTAAATGTTCTTACAGCAAAAAAGAAAGGGTATTTCCATACGAATTGTAAAATTTGTTCTAATTCTGTGAAGAATGCCATTGGTAGTTTGATGGGGAATGCACTGAATCTGTAGATTGCTGTGGGTAGTATAGTCATTTTCACAATACTGATTCTTCCAATCCAAGAACATGGTATATCTCTCCATCTGTTTATGTCATCTTTGATATCTTTCATCAGTGTTTTATAGCTTTCTGCATACAGATCTTTTGTCTCCTTAAATAAAAGGTATGTTTATTCCTAGGTATTTTATTCTTTCTGTTGCAATGGTAAATGGAATTGTTTCCTTAATTTCTCTTTCTGATTTTTCATTGTTAGTGTATAGGAATGCCAGACATTTCTGTGCATTAATTTTGTATCCTGCAACCTTAACAAATTCATTGATTAGTTCTACTAGTTTTCTGGTGGCATCTTTAGGATTCTCTATGTATAGTATCATGTCATCTGCAAAGAGTGACAGTTTTAATTCTTCTTTTCCAATTTGTATTCCTTTTATTTCTTTTTCTTCTGGTTGCCACGGTTAGGACTTCTAAAACGATGTTGAATAAGTGGCGAGGGTGGACATCCTTGTCTTGTTCCTGATGTTAGTGGAAATGCTTTCAGTTTTTCACCATTGAGTATGATGTTTGCTGTGGTTTTGTCATATATGGCCTTTATTATGTTGAGGTAGGTTCCCTCTACGCCCACTTTCTGGGGAGTTTTTATCGTAAATGGGTGTTGAATTTTTTCAAAAGCTTTTTCTGCATCTATTGAGATGACTGTACGGTTTTTCTTCTTCAGTTTGTTAATATGGTATATCACATTGATTTATTTGTGTATGGAAACACAAAAGACCCCAAATAGCCAAAGCAATCTTGAGAAAGAAAAATGGAGCTGGAGGAATCAGGCTCCCTGATTTCAGACTATACTACAAAGCTACAGTAATCAAGACAGTATGGTACTGGCACAAAAACAGAAATATAGATCAGTGGTACAGGATAGAAAGCCCAGAGATAAACCCACACACATATGGTCACCTATTTTACAACAAAGGAGTCAAGAACATACAATGGAGAAGAGACAGCCTCTTCAATAAGTAGTGCTGGGAAAACTGGACAGCTACATGTAAAAGAATGAAATTAGAACACACCCTAACACCATACACAAAAATAAACTCCAAATGGATTAAAGACCTAAATGTAAGACCATACACTATAAAACTCTTAGAGGAAAACATAGGCAGAACACTCTATGACATAAATCACACAAGATCCTTTTTGACCCCCTCCTAGAGAAATGGAAATAAAAACAAAAATAAACAAATGGGACCTAATGAAACTTAAAAGTGTTTGTCCAGCAAACTATAAACAAGATGGGAAAGACAACCCTCAGAATGGGAGAAAATATTTTCAAATGAAACAGTAGACAAAGGATTAATCTCCAAAATATAAAAACAGCTCATAGAGCTCAATATCAAAAAAACAGTTCAATTAAAAAATGGGCAGAAGTCTTAAATAGACATTTCACTAAAGAAGAAGACATACAGATGGCCAAGAAGCACATGAAAAGCTGCTCAATGTCACTAATTATTAGAGAAATGCAAATCAAAACTACAATGAGGTTTCACCTCACACTGGTCAGAATGGCCAGGGTGTGGTGAAAAAGGAACCCTCCTGCACTGTTGGTGGGAATGTAAATTGGTACAACCACCATAGAGAACAGTACGGAGGTTCCTTAAAAAATTAAAAATAGAACTGCCATATGACCCAGCAATCCCACTACTGGGCATATACCCTGAGAAAACCATAAATCAACAAGAGACATGTGCCACAATGTTCACTGCAGCACTATTTACCATAGCCAGGACGTGGAAGCAACCTATATGTCCATCGACAGATGAATGGATAAAGAAGATGTGGCACGTATATACAATGGAATATTACTCCGCCATAAAAAGAAACGAAATTGAGTTATTTGTAGTCTATGGACCTAGAGTCTGTCATACTGAGTGAAGTCAGAGAGAGAAAAACAAACACCATATGCTAACACATATATATGGAATCTAAAAGGAAAAAAATGATACTGATGAACCTAGTGACAGGGCAGGAATAAAGACATAGATATAGAGAATGGACTTGAGGACACGGGATGGGGGAGGGGGAAGCTGGGGCGAAGTGAGAGTAGCATTGACATATATACACTACTGAATGTAAAATAGTTAGCTAGTGGGAAGCAGCAGCATAGCACAGGGAGATCAGCTCAGTGCTTTGTGATGAGCTAGAGACGTGGGATAGGGAGGGTGAGAGGGGAGGCTCAAGAGGGAGGGGATATGGGGCCATATGTATGCCTAATGGCTGATTCACTTTGTTGTACAACAGAAACTAACACAGTATTGTGAAGCAAGTATATTCCAATAAAGATCTTTTTTTAAAAAAAAGGGAAATTATGTAAGGAGATGAGGGTGTTAGCCAATGCTATGGTGATAATCATTTCTCAATATAATGTGTATCAAATCAATACACACACCTTAAACTTTTACAATGTTATATCTTCATTATGTATCTCATAAAAAATTTAAAACTAAAATAAATAAAATGAAAACAGGTGTACAGTTAAAATAGATGGTTTCTTATCTTCAGTCATTACAAGACAAGAGATAATAATTTAGTTTCTTAAAACTTTTAGTTACATCACACACACGCACACACATACACACCTGACCAAATATAATGGTCACACATCCACTGTTTAGAGTGTGTTTTGTGAAAACTTAGGGAGCTATACCAATGTAATGTAAGCATTTTTAGAATGGAAAAATTAAAATGGAACAAAAGAAAACTAAAAGATAGGTCCTATAAGATTACATGGTTTACTTATAAAACCAGATTATATATATATAATAAGTATAAATATATTATAATGTATTATTTGACAAACATTTAATAATTTACATAAATCCTATTGATAAATACTATATAATTAGTTGAGTGAATGAAGGGATTCAGAATCAGGAGGGTGAAAGCTGTACTGCCTTAATTTTTCACAACTGTCACATTCACTTGGACTTTTATGATCGTGTTTGTAAACAAAATATATGGGCTTGGGTTTTATTTGGCAGATTTTTTTAAAATAGCAAAACATTATTTACCTTTAAGAACTACATCAAATGTTGCTACTTCCTGTTTTAAGGAGATGTTTAGCGGGCATGCCAACCTGGTTAAAGTGAGGTGAAGTGAGGGACTCTTTCGTATTATAATGAGTCACATTATTTCTAGACTTCAGTTATCCGGAGGAAAACATTTCCATTATTTCATGAGATAGCCTTAGCCTTCCCAGAAGTGAAAACACAGGGAAGCAGAAGCAATTTTTTACACTCCTAATTTACAAATCGGGACATACTACCGGAGTAAATGAGATTGCGATTTCCGATCAAGTAGTCCACCTTCATCACCGGGCAGCGGCTCCGTTACCGACATGGGTACCCTGAGGAGGCAGCATGATCACAATCTATACATTCTGACTGCACATGGCATGGAATTTTATGCCAACCCCTTTTGCCAGTGTTCCAAATGATCAGTTAGGACCCCCCGGACAGCTTTATTCACTGTTTCAGTGCCAAGTTTAAATGGATCATATGCTCAACATAAATTTAATGTTGGCATTTCTACCTGCTCCTTAATTTGTTATTTGCAGAACATTGGAAATTTCCATTCTACTCCTCTGTTCCTCTACACTATGTAAATGGAACTGAGGCCTCTAATTTCTCATTACAAGGAGCCCATTTGTGCTTGTAAGTTGTGTCCACCCTCCACAGGCCATCAGTCATTACTCTGTGTTTCTGAACTATGCGGTTGTTTGGGTGAGTGAGAGAAGGGCCTGGGAGATGTCTAGATTCCTGCTGATACTGGCGCATACACTGGTCGTGCGTGGTTCTGCTCCCTTGGTGGTGGTTTGTTTAAATTGCTTTGGGAAGAGAATTCCACGGCACTCGTTTCAATTCAGGAGAGACCCAGATTACCTTCAGTTACTCCAAAACTCGTTAGCACTTTGGAGTGGAGAAAATAGAAGTACAAGACAAAGTACTGATGTTTTGCGATTTGAGGGGTCCAGACAAGGGTCCTCTCCCATTTAACCCATGTCCCTTTAGTGGGTCCAGGAGGGCTGTCCACTGGACGATTTCAAAATATCCTAGAGGTGCCTGGTGACTCGGCAGCTTCTTCAGAAACACTCCTTTGGATGCTAAGCATCTGTTAATGCAATAAGTAAACAAGAACCAGGGTATGGACACCCTCAGGAGCAAGTTTAGCTCTGAGGCTGAACGTATTTAAGCTAAAATGCACATGGATTGAAAAGGGAGAATAGAGATTATAATGTTTAAAGGTAAGACTTTAGAGATATTTTGCTCTTTTACTGGGCTGATTTGGGTTTTCCCCCAGAGCCTGTAGGCACCCAGATTCCCTCACCTCTGCTCATGTGGCCGCCTTCTGCAGAAGAGTTTGAGAATAGGTCCTGAATGATACTGGAACCACTTTTCAGCTGGAGGTCAGTGAGTAGCATAGCCCAGGTTCCCACTACCGGCAATGATGGAGGAATGGGCGAAATTTACGTCTTGATTATAAACAACTATAAAAAGTAGACACACTATATAAAACAATTGATTTCGGACAATAGGCAGCACAAGACTGTGACCCCAGGCAGAAGTAAAACCTACGAGGCCCCCTGTGCATCTTCGTCTCTGCACATCGATTCCACGGTCTCTCTCTCCTCCAGAGGTGGACCAGGGCAAGAACATGAATGGAGGCCCACAGCCCACCTCTCCAAATATTTAAAGGCTATGAATAAAGCTAATACGTTGTCAAAGGAAAGATGCTGTACCTCCCCTATTTTAATATACATCATTACGACAAAAGAAAAGTATATTGATCTTGCTGCTGGTTACAAAGGTATTTTCAGTTTGAGAAAATCAACAAGTCATACGTTATGATCTATGTAGTTTTCTAATTAGGTTGATTCCTATGAAATTGCTTTTGGGCTACAAAAATGGTGATCACGCAAATAAAAGTTTAAAGTATTTAAAAAATGGTGATCACATGGTTCAACTTTGTATATATATGGTTTTTATATGAATAAATGTCTGCAAAGTATCGAAGTTTACTGATTTTAATGATTGAAATCATCCCAAGTATCTTTTAACACAATGTAATGAAATTAGGTATCAATAAGGTAATGAAAATGGGAAAATTTACAAACATGAAGACACTAATGTACTCTTAAGGAGAGTGCGAATGAATAACAAGCTTGTTTTTTTAAATTGTTTATGACCTATTGTGATGTGTTTTTTAAAACAGAAATGGTTAAATGAAACACAACTTGATCTTTCATCCTGGTACAGCTAGCTTCTAAGATACTTTCTTCAGGGAGATGGATGAAGCTTTAGAAAATCTTAGAACACATGAAATTTCCAGATAGCTCTAGATTTAAAAAAATTCTCTAGCCATTGACAGGAAAAGAGGAGCTCACTTGTTCAAAATGTCTATTCTTTCTGTAGTCTCTAGGTGCATTTATTCTCTCTGTAATACCTCCTTTTTCCCATAGTAATTAAGATGCTTTATTAACTCTGGACCATAATAAAACTGCTATATTATTCTTTCTGATCTCTTATTCATCCTAAGCGACTTCCATATCACAAATGTGAATAACGGACTGCCCAATTCTGGAAAGAACTCTTTTTCTCTAATGAAACCTCTCTCTCCGGTTAGAAAATATGTAATTTTAATTATTTATAACAAAGTTTTCTTTCAAAGGTAAATACCACGTCAAGGCAGTCATTTAGATGAAAAAAGGTCATTTTTACTTTGATAAGTTTGCTTTTGACAGAGGCAATGTCACCATCCTAGAAATTTATGTTCCAAACTATTTTATTTGTATAAATTGACAGGATGATTTCAATCACATTTATCTGTAAAGTTCAATTGAAGTGACCATTACTATTAATATATAATCCCATGTATTACCACGTTAAGTGCACTTTTTTTCTTTTTTTTGTTTTGAATGTTTTAGTCAAACAAGGACCATTATTACAATAGTAAATTTAAGAACTATATAGGAAACTATCCTAGTGCACTTTTTAGCCTAGCTTCTCCATCTGTAATGGAGTCATTTATTTGTAGAATACAAAAATATCTATTCAGTTACAGTGGTAATGGAGTATTTTTCATAAATTTTACCTATATTGTAGTTTTACTTTTGCTGAATAATCATATGTTTAGGTGATAAGTAAATAATAACATCAATAACATTTATTTCTTATCACACAAAACATATCTCTGATTAACAGTGATGATAACACTAGAGCTAGTTTATTTCAAGCCAGGGATAATTTTCCCAGTAAAAGTATCACCTGTGAACAGAGGGTGAGTGATGGCTTACATAACCAAGGGTATATTTTCTTCAAGAAATCTAGGCAAAGTCACAGGAGAAAATGTCAACAGTCAAGCTTACCCACTAAGACTATACTCCTCCTTTGGAAAACACATCTTATTTTCATAGCACTAAAGAAAACATTCTCCCATTTCATAGTGCACATTATTTAAGTTAAGGAAAATCTTCTGACATCCTGCTCTGAACATTCTGAAGAGGACAAGCAAATGATCAGTTGGAATTCGGAAACTATTCTCAAAGTATTTTCTCCCGTTAGCTGAAAGTGTTTGCAGGTACAGCAAAGACACAGTGCACACCATAATATTTCCAACAGACGGCCATCTGTCACATGAACAGAGAAATCCATGGAAACCTCACTTGGCTAAATTAATTCAAAAAGAGTCATGTACCACAATGTTCACTGCAGCACTATTTACAATAGCCAGGACATGGAAGCCACCTAAATGTCCATCGACAGATGAATGGATAAAGAAGATGTGGCACATACATACAATGGAATATTACTCAGCCATTAAAAGAAACAAAATTGAGTTATTTGTAGTGAGGTGGATGGACCTAGAGTCTGTCAGACAGAGTGAAGTAAGTCAGAAAGAGAAAATGGGGAGGGGAAAGGGGAAACTGGGATGAAGTGAGAGTGGCATAGACATATATACACTACCAAACGTAACGTAGATAGCTAGTGGGAAGCAGCCACATAGCACAGGGAGATCAGCTCGGTGCTTTGTGACCACCTGGAGGGGTGGGGTAGGGAGGGTGGGAGGGAGACACAATAGCTAGGGAGTATGGGGATACATATATACGTATAGCTGATTGTGTTATACAGCAGAAACTAACACAACAATGTAAAGCAATTATACTCCAATAAAAATGTTAAAAAAACAAATCCCATAGTTACCACATGTGGCTCTACAGTAGACAGACCAATAAATAGCCACATCTTTGTGGCGCCTGAAAAACAAACTGACCCGAAACACAGATCTTTTCTCATCCTTTTGTGCTTTCAGAAACACAAAGCACAACTGCTTGGTTTTCAGTGGAAATCTTGGCTCTATTTTATAATTTTCCCTGACCATGGATTCAGTCTTATAATAAACTCTGATACATAACAGGAGATATGGTTTAATGTTCTGTGCTGTATGTAAACAGATTGTGTCTGCCAAAATTTTTTATTCTATATTACTGACACATAACCTTCATTCCTAATTATAATTTTAGAAATATGTTATATATTTAAATACAATTATAATACATATCAATATTAATAAAATATATATATTTCAGAAATTATGTGATATGTATTTTTTATTTTAAATGTAAAGGTGGGTCCACATTTTCATGTCCTATTATTTATACAATTATACAATCATTTGTACAATTCAGATTAAAATAAGCTATTTTTTTCCCCAGTAAACAGGATGCTGCCACCGAATTCAGATTATTTTTTACAAAAATGTGAAAATATGAAAAATATGTCAAATGTAGATTCCCAAGACAGAAAAGGTGAAGTTCAGGTTTAAAGGACACTGCAGGAGTTACCAGCCCACTAGCATCATTTACCGAGAAGAAAACCAAGGAAGGGCCTCCTAAATATGAAGTCAGGTGAACTGTGGTACAAGGGCAGGTTACACACACACACACACACACACAGGGAGAGAGGGAGCGATGGGGAGAGGGAAGGAGTAGGACAGTGAGAGGGGGGAGTGAAACCGAGCAGGACTCTGTGGGGCTCCTGGGCACAGAAGCCTTTCCGTGTCCCCCATTTCTTGTTTGTAGGGAACAGCCTCCAGCCTCTATGACCTTCCCTGAGTTCCAAAGGGCATATGTGAACAGTTGCTAATCAGGGAAGGGAGGGGATGCAGAGACAAGGGAGGAACAGTCAAGAAACAATAGTTCAGGGGCAGGTCCTGGTCCCCCCTCAAGGGATACACAGAACAATATCTTCAAGCCCTGTACAGACCTAAAACCCCCAACAGATGGATGATGTCAGCATTCTCCATTCCAGATTAAAGGAACCAGAGAAGCCCTTCGATAACACCACCTGAGGCCAGATTAAAGGAACCACAGAAACTCATCAGATTACCTGAGACCAGATTAAAGGACTGCAGGCCCTGCACACACCCTAATCTAATCAGCAACCCCCCCCCTTGAAGGGATTGCTGTCAAACTCCTCACCAAATCCCCCTGGTTGGGACACACAGATTTTTAGGGGCACAAGCCCGCTGTGTCCCCCTTTGCCTGGCAAAGCAATAAAACTATTCTTTTCTACTTCACCCAAAACTCTGTCTCTGAGATTCGATTTGGCATCTGTGCACAGAGGCTGAGTTTTTAGCATCAAGATGGAGGGAGAGGGATGGGGGGGAGGGATAGAGGGAGGAGGAGAGGGCAAGGAGGGAAACAGGGAAAGGGATGGGGAGGGAGAAGTTGGGGAAGAGGGGGGAGGGGGACAGGAGAGGGAGAGGGGGCCACTGCCAAATCACCTTTCACCTCTAAGAGCTGAGAATACAGCTGACCCTTGAACTACACAATGTTGAGCAAGTGTGTGTGTCCACTTAGGAGTTTTCAATAGAAGTACCAGGGTTAGTTGAATCCTTGGGTGCAGAACCGCGGATACAGAAGACTGACTATAAGTTATACGTGGATTTTCAACTGCGTAGAGGGGTGGTGCCCCAACCCCTGTGGTGTTCAAGGGTCAACTGTATTTTTAATTTTTATCTTACAAATTAGAGCCAAAATAACTTGGGCTGCATCTTCTCTCCATGGCAAAACTTCTGTCATCATAAGGCAACAGAATTACAAGAATTTAACGAATAGCAGCACGACAACATGGGAATTTCTTGCCAGAAACATACTGCTTTTCGTATAGATAAGATCAGCCCGAAAGCCTTTTGTAAGGCACTCTGCTGGGTAGGTACAAGGGAAAGCGAAGGTATTTTCTACTTTGACAACCTAGTGAGCAGGTAGGGGTCTATTTGGAGAAAGATACGATTAATTCACTTTTATCTGGACCTCAAAGTACACATAACAAAGTCACTAGTACAGACAGACGTGGAAAGGACGCTGGATGGAAGTTAGTACCGGGTTGGCCACAGCGTTTGCTCAGGTTTCTCCGTAGGAGATGGCAAAACCCGAATGAACTTTTTGGCCAACCCAATATTAAAAAAGAGAGTAAAAATGGGAAAGTGCATTCCCACTTGGGACAGTTACATCCCTGGCATGAGATTTATGGAGGGAGAAAATGCTGTAAGGATAGGAAAGGGCAGAATATGAAACACCATTACTATTGTTAAAGGAAAGTCTAAGATTACAGTGCCGCACAGGTGGGGTGCCACTCCAGGACCCTTTGTGTGAGGCCTCCTGTCCAGCAAACAATTGATGTCTCTGTCACTGTCTCCAGGCTCTGTCTTTGGTCTCAAGTCTGGGCAACTATAAGGCTTGCAGATCTTCAGCCCAACACAAGCACGAGGTATTTCTAAGCCAACGTCTTTTTTGAGCACATACAGAATTCTAAAATAAATACTCCAGGGCCATAGACAATGACTATTCCTCAAATATACAACAGAGAGGCAACTTCCCAAATTCATTTGGAAGAATGGGATTTTCTGACAGATGGAAGGATAAGAAGTGTAATTTCTCTCACAGAGTTGTGATGTCAGTGAGAACATTCTGTTCTAAAGTCACATACCTTTTATCTTTGAATATATACGTAAAAGACATATTATGTCATTTAAAGTTTGGCATTGAATTTCTTTTTTGCATTATGAATATTTAGACATATTAATAAAATGGAGGTTCTAAATTCCCTACCAAACCAATGTAACATAGCAATGCCAATCAAAAATTTCTAGGAACATGCCCAAACTATACTGTTCTTCCTGTGTTAAAATACAGACGTTAAAACATAAGTACATGTTTTAAATTCTTAACATAAATTTCTCTCATGTAACCATGCTCCTAAGTTTTAAAATACTGGCTGTTTGAAGTCTGAAGCAGCAAACACTGAGTTAGCATCTGTTATTCACAGGGCAGTGGGGTAAGTGCCAGAACTTCACTGAAGGCCACATCTGGCTTAAATCTACATGAACTCTGCAGTATAACTTTAATGATGCTAATTTCTGATGTTTCTCATCTTTTCTTATTCTCCAATCATTATCAAGTCTCCAGATGTGATGCTCTCTGGCAGACAAAAAAAAATAAAGGGGAAGATGTATGAAATACAATTTTTAAACCTAGAACTAGGGATTGGGTACATTTAATTGAAGAGCCAGAGGTAGAGATGAGGTTAAAAAAACAGAAGTCAGGAAGAAAAATATGAGTGAATTTTCTCCTCTCAACGTTCTTCTATGTAGTTTATCATTTGTGAAGTGTAGCTTAATTGGCTCATTTCAAGGGAAGTGACATATGGTGAGACACCAGTGAGCCAAATGGTCCTGTGTGTGTGTGTACATGTGTGTACATATGTATGTGTGTGTACGTGTGTGTGCACATGCACATAAATACATGATGACAGCTGACCTTCTGTCATGGTTGTATTAACCTTTCCCTGAGCTAATGTTATGTACCATATTTATTCCCTACTGAATCAAAAGGAATATATTTTTTCCGTAAAAGTTTGATCCATATAGAACTACATGTTACCTATTATATTTAGAAAATTGCATGGGGAAGCTTGATGGAGAAAAATCAAGTACAGAGACCAAGTTTCAGGTTTAATTAATTGTGTTAAGCTACACTTCACAAACTATAAACTACATAGAAGAACCTTGAGAGGGAAAAAAGTTCACTTGTATTAATATTTTTCTTCCTGGCTTCAGTTTTCTGAAATTGAAATTTCAATTTCAGGTTTGAATTAAAGAGAGTGAAGTGATTTGTTTGAATAAGGTCATTGTTAGATTATACTAATCCAATATAATATATGGAAACTCTGGGCCTTTTAGTAACTACTTTTATGCGTCTAATAGACAATGATTAAATGGCTGACTGTTGACATTTCACACTGAGTTACCTTCAGATTTTTCATTGTGCTATGTCAGGAGAACTTAATTAACAGTCTGCATCTTGGCTTTCATCTCTGGTCCAGCCATGATAAAATCAGCTTAGTAGTAATGGCCTCAAGCAAACCTGGTCTACCTGAGGAGAGAGGTTGGGGCCTGGTAGAGGAAGTTCTCAGGTTACTCAGGAGTCAGGGTGATGAATCAGCAAGAATTGACCTTGGGTGGGAGGGTGGGCTGTGGACACCTCTTCTACACTGAGCTGAATAAAGTCATTCAGGAATTTTGAAACTCCACGGACTGAAAAACAGTGTCCCGTTTCCCTTGGGCTACATGGACTGAGTGATGTAAGGCTTGGGAGAAGGGGTTCATCTCTTTAGGGGGCAATGTCTTGTTTATACTCACAGATGAAAGAAAAAAACAACTGAAGACTTAACCCTGACATTTTGCCTGACATTTTTTTTTCTTGCATTAAAAACGTAAGGTTTGGGGCTTCCTGGTGGTGCGGCGGGGTTAAGAATCCACCTGCCAACGAAGGGGACACGGGTTCGAGCCCTGGTCCGGGAGGACCCCACATGCCGCGGAGCAACTAAGCCCATGAGCCACAACTACTGAGCCCTCGCGCCACAACTATCAAGGCCCGTGCACCTGGGGCCCGTGCTCCGCCACAAGAGAAGCCACCGCAATAAGCCCGCACACAGCAACGAAGAGTAGCCCCCGCTTGCTGCAAATAGAGAAAGCCCCAAGGGCAGCAACAAGGATCCACTGCAGCCAAAAATAAAATACAATAAATAAATTAAAAAAAAATTCTAAAAAGAATGAAACAATAGTATGACTCAATTAAAAAAAAACCAACTTAGGGTTAGGTTTAGATTTAGTTTTTCTCGAACTTTAGAAGCTAGAAAACCATTTCTATATATATATATATTTTAACATCTTTATTGGAGTATAATTGATTTACAATGGAGTGTTAGTTTCTGCTTTATAACAAAGTGAATCAGCTATACGTATACATATATCCCCATATCTCCTCCCTTTTGTGTCTTCCTCCCACCCTCCCTATCCAACCCCTCTAGGTGGTCACAAACTACCAATCTGATCTCCCTGTGCTGTGAGGTTGCTTCCCACTAGCTATCTATTTTACATTTGGTAGTATATATGTCCAAGCCACTCTCTCACTTTGTCCCAGCTTCCCCTTCCCCCTCCCTGGGTCCTCAAGTCTATTCTCTGAGTCTTTATTACTGTCCTGCTCTTAGGTTCTTCATATCCTTTTTTTTTTTTTTTTTAAGATTCCATATATGTGTTAGCATACGGTATATATTTTTCTCTTACTGACTTACTTTACTCTGTATGACAGATTCTAGGTCCATCCACCTCACTACAGATAACTCAATTTCATTTCTTTTTATGGCTGAGTAATATTCCATTGTATATATGTGCCACATCTTCTTTATCCATTCATCTGTCGATGGACAATTGGGTTGCTTCCATGTCCTGGCTGTTGTAAATAGAGCTGCAATGAACACTGTGGTACATGACTCTTTATGAATTGTGGTTTTCTCAGGGTATATGCCCAGTAGTGGGATTGTTGGGTCATGTGGTAGTTCTATTTTTAGTTTTTTAAGGAACCTCCATACTGTTTTCCATAGTGGCTGTATCAATGTACACAATGAACCCACAGTGCAAGAGGGTACCCTTTTCTCCACACCCTCTCCAGCATTTGTTGTTTGTAGATTTTTTGATGATGGCCATTCTGACTGGTGTGAGGTGATACCTCACTGCAGTTTTGATTTGCATTTCCCTAATGATTAGAGATGTTGAGCATCCTTTCATATTTGTTGGCAATCTGTACATCTTCTTTGGAGAAATGTCTGTTTAAGTCTTCTGCCCATTTTGGATTGGGTTATTTTTTTGATATTGAGCTGCATGAGCTGCTTATAAATTTTGGAGATTAATCCTTTGTCATTTGCAAATATTTTCTCCCATTCTGAGGGTTGTCTTTTCATCTTGTTTATGGTTTCCTTTGCTGTGCAAAAGCTTTTAACTTTCATTAGGCCCCATTCGTTTATTTTTGTTTTTATTTCCATTTCTCTAGGAGGTGGGTCAAAAAGGATCTTGTGTGATTTATGTAATAGAGTGTTCTGCCTATGTTTTCCTCTAAGAGTTTTCTAGTGTCTGGCCTTACATTTAGGTCTTTAATCCATTTTGAGTTTCTTTTTGTGTATGGTGTTAGGGAGTGTTCTAATTTCATTCTTTTACATGTAACTGTCCAGTTTTCCCAGCACCACTTATTGAAGAGGCTGTCTTTTCTCCACTGTATATTCTTGCTTCCTTTATCAAAAATAAGGTGACCATATGTATGTGGGTTTATCTCTGGGCTTTCTATCCTGTTCCATTGAGCTATATTTCTGTTTTTGTGCAAGTACCATACTGTCTTGATTACTGTAGCTTTGTAGTTTATTCTGAAGTCAGCAAGCCTGATTCCTCCAGCTCCATAGAAAACCATTTCTTAAAGCGAGATTTTTATAAAGTGCTTAGAACAAAATTCTTCATGCAGAGTGGAAACTCTATAATAATATTTTAAAGTTAACAACTACAAAAAATTGTAGTAGGATATACAAGGGAATCCCCATAAAGGTAACAGCTGATCTTTCAGCAGAAACTCTGCAAGCCAGAAGGGAGTGGCAGAACATATTTAAAGTGGTGAAAGGGAAAAACCTACAACCAAGATTACTCTACCCAGCAAGGATCTCATTCAGATTTGACAGAGAAATTAAAACCTTTACAGACAAGCAAAAGCTAAAAGAATTCAGCAACACCACACTAGCTTTACAACAAACGCTAAAGGAACTTCCCTAGACAGGAAACACAAGAGAAGGAAAAGACCTACAATAACAAGCCCAAAACAATTAAGGAAATGGTAATAGGAACATACATATTGATAACTACCTTAAATGTAAATGGATTAAATGCTCCAAACAAAAGACACAGACTGACTGAATGGATACAAAAACAAGACCCGTATATATGCTGTCTACAAGAGACCCATTTCAGACCTAGGGACACATACACACTGAAAGTCAGGGGATGGAAAAAGATATTCCATGCAAATGGAAATCAAAAGAAAGCTGGAGTAGCAATTTTCATATCAGACAAAATAGAGTTTAAAACAAAGACTATTACAAGAGACAAGAAGGACACTACATAATGATCAGGGAATCAATCCAAGAAGATATAGCAATTATAAATATTTCTGCAACCAACATAGGAGCACACCAATACATAAGGCAAATACTAACAGCCATAAAAGGGGAAACCGACAGTAACACAATCATACTAGAGGACTTTAACACCCCACTTTCACCACCAGACAGATCATCCAAAATGAAAATAAGGAAACACAAGCTTTAAATGATACATTAAACAAGATGGACTTAATTGATATTTACAGGACATTCCATCCAAAAACAACAGAATACACTTTCTTCCCAAGTTCTCATGGAACATTCTGCAGGATAGGTCACATCTTGGGTCACAAATCAAGCCTTGGTGAATTTAAGAAAACTGAAATCGTATCAAGTATCTTTTTTGAACATAATGCTATGAGACTAGATATCAATTAAAGGAAAAAAATCTGTAAAAAATATAAACACATGGAGGCTAAATAATACACTACTTAATAACCAAGACATCACTGAGGAAATGAAAAAATACCTAGAAACAAATGACAGTGAAAACACGACGACCCAAAACCTATGGGATGCAGCAAAAGCAGTTCGAAGAGGGAAGTTATAGCAATACAATCCTACCTTAAGAAACAAGAAACATCTCAAATAAACAACCTAACCTTACACCTAAAGCAATCAGAGAAAGAAGAACAAAAAAATCCCAAAGTTAGTAGAAGGAAAGATATCATAAAGATCAGATCAGAAATAAAAAGAAATGAAGGAAACAATAGCAAAGATCAATAAAACTAAAAGCTGGTTCTTTGAGAACATAAACAAAATTGATAAACCATTAGCCAGACTCATCAAGGAAAAAAGCGAGAAGACTCAAGTCAATACAGTTAGAAATGAAAAAGGAGAAGTAACAACTGACCCTGCAGAAATACAAAGGATCATGAGAGATAACTACAAGCAATTCTATGCCAATAAAATGGACAACTTGGAAGAAATGGACAAATTCATAGAAAAGCACAAACTTCCGAGACTGAACCAGGAAGAAATCGAAAATATAAACAGAACAATCACAAGCACTGAAATTGAGACTGTGATTAAAACTCTTCCAACAAACAAAAGCCCAGGACCAGACGGCTTCACAGGAGAATTCTATCAGACATTTAGAGAAGAGCTAACACCTATCCTTCTCAAACTCTTCCAAATTGTAGCAGAGGGAAGAACACGCCCACACTCATTCTACGAGGCTATCATCACCCTGATACCAAAACCAGACAACGAAGTCCCAAAAAAGAAAACTACAGCCCAGTATCACTGATGAACATAGATGAAAAAACCCTCAACAAAATACTAGCAAACAGAATCCAACAGCACATTAAAAGGATCATACACCATGATTAAGTAGGGTTTATCCCAGGAAAGCAAGGATTCTTCAATATACGCAAATCAATTAATGTGATACACCATATTAACAAATTGAAGAATAAAAACCATATGATCATCTCAATAGATGCAGAATAAGTTTTTAACAAAATTCAACACCCATTTATGATAAAAACCCTCCAGAAAGTAGGCATAGAGGGAACTTACGTCAACATAATATAGGCCATATATGACAAACCAACAGCCAACATCATCCTCATTTGTGAAAACCTGAAACCATTTCCACTAAGATCAGAAACAAAACAAGTTTGCCCACTCTCACCACTGTTATTCAACATAGTTTTGGAAGTTTTAACCACAGCAGTCAGAGAATAAAAAGAAATAAAAGGAATACAAATGGGAAAAAAGAAGTAAAGCTGTCACTGTTTGCAGATGACATGATACTATACATAGAGAATCCTAAAGATGCTACCAGAAAACTTCTAGAGCTAATAAACGAATTTGGTAAAGTTGCAGGATACAAAATTAATGCACAGAAATCTCTGGCATTCCTATATACTAATGATGAAAAATCTGAAAGTGAAATTAAAGAAACACATTTACCACTGCAACAAAAAGAATAAAATACCTAGGAATAAACCTACCTGATGAGACAAAAGACACGTATGCAGAAAACTATGACACTGACGAAAGAAATTAAAGATGATACAAATAGATGGAGAGATATACCATGTTCTTGGATTGGAAGAATCAACATTGTGAAAATGACTATACTACCCAAAGCAATCTATAGATTCAATGCAATCCCTATCAAACTACCACTGGCATTTTACACAGAAATAGAACAAAAAATTTCACAATTTGTATGGAAACACAAAAGTCCCTGAATAGCCAAAGCAATCTTGAGAAAGAAAAATGGAGCTGGAGGAATCAGGCTCCCTGACTTCAGACGATACTACAAAGCTACAGTAATCAAGACAGTATGGTACTGGCACAAAACAGAAGTATAGATCAATGGAACAGGATAGAAAGCCCAGAGGTAAACCCACGCACATATGGTCACCTTATCTTTGATAAAGGAGGCAAGAATGTACAATGAAGGAAGAAAAGACAGCCTCTTCAATAAGTGGTGCTGGGAAAACTGGACAGCAACATGTAAAAGAATGAAATTAGAACACTCCCTAACACCATACACAAAAATAAACCCAAAGTGGATTAAAGACCTAAATGTAAGGCCAGACACTAGAAAACTCTTAGAGGAAAAGATAGGCAGAACACTGTATGACATAAATCACAGCAAGATTCTTTTTGACCCATCTCCTAGAGAAATGGAAATAAAAACAAAAATAAACAAATGGGACCTAATGAAACTTAAAAGCTTTTGCACATCATAGGAAACCATAAACAAGACGAAAAGACAACCCTCAGAATAGGAGAAAATATTTGCAAATGAAGCAACTGACAGAGGATTAATCTCCAAAATTTAAAAGCAGCTCATGCAGCTCAGTATCAAAAAAACAAAAAACTCAATCCAAAAATGGGCAGAAGACCTAAACAGACATTTCTCCAAAGAAGATATACAGATTGCCAACAAACACATGAAAGGATGCTCAACATCACTAATCATTAGAGAAATGCAAATGAAAACTACAGTGAGGTATGACCTCACACCAGTCAGAATGTCCGTCATCAAAAAATGTACAAACAATAAATGCTGGAGACAGTGTGGAGAAAAGGGAACCCTCTTGCCCTGTTGGTGGGAATGTAAATTGATACAGCCACCATGCAGAACAGTATGGAGGTTCCTTAAAAAATTAAAAATAGAACTACCATACGACCCAGCAATACCACTACTGCGCATATAGCTGGAGGCAACCATAATTCAAAAAGAGTCATGTACCACAATATTCATTGCAGCTGTATTTACAGTAGCCAGGATATGGAAGCAACCTAGGTGTCCATCGACAGATCAATGGATAAAGAAGATGTGGCACATATATACAATGGAATATTACTGAGCCATAAAAAGAAACGAAACTGAGTTATTTGTAGTGACGTGGATGGAACTACAGTCTGCCATACAGAGTGAAGTAAGTCAGATTGAGAAAAACAAATACTGTATGCTAACACATATATATGGAATCTAAAAAAATAAAAAAACCAATGGTCGTGAAGACCCTAGGGGCAGGATGGGAATAAAGACACAGACCTACTAGAGAATGGACTTGAGGATGGCGAGGGGGAAGGGTTAGCTGGGGCAAAGTGAGAGATTGGCATGGACATATATACACTACCAAATGTAAACTAGATCACTAGTGGGAAGCAGCTGCACAGCACAGGGAGATCAGGTCGGTGCTTTGTCACCACTTAGAGGGCTGGGATAGGGAGGGTGGGTGGGAGGGAGATGCAAGAGGGATGAGATGTGGGGATATATGTATATGTATAGTTGATTCACTGTGTTATAAAGCAGAAACTAACACACCATTGTAAAGCAATTATATTCAAATAAAGATGTTAAAAAATGTAGTACGATAGCATGCTTCCCTTTTCTGGGAAAGAAACTTCTTACTGCAAATTTAATATTGACAATGGTTAGTAATTATGGAATCTTTATACCTTATGTGGACGATCTTTAAGCGCTGTGATAGGTACCATTATCCTCGTTTTAGAGATCAAGAATATAAGGCTTAGAAAGATTAAGTAAGTAGCCCAAAGTCACACACCTTAGCAATGGTAAAGTTAATATTCAAACTCAGGTTTACTTAACTCTGAAACTCCCGATTTTAACCTCTGCAGACAGAGCCTCTTCACAATGACTGAGCCACCAAAATTTAGCAGAGCCACGGGGATAAAAACATCATTCAAAGTTGCTACCTCAGATCATCCAAACAGAAAATTAATAAGGAAACACAAGCTTTAAATGACACAATAGACCAGAGAGATTTAATTGATATTTATGAGACACTCCATCCAAAAACAGAAGATTACACTTTCTTCTCAAATGCGCATGGAACAATCTCCAGGATGGATCACATCTTGGGTCACAAATCAAGCCTCAGTGAATTTAAGAAAATTGAAATCATATCAAGCATCTTTTCTGAGGACAACGCTATGAGATTGGAAATCGGTCACAGGGAAAAAAACGTAAAAAACACAGACAGGGGGGACCTTGAAGATGGCGGAAGAGTAAGACGCGGAGATCACCTTCCTCCCTACAGATACACCAGAAATACATCTACACGTGGAACAACTCCTACAGAACACCTACTGAAGGCTGGCAGAAGACCTCAGACCTCCCAAAAGGCAAGAAACTCCCCACGTACCTGGGTAGGGAAAAAGAAAAAAAAAAAAGAAAAAACAGAGACAAAAGAATAGGGACGGCACCTGCACCAGTGGGAGGGAGCTGTGAAGGAGGAAAAGTTTCCACACATTAGGAAGCCCCTTCGCGGGCAGAGACTGCGGGAGGCGGAGGGGGGAGCTTCGGAGCCGCGGAGGAGAGCACAGCAACAGGGGTGCGGAGGGCAAAGCGGGGAGATTCCCGCACAGAGAATCGGTGCCGACCAGCACTCACCAGCCCGAGAGGCTTGTCTGCTCCCCCGCCGGGGCGGGCGGGGCTGCGAGCTGAGGCTCGGGCTTCGGTCCGAGCACAGGGAGAGGACTGGGCGTGAACACAGCCTGCAGGGGGTTAGTGCGCCATGGCTAGCCGGGAGGGAGTACGGGGAAAAGTCCGGACCTGCCAAAGAGGCAAGAGACTTTTTCTTGCCTCTTTGTTTCCTGGTGCGCGAGGAGAGGGGATTCAGAGCGCCGCTTAAAGGAGCTCCAGAGACGGGCGCGAGCCGCGGCTAAAAGCGCGGACCCCAGAGACGGGCATGAGACGCTAAGGCTGCTGCTGCCGCCACCAAGAAGCCTGTGTGCGAGCACAGGTCACTCTCCACACCCCCCTTCCGGGGAGCCTGTGCAGCCCGCCACTGCCAGGGTCCCGGGATCCAGGGACAACTTCCCCGGGAGAACGCACGGCGCGCCTCAGGCTCGTGCAAAGTCACGCCGGACTTTGCCGCCACAGGCCCGCCCCACACTCCGTGCCCCTCCCTCCCCACCGGCCTGAGTGAGCCAGAGCCCCCCAATCAGCGGCTCCTTTAACCCCGTCCTGTCTGAGCGAAGAACAGACGCCCTCCGGCGACCTACACGCAGAGGCGGGGCCAAATCCAAAGCTGAGCCCCGGGAACTGTGAGAACAAAGAAGAGAAAGGGAAATCTCTCTCAGCAGCCTCAGAAGCAGCGGATTAAAGCTCCACAATCAACTTGATGTACCTGCATCTGTGGAATACATGACTAGACAACGAATCATCCCAAATTAAGGAGGTGGACTTTAGGAGCAAGATCTATGATTTTTTTCCCTTTTCCTCTTTGTGTGAATCTGTATGTGTATGCTTCTGTGTGAGATCTTGTCTATATAGTCTTGCTTCCACCATTTGTCCTAGGGTTCTATCCGTCCATGGTTTTTTTTTAAAATTTTTTCTTAATAATCAATTTTAATTTTAATAATGTTATTATACTTTACCTTCTTTCTTTCTTTCCTTCCTTCCTTCCTTCCCTCCTTTAGACAACGAATCATCCCAAATGGAGGAGGTGGTCTCTGACAGCAAGATTTATGATTTTTCCCCCTTTACCTCTTTTAGTGAGGGTGTATGTGTATGCTTCTGTGTAAGACTTTGTCTGTATAGCTTTGCTTCCAACATTTGTCCTACGGTTCTATCCGTCCCTTTTTTTTCTAAATAAGAATTTTTTAATTCAATAACTTTATTATACTTTATTTTATTTTTACTGTATCTTCTTTCTTTCTGTCTTTTTTCCTTCTTTCCCTCCTTCCTTCCTCCCTCCCTCCCTCCTTTCTTTCCTTCTTGCCTTCTTTCCTTCTTTGTTTCTTTCTTTTCTTCCTTCCTTCCCTCCTTTCCTTCTTTCTTTCCTCATACTTCTACTAATTCCCTCTACTTTTTCTCCCTTTTATTCTGAGCCGTGTGGATGAAAGGCTCTTGGTGCTCCAGCCAGGAGTCAGGGCTCTGCCTCTGAGGTAGGAGAGCCAACTTCAGGACACTGGTCCACAAGAGACCTCCCAGCTCCACATAATATCAAATGGCGAAAATCTCCCAGAGACCTCCATCTTAACACCAGCACCCAGCTTCACTCAATGACCAGCAAGCCACAGTGCTGGACAACCTATGCCAAACAAGTAGCAAAACAGGAACACAACCCCACCCATTAGCAGAGAGGCTGCCTAAAATCATAATAAGGTCACAGACACCCCAAAACACACCACCAGACGTGAACCTGCCCACTAGAGAGACAAGATCCAGCCTCATCCACCACAACACAGGCACTAGTCCCCTCCACCAGGAAGCCTACACAACCCACTGAACCAACCTTAGCCACTGGAGACAGACATCAAAAACATCAGGAACTACGAACCTGCAGTCTGCAAAAAGGAGACCCCAAACACAGTAAGATAAGCAAAATGAGAAGACAGAAAAACACACAGCAGATAAAGGAGCAAGATAAAAATGCACCAGACCTAACAAATGAAGAGGAAATAGCCAGTCTACCTGAAAAAGAATTCAGAATAATGATAGTAAGGATGATCCAAAATCTTGGAAATAGAATGGACAAAATGCAAGAAACAGTTAACAAGGACCTAGAAGAAATAAAGATGAAACAAGCAATGATGAACAACACAATAAATGAAATTAAAAGTACTCTAGATGGGATCAATAGCAGAATAACTGAGGCAGAAGAACGGATAAGTGACCTGGAAGATACAATAGTGGAAATAACTACTGCAGAGCAGAATAAAGAAAAAAGAATGAAAAGAACTGAGGACAGTCTCAGAGACCTCTGGGACAACATTAAACGCACCAACATTCGAATTATAGGGGTTCCAGAAGAAGAAGAGAAAAAGAAAGGGACTGAGAAAATATTTGAAGAGATTATAGTTGAAAACTTCCCTAATATGGGAAAGGAAATAGTTAATCAAGTCCAGGAAGCACAGAGAGTCCCATACAGGATAAATACAAGAAGAAATACGCCAAGACACATATTAATCAAACTGTCAAAAATTAAATACAAAGAAAGCATATTAAAGCAGCAAGGGAAAAACAACAAACAACACATAAGGGAATCCCCATAAGGTTAACAGCTGATCTCTCAGCAGAAACCCTACAAGCCAGAAGGGAGTGGCAGGACATACTGAAAGTGATGAAGGAGAAAAACCTGCAGCCAAGACTACTCTACCCAGCAAGGATCTCATTCAGATTTGATGGAGAAATTAAAACCTTTACAGACAAGCAAAAGCTGAGAGAGTTCAGCACCACCAAACCAGCTTTACAACAAATGCTAAAGGATCTTCTCTAGGCAAGAAACACAAGAGAAGGAAAAGACCTATAATAACGAACCCAAAACAATTTAGAAAATGGGAATAGGAACATACATATCGATAATTACCTTAAATGTAAATGGACTAAATGCTCCCACCAAAAGACACAGATTGGCTGAATGGATACAAAAACAAGACCCTTATATATGCTGTCTACAAGAGACCCACTTCAGACCTAGAGACACATACAGACTGAAAGTAAGGGGATGGAAAAAGATATTCCATGCAAATGGAAACCAAAAGAAAGCTGGAGTAGCAATTCTCATATGAGACAAAATAGACTTTAAAATAAGGACTATTAAAAGACAAAGAAGGACACTACATAATGATCAAGGGATTGATCCAAGAAGAAGATATAACAATTGTAAATATTTATGCACCCAATATAGGAGCACCTCAATACATAAGGCAAATACTAACAGCCATAAAAGGGGAAATCGACAGTAACACATTCATAGTAGGGGACGTAAACACCCCACTTTCACCCATGGACAGATCATCCAAAATGAAAATAAATAAGGAAACACAAGCTTTAAATGATACATTAAACAAGATGGACTTAATTGATATTTATAGGACACTCCACCCAAAAACAACAGAATACACATTTTTCTCAAGTGCTCATGGAACATTCTCCAGGATAGATCATATCTTGGGGCACAAATGAAGCCTTGGTAAATTTAAGAAAATTGAAATTGTATCAAGTATCTTTTCTGACCACAACGCCATGAGACTAGATATCAATTACAGGAAAAGATCTGTAAAAAATACAAACACATGGAGGCTAAACAATACACTACTTAATAATGAAGTGATCACTGAAGAAATCAAAGAGGAAATCAAAAAATACCTAGAAACAAATGACAATGGAGACACAACAACCCAAAACCTATGGGATGCAGCAAAAGCAGTTCTAAGGGGGAAGTTTATAGCAATACAAGCCCACCTTAAGAAGCAGGAAACATCTCGAATAAACAACCTAACCTTGCACCTCAAGCAATTAGAGAAAGAAAAACAAAAAAACCCCAAAGCTAGCAGAAGGAAAGAAATCATAAAAATCAGATCAGAAATAAATGAAAAAGAAATGAAGGAAACAATAGCAAAGATCAATGAAACTAAAAGCTAGTTCTTTGAGAAGATAAACAACATAGATAAACCACTAGCCAGACTCATCAAGAAAAAAAGGGAGAAGACTCAAATCAATAGAATTAGAAATGAAAAAGGAGAGGTAACAACTGACACTGCAGAAATAAAAAAGATCATGAGAGATTACTACAAGCAACTCTATGCCAATAAAATGGACAACCTGGATGAAATGGACAAATTCTTAGAAATGCACAACCTGCCAAGACTGAATCAGGAAGAAACAGAAAATATGAACAGACCAATCACAAGCACTGAAATTGAAACTGTGATTAAAAATCTTCCAACAAACAAAAGTCCAGGACCAGATGGCTTCACAGGCGAATTCTATCAAACATTTAGAGAAGAGCTAACACCTATCCTTCTCAAACTCTTCCAAAATATAGCAGAGGGAGGAACACTCCCAAACTCCTTCTGCGAGGCCACCATCACCTTGATACCAAAACCAGACAAGGATGTCACAAAGAAAGAAAACTACAGGCCAATATCACTGATGAACATAGATGCAAAAATCCTCAACAAAATACTAGCAAACAGAATCCAACAGCACATTAAAAGGATCATACACCTTGATCAAGTGGGGTTTATTCCAGGAATGCAAGGATTCTTCAATATACGCAAATCTATCAATGTGATACACCATATTAACAAATTGAAGGAGAAAAACCATATGATCATCTCAATAGATGCAGAGAAAGCTTTTGACAAAATTCAACACCCATTTATGATAAAAACCCTGCAGAAAGTAGGCATAGAGGGAACTTTCCTCAACATAATAAAGGCCATATATGACAAGCCCACAGCAAACATCATCCTCAATGGTGAAAAACTGAAAGCATTTCCACTAAGATCAGGAACAAGACAAGGTTGCCCACTCTCACCACTCTTATTCAACATAGTTTTGGAAGTTTTAGCCACAGCAATCAGAGAAGAAAAGGAAATAAAAGGAATCCAAATCAGAAAAGAAGAAGTAAAGCTGTCACTGTTTGCAGATGACATGATCCTATACATAGAGAACCCTAAAGATGCTACCAGAAAACTACTAGAGCTAATCAATGAATTTGGTAAAGTGGCAGGATACAAAATTAATGCACAGAAATCTCTGGCATTCCTATATACTAATGATGAAAAATCTGAAAGTGAAATCAAGAAAACACTCCCATTTACCATTGCAACAAAAAGAATATCTAGGAATAAACCTACCTAAAGAGACAAAAGACCTGTATGCAGAAAATTATAAGACACTGATGAAAGAAATTAAAGATGATACCAACTGATGGAGAGATATACCATGTTCTTGGATTGGAAGAATCAACATTGTGAAAATGACTCTACTACCCAAAGCAATCTAGAGATTCACTGCAATCCCTATCAAACTACCACTGGCATTTTTCACAGAACTAGAACAAAAAATTTTGCAATTTGTATGGAAACACAAAAGACCCCGAATAGCCAAAGCAATCTTGAGAACGAAAAAAGGAACTGGAGGAATCAGGCTCCCTGACTTCAGACGATACTACAAAGCTACAGTTATCAAGACAGTATAGTACTGGCACAGAAACAGAAAGATAGATCAATGGAACAGGATAGAAAGCCCAGAGATAAACCCACACACATATGAGCACCTTATCTTTGATAAAGGTGGCAGAAATGTACAGTGGAGAAAGGACAGCCTCTTCAATAAGTGGTGCTGGGAAAACTGGACAGGTACATGTAAAAGTATGAGATTAGATCACTCCCTAACACCATACACAAAAATAAGCTCAAAATGGATTAAAGACCTAAATGTAAGGCCAGAAACTATCAAACTCTTAGAGGAAAACATAGGCAGAACACTCTATTGACATAAATCACAGCAAGATCCTTTCTGACCCACCTCCTAGAGTAATGGAAATAAAAACAAAAATAAACAAATGGGACCTAATGAAACTTCAAAGCTTTTGCACAGCAAAGGAAACCATAAACAAGACCAAAAGACAACCCTCAGAATGGGAGAAAATATTTGCAAATGAAGCAACTGACAAAGGATTAATGTCCAAAATTTACAAGCAGCTCATGCAGCTCAATAACAAAAAAACAAAAAACTCAATCCAAAAATGGGCAGAAGACCTAAATAGACATTTCTCCAAAGACGATATACAGACTGCCAACAAACACATGAAAGAATGCTCAACATCATTAATCATTAGAGAAATGCAAATCAAAACTACAATGAGATATCATCTCACACCAGTCAGAATGGCCATCATCAAAAAATCTAGAAACAATAAATGCTGGAGAGGGTGTGGAGAAAAGGGAACACTCTTGCACTGCTGGTGGGAATGTGAATTGGTTCAGCCACTATGGAGAACAGTATGGAGGTTCCTTAAAAAACTACAAATAGAACTACCATATGACCCAGCAATCCCACTACTGGGCATATACCCTGAGAAAACCAAAATTCAAAAAGAGTCATGTACCAAAATGTTCATTGCAGCTCTATTTACAATAGCCCAGAGATGGAAACAACCTAAGTGCCCATCATTGGATGAATGGATAAAGAAGATGTGGCACATATATACAATGGAATATTACTCAGCCATAAAAAGAAATGAAATTGAGCTATTTGTAATGAGGTGGATAGACCTAGAGTCTGTCATACACAGTGAAGTAATTCAGAAAGAAAAAGACAAATACCGTATGCTAACACATATATATGGAATTTAAGAAAAAAATGTCATGAAGAACCTAGGGGTAAGGCAGGAATAAAGACGCAGACCTCCTAGAGAACGGACTTGAGGTTATGGGGAGGGGGAAGGGTGAGCTGTGACAGGGCGAGAGAGAGTCATGGACATATACACACTAACAAACGTAGTAAGGTAGATAGCTAGTGGGAAGCAGCCGCATGGCACAGGGATATTGGCTTGGTGCTTTGTGACCGCCTGGAGGGGTGGGATAGGGAGGGTGGGAGGGAGGGAGACGCAAGAGGGAAGACATATGGGAACATATGTTTATGTATGACTGATTCACTTTGTTATAAAGCAGAAACTAACACACAATTGTAAAGCAATTATACCCCAATAAAGATGTTAAAAAAAATTAAAAAAATAAAAGGCAAGTTAGAAAAACAAAACAAAAACACAGACAGATGGAGGCTAAACAATACGTTACTAAATAACCAAGAGATCACTGAAGAAATCAAAGAGGAAATCAAAAAATACCTAGAGACAAATGACAATGAAAACACGACAATCCAAAACCTATTGGATGCAGCAAAAGCAGTTCTAAGAGAGCAGTTTATAACAATACAATCCTACCTCAAGAAACAACAAACATCTCAAATAATCTAACCTTACACCTAAAAGGAGTGGAGAAAGAAGAACAAACAAAACCCAACGTTAGCAGAAGGAAAGAAATCATAAAAATCAGAGCAGAAATACGTGAAATAGAAACAAAGAAAACAAGAGCAAAGATCAATAGAGTGAAAAGCTGGTTCTTTGAGAAGATAAAATTGATAAACCATTAGCCAGACTCATCAAGAAAAAGAGGGAGTGGACTCAAATCAATAAAATTGGAAATGAAAAAGAAGTTACAACAGACACTGCAGAAATAAAAGGCATCCTAAGAGACTACTACAAGCAACCCTATGCCAATAAAATGGACAACCTGGAAGAAATGGACAAATTCTTAGAAAGGTATAACTTTCCAAGACTGCAACAGGAAGAAATAGAAAATATGAACAGAACAATCACAAGTAACGAAATTGAAACTGTGATTAAAAATCTTCCAACAAACAAAAGTCCAGGACCAGATGGTTTCACAGGTGAATTCTATCAAACATTTAGAGAAGAGCTAACACTCATCCTTCTCAAACTCTTCCATAAATTGCAGAGGAAGGAACACTCCCAAACTCATTCTATGAGGCCACCATCACCCTGATACCAAAACCAGACAAAGATACTACAAAAAAAAATAAAATGACACACCAATATCACTGATGAATATAGTTGCAAAAATCCTCAACAAAATACTAGCAAACAGAATCCAACAGCACATTAAAAGGATCATACACCATGATCAAGTGGGATTTATCCCAGGGATGCAAGGATTCTTCAATATCTGCAAATCAATCAATGTGATACACCATATTAACAAATTGAAGAAGAAAAACCATATGATCATCTCAATAGATGCAGAAAAAGCTAGTGACAAAATTCAACACCCATTTATGATAAAACCTCTCCAGAAAGTGGGCATAGAGGGACACCTACCTCAACATAATAAAGGTTACATACAAGAAACCCACAACAAACATCATTCTCAATGGTGAAAAACTGAAAGCATTTCCTCTAAGATCAGGAACAAGACAAGGATGTCCACTCTCACCACTATTATTCAACATAGTTTTGGAAGTCCTAGCCATGGCAATCATAGAAGAGAAAGAAATAAAACGAATACAAATTGGAAAAGAAGAAATAAACTGTCACTGTTTGCAGATGACATAATACTATACGTAGAGAATCCTAAAGGTGCCACCAGAAAACCACTATAGCTAATCAATGAATTTGGTAAAGTTGCAGGATACAAAATTAATGCACAGAAATCTCTTGCATTCCTATATACTAACGATGAAAAATCTGAAAGAGAAATTAAGAAAACACTCCCATTTACCATTGCAACAAAGAGAATAAAATACCTAGGAATAAACCTACCTAGGGAGACAAAAGACCTGTATGCAGAAAAGTGTAAGACACTGATGAAAGAAATTAAAGATGATACCAACTGATGGAGAGATATACCATGTTCTTGGATTGGAAGAATCAACACTGTGAAAATGACTATACTACCCAAGCAATCTACAGATTCAGTGCATTCCCCATCAAACTACCAATGGCATTCTTCACAGAATTAGAACAAAAAATTTCACAATTTGTATGGAAACATAAAAGACCCTGAGTAGCCAAAGCAATCTTGAGAAAGAAAAATGGAGCTGGAGGAATCAGGCTCCCTGACTTCAGATGATACTACAAAGCTACAGTAATCAAGACAGTATGGTACTGGCACAAAACAGAAGTATAGATCAATGGAACAGGATAGAAAGCCCAGAGTTAAACCCACGCACATATGGTCACCTTATCTTTGATAAAGGAGGCAAGAATGTACAATGAAGGAAGAAAAGACAGCCTCTTCAATAAGTGGTGCTGGGAAAACTGGACAGCAACATGTAAAAGAATGAAATTAGAACACTCCCTAACACCATACACAAAAATAAACCCAAAAGGGATTAGAGACCTAAATGTAAGACCAGACACTATAAAACTCTTAGAGGAAAACATAGGCAGAACACTGTATGACATAAATCACAGCATGATCTTTTTTGATCCACCTCCTAGAGTAATGGAAATAAAAACAAAAATAAACAAACAGGACCTAATGAAACTTAAAAGCTTTTGCAAAGCAAAGGAAACTACTAAGAACACGAGAAGACAACCCTCAGAATAGGAGAAAATATTTGCAAATGAATCAACAAAGGATTAATCTCCAAAATATAGAATCAGCTCACGCAGCTCAGTATTAAAATATCAAGCAACCCAATCCAAAACTGGGCAGAAGACCTAAATAGACATTTCTCCACAGAAGACATACACATGGCCAAGAAGCACATGAAAAGCTGCTCAACATCACTAATTATTAAAGAAATGCAAATCAAAACTACAATGAGGTATTTGACCTCACACCAGTTAGAATGGGCTTCATCAGAAAATCTACAAATAACAAATGCTGGAGAGGGTGTGGAGAAAAGGGAACCCTCTTGCACTGTTGCTGGGAATGTAAATTGATACAGCCACTGTGGAGAACAGTACGGAGGTTCCTTAAAAAACTAAAAATAGAATGACCATATAACCCAGAAATCCCACTACTGCACATATACTCAGAGAAAACCATAATTCAAAAAGACACATGCACCCCAATGTTCATTGCAGCACTATTTACAACAGCCAGGTCATGAAGGCAACCTAAATGCCCATCAAGAGACGAATGGATAAAGAAGTTGTGGTACATATATACAATGGAATATTACTCAGCCATAAAAAGAAATGAAATTGAGTCATTTGCAGAGACGTTGATGAATCTAGAGACTGTCATAGAGAGTGAAGTAAGTCAGAAAAACAAATATCGTATATTAACCCATATATGTGGAACCTAGAAAAATGGTACAGATGAACTGGTTTGCAGGGCAGAAGTTGAGACACAGATGTAGAGAATAAACGTATGGACACCAAGGGGGGAAAGCGGCAGGAGGTGGTGGTGGTGGTGGTGTGATGAATTGGGAGATTGGGATTGACATGTATACACTGATGTGAATAAAATGGATGACTAATAAGAACCTGCTGTGTAAAAAAATAAAATTCAAACATTAAAAAAAAATGGAAAAAGAAAATGTAGATTCACCATAAAATAAAAGTTGCTACCTCAGAAGCTAGTAGAAGAAACAGGTTTATAAACACATAGATTGATATATTAAAGCTATATCTAAATGTCTGGGAGCTTGGCAGAGGGAGTGATGGATGATAACTGTGGGGTATGAGGGACATTTCACACTGAGAATATTTGGAGCGTCTTTTTGGTGTCTATCTTGGGGAAGCAACTGTTTCATTCCTCTCTGAAAACTGATATCCAGGGAGGCACTTTCTGCCTTTGACTTCCCCTTCGTAAGGTAAGGATATGCAGTACATGTTCATAGAGAAGGTTTGATAGACACAAAGTGTTGATTCTAAAAACCGGCTCATGTTTTCAGGTTTGTTGCCGAATCGCCAGAAGCAGGGTCGGGCCTTATGGACAACGTGGGATGTATTGGCTGCTGTGGACCCACAGTGACCGATTCACCTGACAACATGTAGATCAAATCCTGGGAAGATGGGAGCGTGAACACGTGCAAGCTCCTTTTTACCACTGGTGCAGATTTCTCTGTGTGTGTGTGTGTTACTTGCTACAGGAGGCTTTTATTAACTTTGCAATTTGGAAAACATCATATCATGAAAATTTAAACAGAAGATCTCAATGGAAGCAATTTGAAAACCATGCGAACTTGAAATTAAACAGGCAGTAAAGAAGGACAGAGGGTCAGAGCTGAGCAAAGAGTGAGTAAATCCTTTGATTTACCTCCTTCATCTCCGCCAGAACTCTATTTACCGTTTTCCAAAGGTTATCTCTAATTCTAATTGCCTGTTTGCATCCTGTCCTTCTGAGAAATTGGAGCAGCAGATGCCCTTTCAGTGAACATAACATGCCTTCTGTGTAATCAGGTTGGCTGCTGTGCTGACACCGGGGGTCTGGAGCTAATTACAGATGTACCACGGGCGGAGGGAGCAGACAGTTCAGAGCTGGCATCTGAATATTAATCAGTTTAATGAAAGCAGAACTCCAAAAGTTGTCACCTTTACAAACGGCACCCCCAATCGTCCTTAATTCCGAGAGCGAAGTTGTTCAGGCTGTTCAAAAACGAGTCCCAGCCTATCCCATGTAGATTTGTGTAAAAAATAGTAATTAAATGTATCAGGGAAAGTTTAAAGATAACACACAGTCTCATAAGGCGGCACGTGGGGATCATTTCCAGCTCACATTCTCGATGCCCCCTTCTCATCACTGTAGCTTGTGCAAGAGCTCATCCCGGATGGAAGCATCAGGTGGAGAGGCAGAAACCCACCATCTCACTGTATCTCCTGTGCTACCAAAGGAAAGACCGGCAGCAGCAAGTGTCTGTGTTCACTAACAACAATCCTAAAGCAAGGAACAGACACGCCAACAAAGGCCTGAGCCTGTGCACAGAGAAGGGCTGCTGGGACAGTGGAGTGGACGTGGTTCCTTTCGCGACACTGGTTGAGAACTGTCCTCAGAGAGAAGAGTGGTCTCGACGCCATCCCCTCCTTGTATCCTTTATAATGCATTTTCTAATACATTTTTGAGTTCATTGAAGACTCACAAGTGCCTCCCGTGAGCGAGCTTTGGTACCACCCATGGTCTTTACTAGTTTGATTTGTCATCTTTAATAAATGCTCTTGTCATCTTCACAAATCCCACTTTAAAGACCCTGCTCTATAGTCCATCATCTAAATAAGTAGAATGGCAATTAAAAGTCAAGGTGAGCCTTAAGTAAGAAAAACTCTGACCTCCTTACTGTAAGCAGCTCCTTTGCCCCCTGTTTCTTCTTCCCTGTTTTCCTTAGACCCTAGTCATAAAGATGAGATCAGGCAACGTGTAACACAGCTCCTGGTTCCTGCTTTTCTAAATATACACAACACCGTACCTAACCTGTTGGTCCCTTTCCTGGATGAGAACGAGTAAGAATGAAGAATTAAGTAGTTAAAGAATGACTGACTCTCTACCCCTAGCTTCTTCCCCTTAGCAAATTTGCGGGTGGACCCTGCAGGGGCAGGTAGACCCCGTGGGCAAGACGCATCCCAAGGAAGATGGGAAGGATCAGCAGGCCTGCACACAGCGGAAAAATGATGAAGAATCTGACCTCCTGCCTTAATGATTAACTGAGATGGTTTCCCCTTTCTCCCTTTAAAAGCTGTCATGGCTGAGCAGAACCTTGGGAACTGGTCTCTGGACATGAGTCCACCATCTCCCCAGATTGCCGGCTCTTCTGAATAAAGTCCATCCTTCTCTACTGAAATTGCCTCTCGATTTATTGGCTGTTGAGTGGTCTTTTTCTTTCTTTTCTTTTCTTTATTTCTCCTTCCTCCCTCCCTCCCCCCCCCTTCTTTCTTTCTGTCTCCTGCTTTTTTTGACTGTTCCTCATCCTCCCAACACTTCTTCTGCTGAAGGCCTTGGAACTAAAATCACAGTTATAGCACTAGTAAAACGAATGCTGTGTTTTGAGCATTCACTTTTGAGTCAAGAGTTCAAGATCATGTTTCCTTCCCTTTAACAGTTTATGTTTCCCTGAGTCTAGAGATAACATCTCTAGAATGTGTTTGTTTGTTTGTTTTGCGGTACGCGGGCCTGCCTCTCACTGTTGTGGCCTCTCCCTTTGCAGAGCACAGGCTCCGGACGCGCAGGCTCAGCGGCATGTGGGATCTTCCCGGACCGGGGCATGAACCCGTGTCCCCTGCATCGGCAGGAGGATTCTCAACCACTGCGCCACCAGGGAAGCCCTAGAATGTGTTTTGACACAAATGTTTTTCATAAATGCAGAAGTTAGAGAGACATAAATAAAAAATTACTTTCTAATACAAATCAATCATCCCGATTACCTGGTAAAAATCAAGAAAAGGAAAAGTCTTTATTAACGACTTCTCCAGGAAGAGGTGACATAACCCATCGCAGCCATTTAGGGATAGACATTTTAACAGCAGCGGCCTCGTACTTAGCTAGTGTGTACTTGTTAAAGAGGAATCATTCTGTTTCCCAATCTTTTTGACTCCAGAGAGCTAGAGCACACTGGGGAAACCATAACAGCTCATACTCTCAGAGCGCTGTTCTGGGAGTACCATGGAGAGATCTGATATTGCACCTTTCTTCCAAACATTAGAGCAAACAAAACGCAGGATGTCAGTATTGATACGTCAATCTTTTACAGTGTATATTGCCTCTATGGTTAAAGACTGGATGACAGAAGTGAATACAGTAAAACCAAGTAAAGTGCAGTTTTGAGGGTGAGTGGCAATTGAAGTTATGGGGAAGTCTTTATGTGTAATGGATTTGTTTGCACACCAGGAATTTTTTTTCCGTTCCACTACGTGTGCTGCTTATTAATGAATTCCAATCTATTAAACTCTAAGCATATAAAACTTTCCCCCCTTTACCTTCTGAATGAAAGCCTGTTGAATTTAATTCATATTGATCTCAGCTTCACAGTTAGAATGTTAACAGTATGGTGAAAAAATTCTAACGATGGATTTTTATTCCTCAATGCTACCTGCAGTTTACTTGATGATATATCACCCACCAACGCCAGAGTTTTCCTTTGACTCTGGAAGATCAATGATGATAGTTGCTTGACTATGTTCTCCTCTTTGTAAAGAAGAGGTGATGCCACTTCAAGGAGCACAACTGAGGGAGATGCAAAATAACCACTTTTAAATGTAGTTTAGTGAAAAAATGCACCTGTGCGTGAAGGGGTGATGAGGTGGTTTCTATTTTGATTTTTCTTGATTCAGTAGTTTTATTCTGCCCTAATTCCATGAGGGCAGAGCCTGAGGAGATTACACCCCAGTAAAAACCATGGTCAAAGGCTCTGCCCCTCCACCTCTCTCAGCAGAACAAAAGGAGAACAAAACAAATCATTGTCAAAGTATCACTAACAAATTTACATCTATATTGACCTATATATCGTCTACCTACCTACAATCTATTTATCTATCTGTATCTCTATCTATATGATATAACCATAATATGAGGGGTATATAAAATGGCAAAATGTATTGCTCTAAGAAGTATGCAACACAAAAATAAATGCACAGTAGAGTGAAATGTACTCTACATTGAGTATATTCTATATTTATCTGACTTACAGTAATGACCCTAATCAATGCATATTTTTTGTTACATAAAAACAACAACTAATGACCAAAGAAGAATGTGACATTGACATTGAAGGGGTTCGGAATGAGCCTCCCCAAAATGTGCCACTTTGGCGTGTGGATTATTTTGAGCTGAAGACAGTCAAGGTCCAAAAGACTCAGGAAGAGCTTTAACCTCTCACTTAATCGCCTAAAAGAATTCCGACAGGGGGTCTGGCTCAGACACAGAGATAACTTTATCTGAATGACCGATCAGCGTGGCAGGGCAAACAGTTAATTACCAAACATCTGCTCTTCTTATCGTCCTGTGACTTACCTTCCTCCCCTTGGAAGCCCCAGGCCCCTGTCCCTTCCCTTAGCTCAGGATATGCCATATAAGCCTCGGTTGCCAGACTTGCCTTTGGCTCTCATGGGACTCCCGTGTATATATAACAAATTGTTTTTCTCCTGTTAATCTAATGTCAATTTAATCATTAGACCAGCCAAAGAACCTGGAAGGTTAGAAGGTAAATTTTACCTTGCCAACAAGATCATATAAATAAACAGTTCATCGTAATCAATAAGGCATTTGAAACCTGTAACTGGAAATTAATATATGTGACATAAATCATAGAGAATTCTAATTAGTTATTGATTCTATTTTATTGTGTAAATCAATACTGTCCTCCAACAAGTCTCTGGCAATGTTTTCAGAAATTTAATGCATTCTGGTATTTTTTGTTGGGTGCTTATGACATTATTTCTGAAGTTGTCAGTCTAAATCTTAATGCTACCTTCGGAGAAAAGTTTTCTGTATGTTACCATGAAAACCACAGTCTTTTATTTGCTGGGATTACAAACCGACACCTTGTCAGAACCCAAAGTTTTCAGTACAGTGGTTCCAACCCATTTCCAATCTATTTGTATTAACATCTCGCTTTCTTTTTGCTTAGAAATTTAACTGTTTTTATTCTCTTATTCAAATATTCCATAGTTTTAGTTTTCTTCTATTGACTATCAATATTTACATATATATGTTTACGTTTAAATAAAAACAACCTTACGTTAAAGGCATATTTTCTAATTTTTCTAATCCCCGGAACAAGCAAGATTAGCTTCATAAGATCATGACTCGGGCGATTTTAGTGTGTGGTCACTGGCATTTGTGGACAGAAAAAAACAGAATGGAAGCACGTCTCCTCTTTCTGACAAATGAAACAGTCAAAGCAGTTCCCCTCCTTTTCTCAATCCTCTAATCCTTGTGCCATTAAAGATTTTCTCATACAAATAAATAATACAAAAAGATAATAAGGATCTACTAAATACAGGTAGTCAAGTTGGTGATAAGAGGGTTCATTTAAAATATCAAATGCAATTCTGTAAGTGACTAACGTGGTTCTGACTGCTTTTCCTTGCAGAATGTATCCTTAATCATTCATTCCCACTCATCAAATCCCATTATTCTAGCTTTGAAACTCTGGCAAGCAAATACTGCTTTAAAAATACACTTTCAGTTTGCTTGTTACAGAAATTTTTTCTTTTTTTGTCAAAACATTGAGTATTGTTAATATGAGCAAAAGTTAATGTATGAAAAGAAAAATATTCTGAAAGGTTATGATGGCCATTCCTTCACCAGGTGTTTATTGGGTACCTAGGATGTTCAAGCCTATTATGCTCAAAAAAGGTTTGGTGAGTCTTTTCAGCTGTGTTTTTTTAGCCTTATTTTTCCTAGTTCCTACTTCCTCCTGTCTTGGTCAGCTGTTAGTTTCTTGCAGCTGAATAATTTATCTGAAGGTTAAGTTTATGAATTTAGGACAAAAGGGAAAAAACAGGAAGAAAACCAGGGAAACTGAGTTCTGCTGCTGTCGATCAAATACCTGCTCTCTGTTCCTCTGATTCACCTGCCAAGCAGTCAGTCAACGCCTTATCGTTAGGAAAAATACAGAAGCAACAATACTTACACCTGTCTCCTTCTGCCCTGCACCCTCCCATATGGTTTCTACGTCAAGGCTTTGGCTAAACCTTAAAACTATGAGTAGGTTCATGCAGCATTTCATCACAGAGCTGGAAGTCAGCCTCCTGAACTGATATTCAATCCTATTACGGCAACAAGATGCTAAGTAAGAAATCCTTTGTAAAACACAGCATGAAACAGACACTGGTATTAGCTACTTTTAGCTTCTGATAATATGTTTTGTATAATGTTTTAGTCAAATTCCTGTGCCAAAGCAGGTCCTCAGCCCTTGGTGATCTTTGGGATAATTTTTACCATGAGTCTATGAAATGATACCTTTAGCAAAGCCACGGTAAATCTCAGAGCTCCCACTGTGGCCAGTGACAGCTGATAACTGGAAATGGAGGGAAAGCAAGCAATGCAAATACAAAGCAATTTGCGCGGCTGGTGGTCCACCTGTAGGAAGCTAAAGCAGGTGCTTTACGGTTACTTGCCTTGCAAACTGTAGATTTCCCCAACGCTGTTCTGACGGGTGATGTGATGCCAGTATGCACTGCGAGGAAGAGATATTGATTTGGATAACGTCATTGGTTCAGTCAAGCTTGTCTGAAGCTAAAAGAAAAAGATAACGTGTGTTAGGCTTTATTTAAAATAGTAAACTGAAATGTGTTCTTTTAAAAGTTCAGCGTTAAACGTGGGTGACGTATGATATAATGTTACAGATTCCTGCATTACCTGCTGTTTCAAGATACCATTTTGGTTTTTTTGGAGGGGGGTGCGTGGTGCGCCGTGCGGCTTTCAGGATCTTAGTTCCCCGACCAGGGATTGAACCTGGGGCCACTGAAATGAAAGCTCTGAATACTAACCACTGGACTGCCAGGGAACTCCTAAGATATCATTTTAAAAAAAGGAAAATCATGACTTAAAAAATATGAAATGAACACTTGTAAGCAATTCATCTCACTCATTAATTAAGAAGGGAACAAAAAGATGGTCGACTGATTCCAAGGAGAATTCAAAGGGCTTCTAGCTGGTCAGGAACGCTGTAAACAGCCACAGCAATAATCAATTACATTCCATCAGACACGTTTATTTGCATTTCTGTAAGCAAGAATTACCTGCATTACTGATACTATCGGCTTTCTACAATTTATTGAATTGTAAAATAACTCAAAAAATGGAGGTGCAAGCCCTTTCAGAAACAGATACCCCCAAATGGTGCCAAACACAAGATACCATTGCTTTTTTTTTTTTTCGGTACGCGGGCCTCTCACTGTTGCGGGCTCTCCCGTGGCGGAGCAATGGCTCCGGACGCGCAGGCTCAGCGGCCACGGCTCACGGGCCCAGCCGCTCCGCGGCATGTGGGATCTTCCCGGACCGGGGCACAAACCCGTGTCCCAAACCCGTGTCCCCTGCATCGGCAGACGGACTCTCTACCACTGCGCCACCAGGGAAGCCCAAGATACCATTTCTTTTTCACCCATTTCATTGTCTGTTGGGCTGCACCCCACAAGCCTACAAGCCCTGTGCTTGCCCAGCTTCAAGACCGAAGAAAGAGCCCGGAGCTGGCAACAGAGACATCAGTGGTTTAATGGATGGAGGAGCTTACATGTCTGAAGCAAGGTCCTGGAGTGACACCGTACCATGTGCCGGCGCAAGCCAGGCAGGATGTGGCAGGACCTGGCGGCAGTCTTTGCTGTGGGAGGGGGATTGCCACTTATATGGGGATTGACGTCAGGTGGACTCATTAGTTACCAGGGAAACCAGCGGAGGGACTGCACCTCCCCGCCCCTTTGATAAGAACAATCACCAGCTGGGACCTGGGGCAAGTACGCAGGAAGGTCAGTCGTATGCATAGGGTGTAGGTGAAGCAGGCCCTGGTCGGGCAGGGGATAGACAGAGAGCAAGAGAGCAGCCATCCTGAGTGGCCTGAACATACAGCGTCTTACAGTTTTTCCTGACACCCGCTCCCACCCTTACCCAATGGCTCTTTCCTCAAATAGATCTTTTTCCTTGCTCCTGCAATAGGAGTTTGTACATATTAGAAAAAGTGTTTTCCCTGAGAAGTTCTGTGATAAAAGTGTGGTATGTTTTCTTATTTGAAAGATAAACTGTAAGGTTAGCTACAGAGATCCACACAACATCCCATCAGGTGATGCTCAGACACGTGATTAGTTCAAATAGAAAAATACTTTACATTGCATTTTCAAGAAAGAAATTTATTTTTACTGATTCACACTGTTTTTTAAAAAATATCCAGAAATGGTTTTGTTTGGCCTTCGTGCACATTTCTCTGATGTAATCTGAGAAAACGTGCGCTTTCTGACAGTGGGCAATCCTCTAATTAATAACATCTCAGGGCTTCCCTGGTGGCGCAGTGGTTGAGAGTCCGCCTGCCGATGCAGGGGACACGGGTTCGTGCCCCGGTCCGGGAAGATCCCACGTGCCGTGGAGCGGCTGGGCCCGTGAGCCATGGCCTCTGAGCCTGCGTCCGGAGCCTGTGCCCCGCAATGGGAGAGGCCACAGCAGTGAGAGGCCCGCGTACCGCAAAAACAAACAAAAAACAAAACAAAAAAAATCTACACATCTCACAAAGCCCACAGCCCAAGAGGATGATTTTGGCCCCAAGTGTGCCCTATGGATATTCAGTTAATACCTTTATCTGAGCATCATACAGATAAGAGTTATGCTGTCTTCCAGTGGATAAGAAAGGAAACCCCAAAGCAAACAACCTCATATTTAGAAGACTCTTAAAGATATAAACAAGGGTTGGCAGCTTCTGCTCACTCCCGTTTAGGCAATATGTAAATATACAGATGTCAACATCTGATATGAGTGTATGATCTCAAAGAGGAGATCATTTCCTGCTGCAACCCGCTTCCCTCCCCTTCCCTAAACTTCAGAAAACTCTTTTGAAAACGTTTGGTTGAAAGGTAGTTGTTAGGAAAGAATTCTTCCTGGGCCACTCGTGGTTCTGCATTTCTTGTGACAACTTTTGTTCCTTACTATTATTTGCTTGTGCAGCAAACAGGCCTGGAAGAGAGTGTCTTTCTCCAGGGTGGAGGACATATTTGTTTCCTGACCAGGAAAATACAGATACTGTCTTCTTCCACGCTGAAGCCTGGGCAGGTTTGCTAGCAGCCACCTTATAAAATTAGGAGTTCCTATGAAACCAAGCAGGACCCTGTGGGGCCCTCCTGGGTACCAAAGCCTTTCCGTGTCTTGTTTGTAGGAAAAAGGCTTTCGGTCTCCTAGACGTTCCCTGGGTTCCAAAGGGCGGATTCAAACGGTTACTAATTAGGCGAGTGAGGGAAGGCAGAAACAAAGTAAAGGCAGTCCAGAAACAATAGTGCAGCCGTTCCCTCTACTGAACTACCTAGCATAGGCCCTGTTTACTTACATGCACCTGGACAAAGACAAAGGATGATCTCATACCCCAATTTATTCAATATATCCACATTGAAAGGCTTCGAGTTGTTTCTGCTCTTCTGATACTAAAACGAATAGATCCCAATATTAAAGAATTTTGAGAAACTGTAGAAAAAAACATTTCAGTCAGTATTCCATCCAAGGATTTAGTATGTACAAGTGGAGTTATGATCGTGGTTTCCCAAAGAGTCTCAGTGCTCCTAATATTATTTGACATTTACATTTTTATTTAAAAAAGCATCAAATTCTCTTGGAGCTTAAAAGGAATTTTGCCTGTTTTTTAAGTTCTTTCATGTCGCCAACTTACATACTTGGGTTTTAAAATTTATATAAAGAATTTATATTTTTCAGTTTTTCTTATATTTCCTTATACGTTGCTTTTATCCTAATTACCTTCCACCTTCTGTCTGTCTTGTTTTCTTGGTCTTTTCAATCTTTTCAAGTTGAATATTTCCATTTCCATTTTTATTTGTTTATTAATGAAAGCATTTCCTTCCAAATGCCACTTTGTCCACATCACAATGGCTTGTAAGTAGAATAAAAATCATTCTTTTCTAAATTATGTAATTGTGGTATTATTTCCTATTTTATATGGGAGATTGCTTGTGTACATTTTGTTGAGATATTGCTTTTTTGTGCATATTTTATTAATTTTCATTTAATAATGCATTGTGGTCAGATAATATGGCCTGAGTAGTTTCTATATATTGAAGTTTATTTTTATCTAATATATGACAATTTTTGTAAATGTTTCATAGGTACTTGAAAAGATGCACAATGAATGTAGAGTCTTTCTCTCTCTACACACACTATTCACTCAATTTCCTTCTCCATATATTCAAAAAAAACTAAATCTACTTTATCAAATATGAAGGAAAGTGTTAATTTCGAATTACTAATTAACATGTTTCTGTCCATTTCCTCTTGTATATTTAAGTACTCTTATAAAATAGTACTTAATGAAAATGGTATTTTATTGACACACAAAGCTTCCTGACTGTTTTATGGTTCTTTAACTTATTTTCCCATTCTTTAGCTATATTTTAAAACTCCACTTGCAAAAGTTCTCCCTGTCCCAGGGTTCAGCCTAACCTCCGTCTTTTCACCTCCACTCTTCCACATAAATGGGTCAGTAATCTCCCCTTCTTTCTTAGCACATCTGGGCTTCTTTTCCAAGAAGTGGTGTTGTCCATCATCCATTCATCTCTCCTTTGTTTCATCTGCACTTGGTCTACTAGAAATTCCTAGGCATTTACAACATATAGATAATAACACCACTTCCCTATTTTCAGCCAAATTCAAATATTCGACACCTTTATCTTCTTTCAGTCATTTTTCCTGGCATTTGGCCCAGAGATCATTTATTTTATCTAGTCAAATCCTCATAAAATTTTTGGGAGACAGGAAAGGGATGAAATATCCCTCTTTAAAATGAGAGGGGGCTGAGGCTTTGAGGTATGACCTGACTTTTCTAAGGAAGTGGAAGCATGAGACTAGAATCGTGCTTCTGCTCTGTCCTGTGATTTTTCTGAGCATCAAGAGATTCTGTTTAATGACTTTCAAATGAAGTTTCATCATAAGTAATATTAGATACTGCATTATTTTTTGTGGAGGATTGAAGATGGCTTCAAATTCTTGGAAAGCCTGCATTCAGAAATAGGGCATCTAGGTTCCAGACCTTTACATCTGGGCTTCTGGACTGGTTGGTGACTGCTCTGATTAATAACAGCTGGTAGATGTGACATTTTGTTTGTTTCGGCCATGCCCTTTGAGACCTTTATGGCCGTTTCTCCTTCTCTCCCTTGTTCTGAGTCACCATGTGAGTCACACTGCTCTGAGGCTGCCATGGTATGAGGAAGCCCAAGCTCACTGTGTACACTGGCCATGTAATTCGAGGTTAGACTCTTTCTTAGAGAATCCAGCCATTTTCATCTTACAGATGGAAAATCAAAATCCAAAAAAAATTCAAGGATTTGCTCAAGGCAAAATCCTAACTCCAGAAGCTCCAATAGAAAACAGTCCCCTTGACTTCTGAGTCCACTGCTCTTTAGACTCCAATGCTGATCTCTCCTGGGAAGATGAGCTTCCTCCCCACATACGACAATGTGTGACAACACAGCCTTGTACTTTGACAGAACCTGTGCCGCCAAGAAGCAGCAGGAAGGGCCCTGACAACTGCTAGAATTTCTGTGAACACACAGGCTACCAGCACCTCTTCTCGCTTTTACCACAATCGTTATCCAGGTTATGCTACTGCCTTTTGCAATTTCCCTTTGCTGTTTTGGGACTCTGCTGGCCCTTGTGATAAACCTTAATGCTAATTTGTGTTCGCCTACATAAAATTCATATGTATTAAAAAAAATGGTTCAAAAAAATCAATTCTGGGGAATTCCCTGGTGGTCCAGTGGTTAGGACTCTGCACTTTCACTGCTGAGGGCCCCGGTTCGATCCCTGGTCGGGGAATAAGCTGCGTGGTGCGGCCAAAAAAAAAAGAAAAAAAGTATTGAAAAAATAATTAAAAAATCAATTTTCCTTTTGCTCTGTCTCTCCCTAATTATTGCCTAGAATTTAAAAAATCATTTTAGCACTCAAGACACAAATCTACATAATTGGGAGAGGAAAAAGTCAGCATTTATAGATTAGCGTTTATGAGTCATTCTCTATGGGCCTGGCCCTGTGCAAACTGGTTTCATAGGTTATCCCATTTAATATCCACATAAATTGTCAACACATATGCCATCTGAACTTTACAGACAAGGAAAATGAGGCTCAGAGGGGTCACGTAATTTGTTCATCCTGCCATAGCCAGTGGGTAATATTTCTGAAGCTCGGAGCCCATGACGTTCTTCCCTCTTTACCGCACTCACTGTAAAATAAATTATTGGAACCCTCTATTCAAAGAGCAGGTTAGGTGAGAATTACACCAACTGGGTCTATTCCACTGGATCAAGGCCGGAATGCGAGTGCCTCTTTGCTATGTTCAAGACAGAACACCACAATCTGTGTGGCAAAATCACGGAGTTAAGTCCATGGGCTTTGCTGTCAGCGACCTCTTGTCAAATATCAACCCCACAGCTGCCTAGCCTTCTGACTTCAGGAAAGGTACTTAAACTTTTTTTTTTTAAGATTCAATTTTTCCTTATCTCTAAAGTTAATATAATGTGCCTTAAGTGTTGTTATAAGTATTTTATAAGATGATGCTTTTAGAGTGAAAAGCACAATGCTTGTCATGCCTGAAGTGCTCAGTAAACACAGCTGCACCTTTCCTGCTGCCACTGCACAGAGAGGTGGCTTAGACCAGTGGTGTCCAAGGCTCCATGTGGTCAAGATGTGGAGATTTGTCCAAAATGAGCTATCAAAGGGACGACAAAGGAGGCAGAGGCATCTACTTGGATCTAAGTCTAAAAGCTTAATAGAAGTAAAAAAAACTAGTAATGTGAGTCAGGAATAGGTGGTCAGTATGGGCAGGTGGGAGGGGTGGAAGACAGAGGGGAGACAGGTGAGCAGAGTGCATGTATGTTTGCACATATGTGTACTATCAGCTGGGAAGAGACAGACACAGCTTTTCTGTATGAAGAGAGTTAAAGAATGCCTCATACGGGTGGATGTGTCAACATGGGCCCTGGTTTGTCTGAGACAAGAGAAAATGGGCTGGGAAACACACTGTAGGTAAGAAGCACTGCAAAATACAGGTGGTTGGGAAATATGTCAATGTGACATGTGTGTCAGTGTAAGAAAAAACAGTGCTGCTTAATCAGGAAATGCTCAACACCAGTGCACGCCTGGTCGAGAACATTTAGTTTTACTTGTCTTGGAAAACAGCTCATGAAACTTGAAAACTGTATGGAAACAGAAGCCCAGGAGAGCATTAGCCAGCCAAGCTTGGATTGGCACTGTTTGGATTTGTTCAAACAGTCCTCTGAAGTTGGAAGGTTTATGGACAATTGGCTTCTCACAGACTTGACTTAATTTTCCATAGGGGACACCTTACACTTAATCTTCCATTTTATTCAAGATAAATGGAAAAAAAAAAAAAAGAAGATATCTTGCTGAGTTTGTACCAGACTAACAAATAAAATGTAGTTCATATAGTCATGTAGTGGAAGTTGCTAGGTGACATTTAAAATTGGACTTTGTAGAATATCATTTTCATTAACTTGAAACAAAACGGATGCCATTATTATACATTTTAAACCACGTATTGACGAAAATACTTTCAAAGAGTGTGAAAAAAGCTGGATTTTGGAATAACATCAGAAATTATTACAAACATCTACATAAATACTTTAAGTATTAAGTACAGGTATATTCTTACCTGTACTCAGTAATGATTTTAAGAATATATATTCTCTATCTATCAATCATCTGTCTATCATCTGTAAGCAGATACATTTACAGAGACACCCTTTGAATATAAGGAACATGATGAATACATATTAAAGCATTAAATTTCATAAATAAAATTTTTGCTGTCATTTGATTTTGAAATATATAAATTTCTAGAGGCTATAATAAGGTTTATGTAATTAATTTCCAATGTCTGCATATAATAAAAACTGGGATGAACTTTAGTGGTGGTTATACAATTTTACCCATTTAAAATTAAAGGTTTTTCTTTTGCCATTTTATGAATTAGCTAATAATTATTGACCTTTTAGTAAAGACCAGGTGGCATTCTAACACTCTGAAGTAGATATTATTGATCCTTCTTCCTCTTTTAAGAAGAGGGAGCTAAGGCACAGAGGAGGTAAGCGACTTGCAGGAGGTCACACAGCTCTGCTTGTCTTTCCCTAGAGTCTACCTGGTTACCCACCATGCAATGCTGCTTCCACCTAACGTGTATGCATTCACTGAATACATCCCAGAATGTGAACTATGTTCGCATTCTTTGAAAGCATTCTTAATTATCTTTCCATGCAATGCTTACATCAATTTCTTAGATTTTAGTTTGACCACTATTGGCCTAAGTGTTTCCCTATTTTACAGCACTATGCCAAAGAAGAGTCAGTCTGATTCTTTGGGTTGTATGTGTATATGTCATATATGTTTTTATGCTGAGTCATCTTGATTGATTTTTGACATCTGTTTTGTTTTTTTTTTTAAGGAAATTATTCTTGTAATTGCCAAGAGCAGATTGTATGACCTTCAATAAATAAGATTACCACAGTTTAAAAGTAATTTTTTTTTGTAATTTCCTTACTATTGTTCCATTCTAGCAGTACAAATAAAAGAAACAAAATTGTATTTTTTTTTTTGCTGTATGCGGGCCTCTCACTGTTGTGGACTCTCCCATTGTGGAGCACAGGCTCCGGACGCGCAGGCTCAGTGGCCATGGCTCACGGGCCCAGCCACTCTGCGGCATGTGGAATCTTCCCGGACTGGGGCACGAACCCGTGTCCCCTGCATCGGCAGGCGGATTCTCAACCACTGCGCCACCAGGGAAGCCCTATTTTTTAAACATAGAAGTCGAAATTTTTCATATTGGGCACTTATCTTCCTTATACATTATCAGTTCTAATCAAGTTGATTAAATATTATACATAAATATTATATATTGATATAATGCTTTTTTGAAGTGACATCTAGAGTATCCACAACAAATTTTAAGGGAAAAAAACATGATCTAAATAAAATATTTACTATTACACTGTGTCTCCGCACCACGTATTAGAAAAATTACACATTGCCTTCTCGTCATTTCCATCTCATTTGTGTATTTACTGCAGACAGAAATGTATATTTTCTTTGTTCTTGTGTGTTTGTTTAGAGACGAAATTTCCTTTAGTGTTCTGAAACATTAGGAACACAGGCCCACTTTAGTTATCAGCTATAATAATTTGTTCTAATTGAGTGAGCTTGTGTTAGTTTAATCAGTGTCTGTCAATCAGTAAAAGAAAATTTCACAAAAATGCTAATGGCATTTCCCAGCAGGGAACTGGTCATTGTCAGTAATAATAAAGGTCTTGTCTTTTGGTTAATAATTGATAATATTGAGCAATAGAATCAAGACTAGAACTTTGAAGGATGAATTCATTAACGGATATTCCTATATATTGGATATAACATACCACTTGCAATCACAAATCATACGTTTAAACTTCTCCTAGAATTCTGTAAACTTCTATGAATATACCTAGAAGAGAGACTGCAAGAAGTGTTAACATTTTCCTGTGTGTGGCTCACGAGATTATGATGTTTCCAAATTCTTCACCTTTTCAGTATGGGAAAACTAGTTTTGTTTGTTTGTTTGTTTTTTCCCCATAGCTGATAGAGATTCCTGTAAAATGTGGGTATGAAGAATGCTGTCACTCAAAAGGAAGCCAAACTACCTAGGATACATCCCATTCTGGAAGCTTTCTTATTCCTTCAAAAGTTATAAATGAGCACATAGTGCTCATGGTCTTGTTAGATATACTTGAAAGGAACTGAAAGATATAATTTAGCTACAGTTGGGAATAACAGCTTAGAGTCTTCAGAATACTCACAACAAGTATTACGGCATTTTATACACTCTAAGATGCCATCATTAGAAAGCCAACGTGATTTTATGTAGCACTACAAAAGAACAGTGCTGCTAATTAAACTGTAACTCCCATCTGACTAGAGAGATGTTAAACTGTGAAAAAGATGTGCATCTTGGAATTGATGCAGTGGAATAGCATTTCCTCGTTCATGCAACTATTTAGACAAAAAATAATTTCATAGGCTGGTAGCAGTCAATACTCGGGTAAGATTTATGATCAAGTATAAATCTAGAAGGGCAAATACGCTAATTTCGAGTCGCAGTCTAAGCTAGTTGTACATAAAGCCAGCTTTGTTCTCTCTCCCCCTCTCCTCTTCTCTCTACTCTGCCCTCCCCAGAGACAGGGAGGCATTAGACCCACCTCCATGCCTACAGGGCAGTAGGTAGAGTCAAACAATGCTGCTTCCTCACCAGAAATTTCTTTTCATCTTACATTATAAAAGGAAATAAGATCATTTGTTTTTAAATGATTACTGTTCAAAAGGTTTATTGTTTTGGGAACAGTACAAATTTTTTAGTTTGTTAAATGTGCCAGGTTACTTTTGTTTCTTGTATTTCTAGTAACAAGGGCAAGTAAAATGACAAATCTTAAAGAAAACAATTTGTTTTCCAGGGAAGAAGTTCTATGTGAGACTCTGCTATTTGTTTTTCTCCAACCACTAGAGCTTAGGAAAACCAAAGAACTGACTGACAGCTTTGGACAGCAGTGCCTTCAACAAGTCTTGCCAGTGTTGTTTTTTAGGCATTAGAAGTGGGTTTGCTATCTTGCAGGTGTTTCAATAACACTGAAGCTATTTGTCCTTAAATTGTGTACAGAGCTTTTCTGGTGACCAGGAGGCAAGAATTACTGGAAAAAGGCGCATTCCAGACACTATGCTTTTAAAGGACACACTGTAATTCTTGTTATGGGAGACCGTTCCCTTTCAAATCACTTACAATATTACAAAGGTACTAACGACCCCCTCCCCCACTTCCTTTACTTATTTTTGATAAGATATCAGGAAAAATCTGTGTTTTAAAAATTACATTTATGTCGTCTCAGCTGCTTCTTCCCTGTGGACATTTCATAATACTTGTAAAGCTTAAAAACATAAAAAGCAAATTAAAAAAGAAGTTTCTTTTGTATTATTTGTGTTTGTTTTCGTGTGTGTGTTTGTGTTGTGTGTGTATGTGTGTAGAGATCCACGGAAATCCAAAATTAAATTATTTCAGGTCTCGTTGAAGATGAAATCGGCCTCCACTCACCCTCAGGGGGCTAAGCCATGCTGGCACATTTGCAATGTGCTTTCTGATGAATGGCTGTTCACCAAGACAACGAAAACTTTCCTCGATAATGCTGCACGTGCAAGGCAGAGCACCTATAAATGCTTTTGGCAATAGAATTCGAAGAACTTGGAGGGTTCTAAGAACATGAGCTTTATGAAATGGAAACAAATTCTAGACGTGCCATTTGTTTAACTATCTAGCTTTAATAATTTCCTCAAATATTTGAATCTTAGTAATCTTGTGGGACTCGAGGGACATTGTTCCAGCTAATGATTAAGAACTCTCCAGACAATAGGGGCTTCTTAGACAATGGGTGAATTTCCAGGATGTCCGGCCCCCTTCCGAGAAGGAGGGGAGATAACAAAATGTAAAAAAGGTGTCTGTCAAAGACCAATCAGACAGCTGGGGAGAAGGAGGGAGATAACAAAATGTAAAAAAGGTGTCTGTCAAAGACCAATCAGGCAGCTGGGGACAAGTTCCCTCTCTGGTCCGAGCCTAAGCCGGGACCAATCAGCAGGAGAACACAACCAAATCTATAATTTACATACGGGGAAGTGGGAACCTATAAAACTGACATATTCGCGCCCAAAAGGGTTCCTTCTTCGACCTCCTGCGTGAGGACCAAGGAACCCCGGTGCACCGGCCTTCAATAAACCTCTTGCGTTTTGCATCGACTTCCGACTCTTGTTGTTTCCTGGGCGAGTCGAAACTCCTAGGAGACCGCGCAGGTCTAACATTTGGGGGCTCGTCCGGGATTCCACTCGCCCCGGACCACAAGAACATCGGGAGTTGGAGGTAACAGGTAAGCTCGAGCTTGATTGTCTGTTTGTCCCTTGTTCTTTGTGGGCCATTATCGGAGGAAAGCCGTAAGAATCGGCTTATTATGGAATCTGTATCGGACCTCTGGCTAGGCAGACGTGCTAATAGCCGGTGTCCATGAGCCCTAGGGGACGCCCTAGTGGCTCATCTGGAAGGAGAGGCAAACTCTGTCTCCCCTTCACTCGGTTTTGGCAGTTCCCTTGGTGATAACTGCCATCTGAAGAAGTTTCGGTTTTGAAGCGAGCTCGCGGTGGCCCATACGTATATGTGTTTCGTGGAGTTTTAACTGTTTCTGTATTGTGGTCTATTCTTCTTCTCTGACGACAATGGGACAAACTATGACGACTCCTCTTTCCCTTACCCTAAGCTATTGGACCGAAGTTCGGGCCAGAGCCCATAATTTTTCGGTAGAGGTAAAGAAAGGAAAGTGGCAGACTTTGTGTGCCTCTGAATGGCCAACATTTCAGATAGGATGGCCCCCCGAAGGATCCTTTTTATTAGACAAGATTAAGCTGCTGAAGTCTAAGATATTTAATATAGATCCCCACGGACATCCAGACCAAGTACCATATGTCTTGGTCTGGGAAGATTTAATTCTCTCCCCACCTCCGTGGGTCCGGCCCTTTGTTTCCTCAACAGGTATGTCCGCGCATACATCAGCAGCGTCGGAGATATTAGCCTTAAAGAAAAACCCCAACATGGAGAAGCTACCCGACGCCCCGGATCTACCGAAGGCGATTTATCCTGACCCGCAGTCCGATTTGCTGCTTTTGGATTCCCCACCCCCTTATCCTCCGGCCCCGAATCCCCTACCACCTAGAGGACCCCCAGCTCCACTGCCCTCGGCACCAAGGGAACCATCCATGATGGAAGAAGAAAGGGGTCCCTCAGTGGGCACTAGGAGCCGGAGGGCTATCTCCCCGGACTCCACTGCCCTACCTCTTAGAGAATATGGCCCCCCCGATGGCCAAGGGAATAGACCTCTCCAATATTGGCCCTTTTCCTCTGCAGATCTTTATAATTGGAAAATGCATAACCCAACTTTTTCCGAAAATCCACAGGCCCTTACCGCTTTAATAGAATCTCTTGTTTTCTCCCACCAGCCCACATGGGATGATTGTCAGCAGCTGCTCCAGACTCTCCTAACGACTGAGGAGAGGCAACGGGTTCTTTTAGAAGCCAGAAAAAATGTATTAGGCGCCAATGGGCAACCTACCCAGCTGCCTAACGAGATTGATGCTGGTTTCCCACTCGTCAGGCCAAACTGGGATTTCAATGCCCCGGAAGGTAGGGAGCGCCTGAAAATGTATCGCCAGGCTCTGGTGGCGGGTCTCCATGGAGCGGCCAGACGGCCCACTAATTTGGCTAAGGTAAGGGAAGTAACTCAGGGGCCCCAGGAATCGCCAACTGTGTTCCTGGAACGTTTAATGGAAGCCTTTAGACGCTTTACCCCTTATGATCCAACTTCGGAGGGACAGGGCTACTATAGCAATGGCTTTCATAGATCAAGCGGCCCCTGATATTAAGAAGAAATTACAGAGGCTAGATGGCTTGCAGGGATTTTCGCTTCAGGAGTTAGTAAAAGAGGCAGATAAAGTATATAACAAAAGAGAAACAGAGGAAGAGAAGAAAGAAAGCAGAAAGAGCAGGAAGCCCATGAAATAAGACGGGATAAGAGACAGGAGAGGAATTTAAGTAAGATACTGGCCACTGTGGTTGGAGGAAGAAATATAGGGGATAGAAATAGGCAGGAAGGGCGAACGGCAGACAGAAGGCGGCCATTAGACAAGGACCAATGTGCCTACTGTAAAGAAAAAGGACATTGGGCGAGAGAATGCCCTAAGAAAAAGAATGGAGGAAGGCCAACCAAAAACAAAATCTTAACATTGAAAGAAGACTAGGAAAGTCAGGGCTCGAACCCTCTCCCCGAGCCCCGGGTAACTCTTAAAGTGGAGGGGGAACCTGTTCAATTTTTGGTAGATACCGGAGCCCAGCACTCCGTCCTTCTCCACTCAAAAGGTCCTATCTCAGCTAAAAGGTCATGGGTACAAGGAGCCACTGGGAATAAACAATATTCATGGACCACACGAAGGACAGTAGATCTTGGGATTGGACGAGTAACCCATTCATTTTTGATTATTCCGGAATGCCCCTATCCTTTGCTGGGAAGAGATTTACTCTCCAAAGTAGGGGCTCAAATCCACTTTCAGCCAGAAGGTCCCACCATAACTGATAATAAGGGAAGGTTACTTCAAATATTGACTATGAAATTAGAAGATGAATATAAATTATACGAGCAGCCTTCATCCTCACGAGTTAATGTTACTGATTGGGTAACTCGGTTCCCTCAAGCCTGGGCAGAAACTGCCGGAATGGGGATGGCCAAAAATCGGCCCCCGGTGCTAGTGGAACTCAAGGCAACTGCCACCCCAATAACGGTCCGTCAATACCCCATGAGTAGAGAAGCCAAAGACGGTATCCGTCCCCATATACAGAGGCTACTAGACTTGGGCATCTTAATAAGATGTCAATCAGCATGGAACACCCCTCTCCTGCCGGTAAAGAAACCAGGAACAAATGATTATCGGCCGGTGCAGGATCTATGAGAGGTAAACAAACGGGTGGCAGACTTCCACCCCACAGTTCCAAACCCTTACAACCTCCTGAGCACTCTTCCACCTCAACATATGTGGTATACTGTTTTGGACCTTAAAGATGCTTTTTTCTGTTTAAGACTCTCTCCCCTGAGCCAACCCTACTTTGCCTTCGAATGGAAAGATCCAACATCGGGAATGTCTGGTCAGCTGACATGGACACGGCTACCTCAGGGATTTAAGAACTCCCCGACCATCTTTGATGAAGCCCTCCATCAGGATTTGGCATTGTATAGAGAATCAAATCCCCATGTAACATTACTCCAATACGTTGATGATATTTTATTAGCTGCTGAGACCCAAGAAGATTGTATCAAGGGTACTGAAAAACTGTTAACGGAACTTGGAACCCTGGGATATAGAGCCTCAGCCAAGAAAGCACAAATATGCCAACAACAGGTCAGTTACCTGGGGTATCTATTAAAAGGGGGGCAAAGATGGCTCACGGAGAGCAGAAAGGATACGGTGGCCCAAATTCCGGCTCCCAAAAACGCCAGGCAGGTTAGAGAATTTTTGGGGACGGCCGGATTCTGTAGACTATGGATTCCAGGGTTTGCTGAGCTGGCAGCCCCATTGTACCCCCTAACCAAAAACAGCACTCCTTTCGTTTGGGGCGATAAGGAACAACGGGCTTTTGACCAAATCAAACGAGCTTTACTTTCAGCTCCAGCCCTAGGACTGCCAGATTTAACCAAACCTTTTCATTTATATGTGGCCGAAAATAAGGGCATTGCAAAAGGAGTATTGACTCAGAAATTGGGTCCCTGGAATCGCCCAGTTGCTTATTTGTCAAAAAAATTGGACCCTGTGGCATCAGGATGGCCCACCTGTTTAAAGATAATCGCTGCAGTGGCCGTTCTAGTCAAAGATGCTGACAAACTAACTTTAGGACAAAATCTAACGATAACAGCTCCTCATGCCCTGGAAAATGTAGTCCGTCAACCACCGGATAGGTGGCTAACTAATGCCAGGATGACTCATTACCAAACCCTGTTGCTAAACTCAGATCGCATCAAGTTTGCTCCAGCCACAGGACTCAATCCAGCCACCTTGCTACCTGATCCTGACTTGGAAGGCTCCACCATCATACATGATTGTCAGGAAGTACTAGCCGCAGCACACGGCAGTAGGCCAGATCTGATGGACCTGCCCCTCCCTGATGCTGATTTCACCTGGTTCACGGATGGGAGCAGTTTCCTGGAGGAAGGTAAGCATCGAACTGGGGCAGCCATAGTAGACGGAAAACAAGTCATATGGGCAGCGGCGCTACCACAAGGGACCTCAGCCCAACGAGCTGAATTAATTGCCCTGACGAGGGCATTAGAGATGGCAGAGAATAAAAAAGTAAACATCTACACAGACAGTAGATATGCGTTTGCTACCGCTCATATCCACGGTGCCATTTACCAACAGAGAGGGCTACTAACTTCAGGTGGCAAAGAAATTAAAAACAAAGACGAAATCGTGGCTTTGTTGACTGCACTCATGCTTCCTACTAAAGTCAGTATCATCCACTGCCCTGGACATCAAAAAGGAAATACCCCAATAATTAGGGGAAATAATATGGCTGACCAAGTGGCCCGAGAAATAGCATCGGGAGAAGTCATTTTAGGACGGTCAGATAAAGTTCCTGAAAAACCAGGCCGCGATGAAGAAATCATCCCGGCCACAACAAAAGGAACTTTGTCCCCTCAGCAAGCAGAATCCATGTTACAACAGATGCACAGATGGACACATTTGGGGACTAAAAAGATGGTAGCCTTGTTACAAAAAGCCGGGTACGAAACCCCTGGAATGACAAAATTAGCTGAACAAATTGTGCAGGAATGCGTCCCATGTCAACAGGTAAATGCTCACAAAGGGAAACTTGAAACTGGAAAGAGACTCAGGGGGGACCGCCCAGGAACTTACTGGGAAGTGGACTTTACCGAAGTGCGTCCTGGAAGGTACGGTAATAAATACCTTTTAGTTTTTGTAGACACTTTTTCAGGATGGATAGAGGCTTTCCCAACAAAGAAAGAAACAGCTGCTGTAGTAGCCAAGAAGATTTTAGAAGAAATTTTTCCTCGATTTGGAGCATCAAAGGTAATAGGGTCTGATAATGGTCCAGCCTTCGTCGCCCAGGTAAGTCAGGATGTGGCCAGATATTTGGGGACTGATTGGAAATTACATTGTGCCTATAGACCCCAAAGTTTAGGTCAGGTAGAAAGAATGAATAGGACTCTAAAAGAGACCCTAACTAAATTGTCCTTGGAGACTGGCGGTACCGATTGGACGGTGCTCCTTCCTTTGGCCCTATTCCGGGTTAGAAATACACCTTCCCGATACCATCTTACTCCTTTTGAAATATTATATGGTGCCCCGCCTCCCCTCCTCACTTTAGGAAAAGAAATAAAACCTGATTGTCAAAATAACACTGACTTATATGCTAGGCTACTGGGACTCCAATTGGTCCAGAAAGAAATATGGTCCCAACTCGCCAAGGCCTACCAACCGGGAACACCGGGAGAAACTCATCCTTTCCAAGTCGGAGACTCCGTATACGTCCGTCGGCATCGAACCCAGACGTTGGAACCTCGATGGAAAGGACCATACACCGTCCTCCTCACCACCCCAATGGCCATAAAAGTGGACGGCATCGCTGCCTGGATCCATGCTTCACATGTGAAGGCTGCACCAGCGACGGCATCATCAGGATGGCGGGCCCAAAGAACCGACAACCCGCTCAAACTCAAGCTTCTACGAACCTAAGACTTATAATTTTGGTTTTACTGCCTTTACTGACTGTAAGTGATTTTAGCCCTCACCTCCCCCAACGTTTAAATTGGCAGGTAATTTCTCAGACTGGAGATGTAACCTGGTCCATTAGTCATACTGCACCCCCCTGGACCTGGTGGCCAGATCTTTTTCCTGATGTTTGTAAATTGGCTATAGGAGTACCTTATTGGGATACAGAAGATTCTCATGATATGAACACTGCCCCTTCCAAAGTTTCGTAAACTGATTGGTTTGGGCCGGGTTGCAAAAATGCAGGCAAAAGAATGATGCTTGGTATCCTCACTTTCTACGTATGCCCCGGGTTCCACCGCCCTTGATCTCTGAATTATAAATGTGGTGGAACTGAAAACTTTTATTGCAAAAGCTGGGGATGTGAAACTACCGGGGATACTAATTGGAAACCCACCTCAACTTGGGATTTTATTACTGTAACGGCTAATTATTCTCATAATGAGGATACCGGACACCGGAGTAAATGTTCAGGATGGTGTCATCCCCTTAAAATTTCCTTTAGTAATCCCGGAAAAAGAGATAAAAAATGGATAAATGGTCATTCTTGGGGCGTTAGATTTTACATGAGGGGATATGATTTAGGAATATTAATGACCCTTAAGCTAAAGATTGAGACTCCTGCTCCTATATCAATAGGCCCAAATCCCATACTTGGCCCCCCTTTGCTTCCCCCGGCCCCTTCAACTACATCAACAAAGAATGAGGCTAATGAAACCTCTGGATCCAAAGAACCCACAGTTAAGCCTGGGACTCCTCAGGATAGGATGCTTTCTTTGGTGCAGGCAGCCTTTACGGTTCTCAATGCTACAAACCCAGAGGCTACAAAATCATGTTGGCTTTGCTATGCTGCCCTCCCCCTTATTATGATGCTATAGGATATAGCTCCAACTATACTAATTCTACCTCCTCAGACCAATGTCGATGGAAGCAAGAAGGGAACAGTAAATTAACCCTGTCCTCGGTTTTTGGAAATGGTACTTGTATAGGAACACCTCCCCAGTCCCATAGACACCTTTGTCATGATTTTAGCCTCCCTTCAGGCTCAGGATATCTTGTACCTCCTCAAGATGGATGGTGGACATGTAACATGGGGCTCACCCCTTATGTCTCTTTAGAGGTTCTTAATACTTCAGCTGACTTTTGTGTGTTAGTGCAATTAGTCCCTAGACTTATCTACCATTCAGACTCATCCTTTTTAGATGAATATGTAGGAAAAACAAAAAACAAAAGAGAACCTGTAACCCTCACATTGGCTGTCCTTCTAGGACTAGGAATATCTGCCGGGATAGGAACAGGAACCACAGCCCTCATACAACAACCCCAGTATTATGCAAGTTTAAGACAGGCTGTAGACATCGACCTTCGAGCATTAGAAAGTTCCATAACTCAACTAAAGGAATCACTCACCTCACTTTCAGAAATGGTGTTGCAGTCTAGATTTGCTGTTTCTTAAGGAAGGGGGATTATGCGCCGCTCTAAAAGAAGAATGTTGCTTTTATATTGATCATTCAGGAACCATTACCAAAACCATGGATAAACTAAGGGAACGCTTAGATAAAAGGCAAAGGGAGAGAGAGAACGAAAAAGGATGGTTTCAATCATGGTTTGATAAGTCCCCCTGGTTTACCACCTTAATCTCTACTCTGTTGTGACCTCTTACTGTTTTATTGTTGATTTTAACTTTTGGACCATGTGTTCTAAATCGCTTGATAGCATTTATTAGAGAACGTATCAGTACTGTACAAGTTCTAATGTTAAGACAACAGTACCAAAGTTTACGAACAGAAGGTTGAGATTCCATGATTGGAATCAATAGTCACAAGAAAAAGGGGGGAATGTGGGACTCGAGGGACATTGTTCCAGCTAATGATTAAGAACTCTCCAGACAATAGGGGCTTCTTAGACAATGGGTGAATTTCCAGGATGTCCGGCCCCCTTCCGAGAAGGAGGGGAGATAACAAAATGTAAAAAAGGTGTCTGTCAAAGACCAATCAGACAGCTGGGGAGAAGGAGGGAGATAACAAAATGTAAAAAAGGTGTCTGTCAAAGACCAATCAGGCAGCTGGGGACAAGTTCCCTCTCTGGTCCGAGCCTAAGCCGGGACCAATCAGCAGGAGAACACAACCAAATCTATAATTTACATACGGGGAAGTGGGAACCTATAAAACTGACATATTCGTGCCCAAAAGGGTTCCTTCTTCGACCTCCTGCGTGAGGACCAAGGAACCCCGGTGCACCGGCCTTCAATAAACCTCTTGCGTTTTGCATCGACTTCCGACTCTTGTTGTTTCCTGGGCGAGTCGAAACTCCTAGGAGACCGCGCAGGTCTAACAATCTCAGAGTTCCAGTTTAAAATTTATTATCGTGGCTTAATTCTCCCATGTACTCCCTTACAAAATTCTCTTTTAAAATAAGGCTAGTTTTGAGTTAGTAAGTAAAGAAAATATAGGAGTACTTAAGATCACTCTCTGTTACTATCATGATCATTTTCCCTTTCTTATCTGGACTTAAGAGTGAGAAGCTGAAGCTTTACATCTGAATGGAAAAAGGAAGAGTGTCTTCTTGTACTGAAGAAATCATTCTCCATGGAGCTTTGACTGAGGACCTTCCAATAAGTTGATTATCCAAGAAATCAATCAGGCTCTACTGTCATGACAACATAAACAAGACCAACTGGTGTTTTTAGTATAGTTGAATCAAAATTTTGTAATGGCATTTCTTAACCATCTGATTTAATTAGTTACATTAATAAAGCATGGAAAACTTGAGATTTCAAGGAGTAAAAGGAAAAAGATAAGCTTACTCAAAATTACAAAATTTTGATCCCACAAAATTCTGGGCCACTTGAGAGAAGGAACATTGTTGTCCTTTTCTTGTTTTCCCTACCACCCCGCAGCGTTTTGAGCACGGAGTAATAAATGTATTATTTACAAACCTGTGAATGGAGTTAATAAATGGCCAACTTATCCTTTAAAACTTCTTAATGGAGTCAGTTAATATTCATTCATTCTTTCATCATCTTTCTCAGTGAAGGAAATGTAAGCACACACCTCTAACAGCCTTACCGATATAGCGATTCTTTTTATCCAGTTCTCCACAGTGCAAGTGAACTGCTTTATGCACAATGCTTTTCTAGGTATCAGATTCTTCAAACAAGAATAGAAACATTGCCTAACTCAGATTATAGAGATATATCAAAATATGTTTATTCATGTGTTCCCTAGGAAGGATGGTGATAAATGGGGCAAAACAAAGTTTTACATGCATATAATGCTGAAAGATATATTGAATTCTTTCTCTTATAGTTAAGAAACGGTTGTTGAGACATTATTTCTCATTCAAGTTTATCTATAAAGCCAGTAACACTCTGAAATCATCTCTTTTTTAAAGGATGAAAGTAAATACTTCAGTTGCCTGAACGACGATGTTTGGGGGAATTCACTGCTTGTATAGCTTCTTGGTAATCTTGTAAAATCTTTTTAATAACATTAAAAATGTATAAACATTTTCTATCTGATCAATATTTATCTTCCACGGCTTGGTTTTAAAACTGGAAAGCCAATGAGCAGTGTTATCTTCTTATTTTGCAGTGAATACATAATAAACAAAATGCAACATTTTTATATCTTAGGTAGGTTTTCCGGTACTTTTCCAACTCGCAAGTTACACTATTGCCTATTTTATGGCACAAACCTTTGTTTTATTTTGTATAAATCAATTAAGAGTTAGATAGAGGGTATTTAAATTCTATTCCATACTTTTTGGAATTTCTTTTTTAAAAAGAGATTTGTGCATGTAGAGGAGGTCTCTTAAAAGAAAAAGAAAAGGTATCTGGGAGACCTGGAAATCTTTGCTTACAGCCCTAGAATTTGGGGAATTGGGGCAGTTCTCAAGTTGTGGTAGCATGCCCTTGGAAAAGCATCATTAGTTCAACTTATTCTACAGAATGTACTACCTATGGAGTAATTTAATTAGTATCAATATTATCCTTCAGAGAAAAGCATAGCTTTGCAATCACTGTTGAAATTAAACCAAAGACTCCATTTACATGTATGCACCAAGCTGATGGAGCCTCTGATTTTGTGATTTTCAGAAACATTTGGTTTCTTTGTTAAGCCATACTGAGCCTGCTATTTAAACACCTGCGCCCTTTCCCTTCCATCTCCGAGCACCCAGATCCACGGTGTACCCAAATCCTGGCTTTCCACTGCCTGAGATCTTAGTAGGTGGACCTACCATCTCTAACTCCTTCACAGCAATTGCTTCACTCCACTCCCTGGACATGCTTCTTAGTGGCACAGGATAAGATAAACATACAACCACATCAAAAGCAAATGTAAATTGAATTTTGTTTTGCAAATGTTTTGGCACAAGATTGTTAGACACACTTGTAAAGGATTGGAAGACATTACGTAGCTATAGTTGGGAATAAAAATTTAGTGTCTTCACAAACATTGCAAGTCTTATCATTATTCAACATCACCATCATAATAATGAAACTTTCATAGTACTTTCTGAGTGCCAGGTCTGTTCTTAGCACTTTATATATGTTAATGCACAGATACCTCATTGCAGCCAAATAAGTAGAACTCTTGTATCACCATTTTACAGACAGAGGAAAATGAGACATTTAGAAGTTAAATAACTTGTTCAAGATTATACAGACAGTGCGTGGTAGAACGGGGATGGGAACCCAGTACACTGAGTGCTCTCCTTACGGCAGACAATCACAGTTGCGTGAAAGAGCTCTTGAAATTCCCTTTATGAAATACAATTTAAATGACTCACTTATGAGCACTTTGCCCGTTCAGAACAACTAGAAGTAAAGAACTACCGCTGTTGACTAACAGCAAGTGACATCACAGTTGTTCATTTTGGCTGAAAATTAACATCAGCAGATTGTAAATATGGGCTGATAATGAATGTTCAAGATTCTGAAATAATTTGAAGTTTGGTAGTTACATTTTTTTTCACCCGATTTAAGCCACTAGAAAAATGTCATATTAATTAGATAATTGTTACAATAATTTAAATTTAACCCAAATCTTTCTAGAAGACGAAATCATACCAACCTCCTACTGATGCTTCATCAATTAACCCCATAGTCTCATGTTAATAATCCTATTAACGTTCAAGTTACTCTTTCACCCCCACTGAAGGCCAGATGTAAGCCTGATTCGCACTTGCTGCCCTTAAGTATTAGGAGGGCTTTTTAAACCATACCCTAGATAGAGAAAAATGTGTATGTAGTATTGACAAAATCTGAAATGTATTAAAAATAATGTAAAATCATTTGCTAGACTATTTTTTCTTCTTACATTTAAAAGATAATTTTATACTTCAAAATATTATGTATTTGAGAATTTTAAAAGTCAAAACTAAAATAATACTAGATAGAAAGCCCCATAGTCTTAAAATGGAATAGAATTATGAAAGTTTTTCTGGGTAGTGACCCACCTATTTCCCAAAGCTCCACTTGTCCTCTCATAGATGGAATCTAATGCATCCCTATAAATTCTGAAGAAAGAGAATATTGACCTATTAAAATTACAGCCGATAATAATTCCATTGTTTGCTTTTCAAAGAAGTTAGTAGTAAAGCTTATAATTTTTTTTAGCTACTTGTAAAATTTGCTATTTCAGATTCTTTATTAAATTATTTCTTAGCTTGACCCTGAAACTATAGCATAGTTCCATGACAGGATAACAGATAGCTGGTAAACAGTATAAGCTCCTTTTGCAAACATTTTAGTATCGACTCTGAAACACGGACAGAAAGAGCTGGAAGTTTCAGAGAATCTAGGATAAATACAAAGACAAAAAGAAAAGTGTAATCCTTTCTGGTAGAAACCTATTTTCCTCATTATTTTGGGTCCACATTTGCATCTCTGATTGTCCAACTACATGTGGAGAGATGCAGAGAGCACTGCTTCTTGTTTCACTCTCTGTGCACTCCACTCCTCTCTGGGTAACTGTGGTAACAGGTCATAGGTACATACACGAAGTGCATGGCTAGCGGCCACAAATAGCTTCTTTCGTCATATGCTGAAGAGGATATTAGAAAGATGAGGTTCAGTAACTGGGACAAGCTCTCGGGGCTGGGATGGGGTTGGACGCTGGGGCGCTGTCATGAAAGGACCCACATACACACGATGTGCATCAGACCTCAGTGACATTCATTTCCAAGCTGTTAGGTTACCAAGGAAGGAGCCTTACCCGGGCCTTCTGCTCCATTTCTAGCATTAATCTTTCATGTTGCTCAGCTATGGCCAGTGTCGCAGAATGGACCTTCTGATAGATCATTTCTCCTTCCCTTGTTTGAAAAGTGAATAGTCCTTCTCCTGTGTCACACATTCTGTGAGGATAGAGATAGGGAAAGAGATGGGTCTTCATGTGTTCAAGTGCGTGACAGTTCTCCATGTAAAAGATGCCCTCACCCTGTCATCCCCTCCACCTTGATTTTCATAGGAGCAAGTGAACCAGATTCATCCTTGACCAAACCAACCAAGGAACAAACCAACCAACGCATCTTTAAAAGGTGCATGAGAATGAAACTAAGGGTGGAAATCCATGCACATTTGGATTTTTAAAGATGAAGTGTTCACAACAGTGTGAAGAAACAGACAAAAATGCTGTCAGTTATTACAGTGCATGTCTTACCAATATTTAAAGAATCAAAGCAAATAGTTGTTTTCTTTAACAGCCTTCACTCTGATATCATAGCATTGTCTCCTATGACTCGATAGCTCTTGAAACGTTAAGAACTTAAGAAAAAATCTGCAATTTTATACTCATGTAGTAGGAACCAAGGAGAAGATTTTTTTAGTTTAAGGATTTGCATACATAGTTTGAAGCTTTTACTTAAACTGAGGAATCCTTACGTAAATCTCAGTATAGCCTAAGAAATAACATGGCAGAGAGGAGACTCCGTTTGGATGTGAGAGTATTTGTCTGAACTTGGCCCTGCCACTTACCAGCAGTGTGACCTGAAGCAAGCTAACTTGCCTGTACCCCCTTCGCACAATCTCTAACAGGAAAAATAACAGTACCCAGCTCATCAGATCCTTACGACAGTGGAGAGACTTGATACAATATTTATAGTGTTCCTTAGCAGATATTAAGTGCTCAAAAATGTTAGTTATCATTCTTTTCATCATAGAGAAAGTATGGCACTAATCTCAATATCCACCATAGAGAAGTGCTTGGCTTCAATATAATATTTTTATCTGATGGACTATTATACAACTGTTACTATGTCATTTCTGAGAGCATATAACATGAAAACATTTTTTTGGCCATGCCACAGGGCTTGCAGGATCTCAGTTCCCTGACCAGAGACTGAACCTGGACCACGGCAGTGAAAGCCTGGAATTCTCACCACTAGGCCACCAGGGAACTCCCTAAATTTCCTATAATGTAAATTCAAGAGGAAAAGAAAATCAGAATACAAATTCCTTTTCAATTATTTAACTATAATTACCTTTTAAAACATAGTCTTTTTTATTGGATTAAAGCCACTGACAATTTTTTATTGGACTAAAGCCACTGACAATTTCTCAGGCAACAGGATTATGGTTAAATTTTATTAATAAAGACATTCTAAAATAAAACATATTTTAAATTAATATTTTAAACCAGCTTTTAAAAATAATTGGAGGCCTTCAGAAAGACCCGCTGAATATCAACATGATGTTCCCAATCGGAAACTGGACCTTAACTGGACTGCTGTGTTGTTGTTTTCAGGCTACACCAAAAGATTTGCACAAAGGCCAACCTCATGAGGCCAACCTCTGTCTTCCAGCACCAAAAAGATTTTAGATTCTACCTTATGATTCTCCAAGGAGTTTTAGTAGAAAAAGAAGTGTCTCAAGAGGCTTCAGAAATTATAGAGGCTGTGACTGCCATCCCTCAGGGCTCCATAGAGCCAGCACTTAACTTCTGTGAAAGAGATCTTAATAAAATTCACAAAGCGTGAAATGGAAAGTCTGAGAGAAAAATGAAGAGTTTTCACAAAGTGAAACAAATGAGCTTTCTTTGTTGATTCAGAGGGGTAAAAAACTCCAACAGCGGGAGCAGGCAAATCATTGATGAGTGGTGAGCCCATCTTGTTTTAGGTTAAGTTTTGTTCATTGTTATCGGAAAAACACTCCTTATGAGCCTTCGGAAATGAGATAACGAAGACACAAATTGTTATTCCATACTCAGTCACTGAGTTGCAAAGGTCTAACACTTAGCACTTCCTGGGACTTAACTCTGCCCAGTGAAGGAGTCTGAAAGCTTACAGAAGGGTTTTATTTCCAGCCTCTGAAATAAAAACTACTGTAAACTTCGTCCATCGATCAAGAAACCAGGAATTAGAACATGCCAGCATAAAAAGCAAAGAACTTTTAGGTAGAAGGGGCTCTTTTTTAAACAATAGGTACCTAAAGCCAAGCTGAAATCAAACTTCTTCAGTATAACTGGCTCAGATTTATGACTTCTGTCAGCAGTGTTGGAAGAAACAGTTTAGGTTTTTCCCAGTTATTGTTTAAAACATGTTCTCTCAGGAGTGGTAAGGAACAGATATCGAGATTTTTCTTATACGTCTAAAGAGTTTTGTGGTAGCGAGCCAGTACTAGAGAGGACAATGGGAGGAGGCATGGAATCGTTCTGACAGCTATTGCCTCGCCCCTCGATCTGGTCCCCAGACCAGCAGCACCTGCACCTCTGGGAGCTGTCCAGAGTGCTGAAGCAGAATCTGCGTTTGACAATATGATTTGTAGGCACATTGTAATTTGAGAAGTACTGGGCTATAGAACTCTTTCCACAGGTCACCATTTCATTCAAGGGAGTGGGAGATGATGCTTGGGACCCATAGGAGGACAAATTAGAAGCCATATTTGTGCAGCTTAAGACTGTGACATAACAAACTGAAGGTTAGAAAGGAAGAAATGTGACGAAAAGGACAAAAACACCTCTAGAAGAATCCTTTCCTTCATTTGGAGAGAGCTAAGATAGAGGTGCTAGTTACATTTGAATATCCTAACCCCTCACCACTAACATGCACATTCCTCAACTGCATTGACTTGAAGAATAAGTGAAAATATGGACAATGTATGTTTGTCCTGACTCCAAACTAGAATTTTATCGAAATGTATAGACAATTACAAATGATATCTCTCTTCATACTTAACATGGTATTTGCACAAAATTAATACTTCTTCTTATCTAAAATAAAATGTTAAAGAGTAGAATCTCTAAGGTCCCTTTCAGCTTTAAGGAATAATCTGGGGCTTCATAAAAATTCTAAGAAGTAGGACTGACACATTTATTTCCAGGTTTTTTTTTTTTTTCTTTTCTGACATTGTGATATAAGGGACATTATAATAGCATAGACTATAATAGTACAGTCAAAAGACTAAGGGTACAAATTTCAACAATCATGTTATGGCCTGTCATATTCATTTATCACATACTTATCTAGTACTATAAAGCCAGGCTCTGTCTTGGGCCTGGGGATAAAAAGGAGGGAACAATATACATGGCTCATTGCCTCTGAGGCTTTTTAAATGGTGGGGAAGATAAGCATTGTTCAGAAAATGACTCACTCACTGTGGTAAATGCTAGCAGGAAGAAGTACACGGCCAAGAGGAAGGCCATGGAAAGTTACTTCACCTATTTACTCCTCACGTACAAAATGGGGGTGACAAGACCTTGTCACAAGATTGTTTTTATTTTTCTTTTAATCAAATGAAGTAAAGTATGTGACAGTGGGCAGGAAAGGATTAATTTAGCAGGCCTGTGTTGCTCAAACTCTGCACATCTCGAAGAAAAGTCTGTTTGGGGGATGGTCCCTTGGAGGGTTTCTGGAATGCAACCCTGGAGCCTTTGTTATATTCAGTCTGATAAGAGTGTCTCTTGTGCCTGAGGCCTTGAGCCATGCTGTATCGGTCTGACCAGGTAAGTTTATCCTAACAAGGTGGTTCACCATGAATGCCTCTTTTGCTCTGGTGGTGGCTAGGGTCTGAGTGACTGAGGTTGTTCCTGGACCCTGAGGACACTGCATGCCCACCTAGCTGACCCTCAACCAAAACCTCAGACACCAAGGCTCGTGGGGGGCTTCCTGGGTTCACAACACCCTACACGCTTACTGTCATGTATCATTGCTGTCCCCGTGTGACTGCACGGGAGGGTGTCTGGAGGCTCGTGCCTGGTCCTTCCTTGTCTGCATCCTTGTGTCTTTTCTCTTCGCTGATTGTAACATGTACCTTTCACTCTAGTAAACCGAAACTGTGTGCATAATAGTTTTTTTCTGAACCTTGCGAGTCTTTCTAGGGAATCATTGAGCCTGAGGATGGTCCTGGAGACTCCGCCACCCAAGACAGCCAGCAGGTGGTAGGTTGTTAATATATTTTGATATAATAAGAATATTAAAAATCCTAGTCTTTTCCTTAAATGGCTCCTTTTCAAATTCCATTCCTCTAGGGATTTAAGAGGGCATGCTTTCTTTCTTTATCCCACCTCACCATTCCCTTCCAGAATCCCTTGAAATAACAGTACTGCCAGTCTCGTCTCTACTGTGTTCTAACAAGTAAGAAATAACTAGAGTTCCCTGTGAATGTCTGTATTCAGAGGAAACTAAACTCCATGGAGGCACTCCATTATGTATGGGTCTCAAAGTTCCCTTCAAGCGGAGAAATAATCCTAAAAGATGGTGCCACGGAGGCAACGTCACTTGAGGAAAAGCCCCTACCATGTAATCGCTAGACCACTGCCCCCCTTTTCTTGTCCGTACGTCTCAAACTTAGCGCTTTAGGAAGGACTGGCATCAGAATTCCAGCCTTTCTTCCAAATGGCAAGCAAAAGAAATTTACCAAGTGAGAAGTTAAGGAAACAGTTTAAGAAATGAAAATGGATACTTTAAAATAATTCTCTGGGGGTCTTTAGACATAATTTCGCTGCAGATGAATTTGTAAACCTCTGGCAATTTTGTCCGTCTTCACAGCGTATAATTTCACCCCTGCAGTGAGTTTTGCAGTTTTGTATGTATATTTAGTGACCAAATATTTATCCTCCACGCACATAGAAATTTTCAACTCTCAGCAATGGTGTAAAGCAGGAGCACTTTCCTGAAAGCCAGTGGTGTTTCTATTCATTATTTACAATTTAATGTTTAATTACAGAAAGTAATGAAATTCTTAAAAGCACAGCTCTTCTGCAGAGCAGTGAAACCCAATTAACAATTCTTTCCTGATAACAGTTTAATCTTTATTGTCATTTAACAATGCTAGCATTTTACTTTTTTTTAGCAGCTTTAAAAAGGCTGAAGTTTCTGTCTAAAGCTCTAGTGAGTCAGACGTTGATCCGTAGTAAAAAATTACAAGCAAAATGGACAAACAGACGAAAGCAACAGTAAAGCAAGTCCAGAAACAGACCCAGTTCATATGGGAGTTCAATATGTGGTGAAAGTGTTGTCTCAAATCTGTGAGGGAAAGCTGGACTAGTCAATAAACCGTGTTTGGACAACAGCCATCTGGAAAAATATTTGGATCCATGTTTCTACCTCCCCTGATATAAACTCCAGAGAAAGCAAAAACAAAACCAAAAAAGTACCAGAAGTAGGAAAGAATTCCTATATAAACTCAGAAAATGGAGGGGGTTTCAAGCTACGATCCAAGGCAAAATGTGACAAAAGATTGATAAATCTGCCTGTGAACAATGAACAAAATAAGTAAGAAATCATAAGATAGCAAATGGCAAATTCAAAACTAGGAAAAATATTTGAAACTCACAACACTGATAACTTCTGATACCTGTAAGTTAGGTATAATATCAGTACTTTTTTTCATTGGGTTGTTTGATCATTAAATGGATTAATATATGTAAATATTAAAACAGTGTCTGTAACTTATTAATATGAAATAGTATTTCTGTTATTATTACTACTACCCAAATAGTTAGATACCTAAAACATAGTGCTAAGCTAGTAAAAAACAAGGAGAATATAATGTATATAGTGTGCTAACAGTTTTGTAAAAAAGTATGTGGGGAAGAATTTATATACATCTTTGCTTATATGTACATTAAACTCCGGAGGAATGCACAAGAAACTAGTAACCGTGTTATTTGCTGGGGGGGAAGTGAACGTGACAGGTGGTCTATGAGTATGGGAGGGACACTTCTTGCTGATTCTTCTTTATGTAAACCATCAAATTAAATAAAGGAATGCTATGGATTTATTAATTGGACTTAATTAACTAAATTAAACCACATTAAAATTTAAAGTAAAGGTCTGAGGACCCTCACAGGGTTTTTGTGAAGATGTAGTGTTTATGATGTGCCCAGCTCTGTCTCTGTCCCTTAGCAAATAACAGGCTGCCCTCGGTATTCGCGGGGGACTGGCTCCAGGGCTCGATAGCAGAATCCAAGGACGCTCAAGCCCTTCGTATAAAGTGATGTAGTACACTTGGCCCTCAGGATCAGCGGTTCTGCATCTGCAGGTCAGCGCTCAGTTGGTTAAATCTGCAGATGTGGAACCCACGGATACTGAGTGCCGACTGTACACCTTTACTGTTAAACTTATACAACACTGTACTGATGATTTAAGGGCCTCCCTTCCAGTTTAAACACACACACACACACACACACACACACACAGTATATATATATTTATATACACATTTAATCTCTTTCCAGTGTACCACAGGCATCTGATCTGATTTTCAAGGGACCAGGATTATGGAGAGTTCTGGTTTGTAAAGCGTTGAAACAATACCCACAGCAATGAGGAGAATGATAACAGCTGGCTTTCGGGGAGCACCTACTAGTGCCAGGCATGGTGATAAATGCCGTGTGTGCATTACCTCACTGAGCTTCACAACACCCTACAAAGCTCTCACTGCTTCCGTTTTACAGAAAACACCATGCTAAGGAGGCTAACAGATTTGCCCAAGGTCATTAAAATTGATGTGGTCGAGCTGTGATCTGAACGTAGCCGTGTGATTTTGGAGCGTAAGCTCATCATCACTAAGCCCAGTTGCATTCATTCAAGATAAGAAGCAGAAAAGCACGCATAATTCTTTCATTATGAACATTTCTGTAATAGGGAAACAGAGCTAGGACAGGGTTCGGGATAAAATATTTTGAAAGCTCTCTCCTTCTTTGCTGCTGTTCCTTTTCTGTCAAATCAGGTTCCCAAGACATGTACCTCAATGGCATATGTGCACCCTTAAAATGCACATGAAGGTAAGTCAATCAAAATTGTTGAATTGGACTCAAACATGCCCTGGACTCCTAACTTCAAGTCAAGTCCTTCATAAGGAGGAAGATTTAGCAGGACATCTGCCATCCTCTCTGCCTCCTGACTGGACTATGTTCCTAAACACTTAATGCATATGGTGCCTGTTCTTGCTTATCTCACTGTTGGAACCTTAGGGCTACAATGCTGTCCCTCAAACAAGTTGAGAGACTCGATCCTACAAGGAGATCTTGATTTTAGTCCAGGCTCTCTGAAAATTAGCTTGAAATGCCATTTTGATCCTTTATAAAATTGAGTTTCAATGAAAGAATTGATATAAATGATCTCTAATGTACAAATTTCTTCCAAAATTCTACAATTCCTCCACCTGTGTACTCAGTGATGAGTACAAATTATAATCACATTAATTAAAATATCTCCATCTTTACACATATTTTCCAAATTTTCATATTGTTCTATTTTATTTACTTTTTCTTACTGCCAAATGTTCTCTTTTGGTTTTTCACCTCAATGAAAAAGCCAGTTGAGTCTCCCTGAAGCAGTCTGAAGTTCTGGTTTTACTAAATCCTTGAGAAAATATACATATAAGATGTTCTTCTCCTTACCTTCCTTCCTGCCTCAAAAATTGAGAATTGAAAAATCCACCAGGTGAAGATGTAAATAAACCATAGGACTTTAGTTGCTATTTAATTACCTCAAAGCATGATCATAAATTATTAACATTATCATTCTCATTATACTCTTACATTGTGTTTATGAAGGTTTAGTGGGAAAAAAAAGCATTTTAAAAGGGTTACAGCTAATTTTATATGCATCCAGTGGCTTTATTGTAAAAATATTGCATACTCCTTGAGGATTAGGAATTTTAACATCTGTAACCCCCAAGTGTCAACCACAAAAAGCACCCGACGCACTCCAAAAATGTTTGTTGACTGAAACGACTTGAAAATTAGCATTATGATGGCTTCCTGACAGGTAATGAAATTGTAGTTCTGGATAGCAAAAAAAAAAAAAAGCAAAATAAAATATCAAAGAAAGAAATTTTCTTTGAAGAATGACCCCATAGTGTTAACATTTTCTTCTGAAAGGAGTAGACCAAACAATCCAAAGGAAAACAGAGCTGATACGTTCTTATGTTCCCAGCTGATACACACTTGATCTGTCTTAATATTGTGTGAGGGAGGCTGTGTGTATATCATATGAAACAACCCAAACCTATTTTTGTAGGAAGAGCTAAAGACAAAACAAGTCAACCAAAAGTTTAAATTCTGTCATTTAGAAATTATATTCCCTTTTTAAAGTGAAGTTGCCAAGTTACGACTGGAAGATTTTTTAAATTATCAAGCAAGTTACTAATATTTAGACACTGAATTGCAAAAGAAGAGTTTTCCTTCTCTTACCATTTTGAGGGGAGCCTAAAAATGAAATAATTATATTCCCTTAGAGCAAAAGAGCATGTAATCAGGGTTTAAAATTACATTTTGTTCTCTTTTTGCTCTAAATATAGTTAATTAAGGTAATTTTTAAATTATTTGAAAGATACTTTTGTTGTCTCAAGTGACTACAGAGGAAAGTGTTTAAATTATAGCCAAAATAAAAAAAAATTAAGACTATACTTGATTTTATGATGGTTATATTGCCTTTTCTTCTTCGCTTATATTTATTCATTCATTGATTTTTTTGGACATCAGCCAGTAATGCGTCAGGCCCTGTGTTAGCTTCTAGACTATATTTAAAAAATAATTAAATAATAAACATTAACTCATGAATTGCATTTGCTCTCATTACCTGTCTATCTATCTACCCATCTTTCTATGTGTTTACTTTTTCATTTAAACACTCAGTAAATGAGTAGATGGCTATATGAAATACCTAACATAATTACACATTTTGAAGAATTGAACTGGTTATCCTTATTGTGTTAAAATTTTCTCTAGAGGTTTTAGGTTGACAGATCACTGACAGAGTATAACTTTTACTCTTTTACTGCCATTACCAAAACAAACCACCTGGTAAAATGGTACAAAACATATCATTCTAAGGTAGAATATTACATCCTTTGTAATACCAATCAGGGAGAATACTGATTGGTATTACAAAGGATGTGGGCATATGTGTCTACTACAGCTTTTTCATTTGTTTAGAAACAGAAATTAAAATTAATGCCATAGTAAAAAATGAATATACTTAAATTTAAAAAATTAAAGAATTTCAAATGCAATTACTTAGTTTTTTTTTTTATAATTTCAAATGTCATCATTCCAGGTTAGTAAATTTTAAACCTTAATTTTTAAACTTCACTTAAACTTTAAATTGTTTTCTTTAAAAGTATCTGAATTGAACATATAGTGAACAGACAATTTGAATCACCTTCAAAGTAGAACCCGCCTGCCAATGCAGGGGACACATGTTCGAGCCCTGGTCTGGGAAGATCCCACATGCCACAGAGCAACTAAGCCCATGTGCCACAACTACTGAGCCTGCACTCTAGAGCCCACGAGACACAGCTACTGAGACTGCATGCCACAACTACTGAAGCCTGCGTGCCTGGAACACATGCTCTGCAACAAGAGAAGCCACCACAATGAGAAGCTCGCGTACTACAAAGAAGAGTAGCCCCCACTCGCCGCAACTAGAGAAAGCCTGCGTGCAGCAATGAAGACCCAACGCAGCCATAAATAAATAAATAAATAAATTTAAAGAAAACAAAGAATGAAATTAAAAAAAATCACATTAATTCAAAAAGCTCCTCAAAAATCTAGAGACAAAGGAGATACAAGTCATCATTCCTTAAAGGAGATGACTCCTGGGAATACATTCCTTTTAATGTTTGAACAGGTTTTCAATCTCCACCTCTGATCCATCTTCACTTCCAGTCTACGTCAAAGTCTCTAGATTCCTACACACATCAAGTCATGGGACGATGCAAATGACAAAAAGAAACACTGATATTGAAAGATGTCAAATGGAAGTTGTATAAATGAAAAAACTTATTAGTAATCCTTTTCTTACCCATTTTTGAATGTCAGTATTCCTGTTTTTAAAGTAAGAAGGTTTGGCTAACTGATTGTTAAGATCCCTTTCAAATACAGAAGCAGTTCATAACTAAGCTTACAGATCCATTTAAGTGGTTAGTTAGCTTTAAATTTCATCTATTTATGCTTGTATTTCAAAAGGCAGCCAGTGTCTTTAAAACATGATGTACTGTGTTGTGTTACCTTAGTCGTGCCTTGGGTACTTTTCCTTTTCCTGCTTAACAACTTCTAGGTAAGGGAAAAGAGAATGGAGTTAATCAAAGTCATCTTGCTGTCCAGGAGTTCATGAGACAGGGATGTGCAGAAGATCAGCATGAACATATAGTTCATATTAAGGTTCATTTACACCCATCTCAGATCCATTCAGTCTATCATTTATCGAGCTCTAATGTCACATGGTTGCTCTTGGAAATTCTCACTCAAATTCTCTGGCTTACATCCTGATATCACCTCTACAGTCAACAGCCCACTCTTTAAGGCAAGTACGATGGATAATTTTTTGTCGACTTGGCCAGGCCATAGGTGCTTAGACATTTGGCTAAACATTATTCTGGGTGTGTGTGCGAGGGTGTTTCTGGATGAGATTAACATTTGACTCAGTGGACTGAATAAAGCAGATTGCCTTTCCCAATGTGAGTGCACCTCATCCAATCCATTGGAGGCCTGAATAGCCCAAAAGGTGGGATGTCTTGAATGACATCCACAAGGGAGTTCAAACTTTTTTTTTTTTTTTTTTTTTTTTGCGGTTCGCGGGCCTCTCACTCTTGTGGCCTCTCCTGTTGCGGAGCACAGGCTCTGGACGCGCAGGCTCAGCGGCCATGGCTCGCGGGCCCAGCCGCTCCGCGGCATGTGGGATCTTCCCGGACCGGGGCACGAACCCATGTCCCCTGCAGCGGCAGGTGGACTCTCAACCACTGCGCCACCAGGGAAGCCCTATTTTACTTTCCTTAATGGTCAAAGCCCTTGGCTGGTTACTGTAAATACCTATCATGGATCAAGCTCCATGTGCTCATTTGAAACGCTATCTTCGCAATGAACAAAAGATCATTTGCTGCTAAGTAATATCTATATGATTCCAGTTTTCTTATCACATATAAGGATGTTACAGAATCTCAATTATATAACATTCTGTGTTGCTTTGCTGTCTACCGTTCTAAATGCTTGAGCCATAGAGTTATCTTATGTTTATATAATTCATACTATTTTTTTCCATCTAGGGATTGATGACTGGTTCCAATTCCCAAGGATTGCCTGTCTTGCTATTTTCATTAGGATTTTCCACAGATTAAAGGTGAGAAGGAATTAGCAAGGTACCAAACAAGGGAGGATTGAAAGGCGTATCTCCTGTTTCTTTTCAATTCGTGTTTATGTCAAAGGAAGCAGTCCAGGTTTTGGGATCAGGGTTAAGAGCCCCAGCAGCCCTGGGTTGCGTGGACAGCGGTGGATGGAAGCCACAGGGGTAAGATGATGCCCTGGGCAGGCACCCAGGATCCTGGGGAAGCACTGAGGATCCAAACAGCTCTGGCTCAGCTTGGAGGCCTTGGAAAAGTCACCTGACCCCTAAGTCTTCAGCTGCTCGTCTATGAAACCATTTGGCTTACATACCTTATAGGATTGCTACGAGGATCAAAATGGGAAAGCATCATGAAAACTGTCAAGTACTACGCAATGAAGGATATTATTAGTGTGATTATGGGAGCTGGTTTGGCCAGGGCACTCCTGCATCCGGAGAGCTCCAACTTCCTCCTTAGCGACGCCTCCTGGCTGCTTTTGAACATCACCAACCTCTGCTCATCCCCCGATGATGCTGCTGCATTTTCCATGTTTGGAGACGGCACTTCCTGTTCTCAAACTGTGACCTGTAAGGCCTCTGGCAGGCCCAGTCGCGCCCTGGCGTGCACTCAGTCCAACTAGCAATTGTCCCTGTGGGAGAATCTGCCTGTGAAAAACGGCTTCCTCTGGTAAAGTGGCAGCTTTCCATGGGGGAAATCGGCCTTCTGCTTTCACCAACACAGACAATGTTGGAGAAGGGAAGGAAAAACACTTTGTTATTTCATTAGCTCATGTAAAGGTCATTTGTCAACCTGTTTCTCCTGCAGTGGAAAGTTTTGATTATATAGCTCTAGTAATGTTGCCTTTTTTGGAAATTCATTTTTGTTCTCAAGGGCTGTGTTGTCTTCCCCCTACACCGAGTTTCATTATATTTAGTGCAGTGTGTAAATGATGTAGTTAGAATTGCAGGCAAAATGACCCATTACTATACCTATTGTCAGCTTCCTGCATATTTAATAGAAATGCAGTGTGTAAAAACATGTATAGGTCATCGCGACTGGCATGAACGGAAAGGCTTAGTTTCTATTGTAGATTTGGTGACTATGTATTTTTCTCTGGGGTTCCATTTAAAATACGGCAATTTACCTTGGCATGAAGAGTAAGAAAACAATTTCTTTTAGTGAGCATAATTTCTTTAGGGTTTCTAAGTTATTGTGGGGTTCATTTTGAACCAGTTTTACAGGTAAATAGACCAACGATATATATTTCCTCAGGATACTATGTTGTCATTTTAGATTTCAGTGCTAAATATTTGTTATTAATATTTTAATGAACATAAATGTGATTGAATTTAAATTTGGAAATATCAAGTATTTGGCTCTTCATGCAAACACATGGCAAAGGAAATAATTTACCATTTAAATCTTCTAGTTGAAAAAAAAGCGTTCTGCATTCAGGCTCTATAGTGACAGATGTCTTCTCTGGATGTGCTAAAAATGACTTATGTGACCTTGAATGTATTGACTGTTCTCTACTTGTACCCTGATACCCATTCTCTATCTTTTTTCTAACGTGTCTGTCTGGCATTGTGCCCTGGAAAGCTGACTTCTGCAGGCTCAGGCTTACTTGCCTCCTGGTTTGGCCAGAGGAGGGTGTTGACAGAAGACAGTAGAACTGGAAGGAGAACAGAGGTGTTTTTCCACCTGTCCTTCCCGTCTCAATGCTGTAGTTTTGACAGTGTACCTCCTTCCAAGGATCTAAGTTCTTTCTGGGCTCTGGCTTCCTTGCTCCTTCAGGCCTGGGGTAGGGACAAGCTTCTCTGTTACTAGTCTCGGGGTGCTCTACCACCCCGTGTTTGTTCCCTAATCATACCCTCACCTTTTAAAATAATTCCTACCCTGGATTCTTCTCAAACCCTTTGAGTAGGTCACTTCTTTATTGCTGGGTCTAAATTTATAACAAGTTTCTTCATCTCTCTGAGTCTGTTCTCTCATTTATAAAAGAAGGAAAAGAATATTTATCCAGTACATCTCAGAAGACTGTTATGATGAGCAGGAATAAGGATGGAGATAATAATAGTGATAATAATAATATCCGGCCTGCACTATGTATCTACTGAAAAGCCTACCCTCTACCCATGATACTGTTTCCTGTGGAATGGAAAAACGGCCACAAACTACTTCCCATCCCGTGTTTGTGCCCTTGCCACGTGCCGTTAATACCCTTCGCATCAAAGGTGACATTTTCATACATCCTCTGATTCTCTGCCAGCCTGTGGCTTGCCTTGGCCACTGGTAAAATGAGATGCCATCAGCAGCTGACATTGTGCTTCCTTGCTTGCTGCTTTGGAACCTTGCCACCGTGTGAACAAGACCAGGAAGGCTGCTGGATAACAAGAGACACATGTCCCCATCATGCTCTTCTGGTCACGGATCCCCTAGACTGGTAGGAGACACCTTATTAGGTCATCCAGTCTCCGGCCAAGCTGCTAACTGACTGCAGGAGAACGTGCAAGCCAGCCAAGATCAGCGGGCCTGGACCCGTTGAGCAGACTGATGACCTACAGACTCATGGACATAAATGGCTGTTGTTTACCATTAGAGTTAGGTGAGTTGTTACACAGCAACAGACAGCGGATAGAACCATTCTTTGCAAATAAGAAAAATATGACAGTTATTTTAAAATATTATGTTATATAAGTGAGTGACTTGTATCATACATTATTATAATCAGTATGTTATGATGGCAGAAAAACAGGTGCTCCAGGAAGGTCTTGGGGTGCTGTGCTTTTTGGAGTCTCTACAGCAGCAGACCAGAGCACCAATGCAGGCGCACTGGAAGTTAAGCAGAGGGAAACTGTTTATCATCTGAGTTTCCAAAGCATGCTGGCCATGAGTGTCAACAGATGATGTTGCATATTAGTTAGAATTAGAAATTAAAAAAAATTATATGATAAAAACCAAAAAAGAGAGAATTAGATGGCAGAAAAGAAGTAAGTTTTGTGGACTAGAGTCTTAGGAGAGAGAGAGCACAGGATTCAAACACACCAGAGCCTTGGCTTAGAAGACGTCTCATGCTGGGTCAAAGAGTGTATCTGGATGGAAGCTAATGCCACAGGATCTTGTGTCTGGGACAGGAGGGTTAGCCTCAGCTCAAACAGAATACGACAATAGAGGTTATCCAGATACTCTTCTATCCCGAGGCATGACTGCCTGGGGAGGAGGCCCTCGACTGTGTGCAGTCCTTAAGGATCCTTCAGAAAACTGCCGTAATGACCATGCAGAGAAGTTCAAGAGTTGCATTTTTAAAAAATGGATGCTTGGTACATTCAAAATATCACGCTTGTCCAGTCTGTGTCGAGTCTGAGAGAAGTACCAAGGAGAAGGGCATTTTGGGGAGAAGACATGGTACTTGTCTCTGAAGCTGGGTCACCAATGTTCTCCGAGCTTTAGATCAAAGGCTGAGACATGAGGCTGACATTGGTGCTGATGCCTGTACATCAAGGAGGAGTTGCTAGGCTCTTTGAGGGTACTCATTTGAAGATAAGAATAACAACTTACTTGGATCACACCCTCTCATGAATACGGACTGAAAGTTCAAAGGTGTGTGACTATGTCCCTAAAGAACATATTAAGAGTAGCACAGCTTTCAGCAGTGACCCAGACCCAAACCTATGATTTCATTGTATTATGTGGAATTAAATTAAGATCTCCACTGAAAAGAGGTATAAAACAACACCATCTCTTTTTTGAGGCAGATTTTCATTTCCCCCGAGTTACCATAATATTCCAAATCCATAGCTACCCTTGAACTGACCATTTTTATTCAAAAAATTCTCTTATAATTTAAGCCTCTTTGTTTAAAGACAGATCAAACATGTTTTCCAATATATCCATAGTTCTCACTATAGAGAATAAACTTTCAATGATCCTTTGACTTCATTCTATTTAAAAAGACAACACTGTTTACATTATTTACATTTTTATGTTGTCTTTTGTAACCACAAGAAAAATCATTCTTTGGTGGTTATTTTCTCTATCTTTTTTGTTCTCATCAATAATGTATGAAATACATATTTTAAGTAAATTCATAATAATGCTTCCACTTCATTCAAAAAATTCCTTCCAAGGGAGCCAGCTTAGGAAAGCTTTTTTTTTCCAAAAAATTTTTGGAAGCTTTTTTTCCCCCCAAAATTAGCATTTTTTGGTGGATGACTAGTGTCAAGACAGAGAGATGAAAATGCTTATTGCAATTAGAGAATACACCTGAATGTGTGCTGCACGCAACAGCACCACGCGATGGAAGAAAGTAAATTAAATTTACTTTTTTGTTTTAGATAAGCAAAGCATTATATTTCCAAGTTTTATAATTTATATTGTCATAAACATATTTCTGTTGAAAACGTCATCTTTATTTCTGTTTAAAGTTTTGGCCAGATCTATAACTAGCTACCTTGGAACCACTGGTGAGGACTTCATGGAGCCCCTGACATTTGAAGAGGAGGTAAGTTAGAAAAAATCCCACTCTTCAAGTAAATATTTGACTTAGGCTACAAACATCTTCAAATAATCAAGCAAATATATTTTTTTTATTTGCCTACTATGTCCCAGGAATACATATGGTTGTTGGCAAAAAGAAAAGTAGGTGTATGCTCTACAATACTTACTGAAGTGATCTTCTAACAATAACACAGGAAAGAACATTTTAATCTAGACATTTGCATAATATCCTAGGTATGTGAAGACCTCTCCTAATTCATGGCCTGATGAAGGCAAGCTTTGGAATTTACGTGCAGTTTTTATGCTGGTGAACACAAGTAACATTAAAGATGAAAATATAAGAAAGTCAAGATTGAATATCAAATACATTTTGGGGGCAGGCTGTATATGGGGCATTTCTAAGATGAAAATTCCTCCTTTCAGGTTGTATTTACTCTTTTATACAGGAATTCACTTATTCAACCTTTTTTAGATTTTAAAGTGTGTTCATTTGATTACAATTGTCACTCTTGATGGACTGCCTTACAGGAAATCTTTTGAAGCTTTGATCTCATGAAATAGATTTTTAAGGGAATATAATCATAAAATCACCATGTTAACTATATTTCAAAAACCAGAACCCAACAACTATGAAATTTTGTGACTATATGAAGAAGTAAATGAATTATTATATCCATGTAAATATCCTGAAATAGAATGCAGAAAATTTTGATTACTAAAATAACGAATTTCTTAAAAATATAATTTTAATTTTCATATTAAGTTTTTAGTTACGAAGAACACATACAGAAAATGAGATAAAATAAAATATAAATGTAGAGCTCGATGATACATCAAAAGCAAACACCAGTAAAACTACCACCTAGTCAAAATTTAAAACATAGTTACCATCTTAGATGTTTGTCCCTCCCAATCTCACACCTTCCACTCTACACTCTGATTTAACCAGATGTTTATGGCAATAGCATTCTGGGTTTTCTTTAGTTTTTCATCTAATTATGCATACACAAACATCGTAGTTTAGTCCTGCTAATTTGCCAATTTCATTCTTTTGTGTTTGGTTTCTGCTTACTCCAAATGATATTTATTAATCCACCTGGGCATGTAGAGTGTAGGCCATTCATTGTTCTTGAATTATCCTATTGTTGATTATGCTACATTACTTTTCCATTCTACTGCTAAAGCCTATTCAGGTTATTTCCATGTTGTGGCTCTTACCAAATACATAAATACTAGAATACATGTCTCTTGGTGGATACATGCACATTTCTATTGGGTATATATCTAGAAGTGGTATTGCTTGGTTGTGGAGTATGCGTATGTTCCTATTTACTAGGTAAATCAGATAAACTAGTGATTATACAAATTTCACTCTACTACAGTGAATAAGAGTTCCAGTTGCTTCACATCCTCACCAACACTTGGTATCGTCAGTCTTTTTTACTTTATTTACTTTATTACATAGAGCAGATATGAGCCCTTTATCAATTATATATGTTGCAAATGATTCTTTTCACACTATGCCTAATTTTCATGCCTTCAATGATCTTTTGATGAACAGCATTAATATTCTTAATTTTAATATGGCCCAATCTACTGATTGTTTTGTTAGTGTTTTATTTAAAAAGTATTTCTCCTTTGAGTTCATGAAGATATTATCCTCTGTTTGATTCTAAAAATTATATTAATTTTTCTCTCACATTTTAAATCTATATATACTCTATCTGTAGTTAATATTATTAATGTTTATATATCTGAGGTTGGATCAAATTACCTTTTATTCCCTATAGTTATCCAGTTGACTCAGCACCATTTATTTAAAAGACTGGCTATCCTCCAATGTTCTCCACTACAACCTTTGCTATAAAACAAAAAATCTATAAAAGAGTTTCTATGCTTCTTTCAATGGGCAAAGATCTATTCCTCTGCTAATGCTACACTGTTTAAAATAGTTTAGCTTTATAATATGTCTAAAAATCTGGTAGGGTTGCCTTCTCAGATTGTTCTTCAAGAATGAGTTGGTAAATTCATATAACTTTTTCCATTTTCATTTCCAAACACCTTTTAGAATGAGCTTTTAAAGTTTCACATTTTTACTCTTTTCATTTATCTTTATTCAATATTGCATTTCTAATCTTCTATGTGGGAACAGTTTCCTTTGGCGTGAAGTATATCTTTTTGTAAGTCTGTATTTCCTTTGGTGAAGGTCTGCTGTCCAGTTTGGTTTGTATGAAACATTTTAATTTTGCATTTACTCTCGAAGAATATTTTTTCTAAGAATAGAATTTTAAGTGACAGTTATTTCCCTTTAGTACTTTATAGGTTATCATTCCATATTTTTATTTCTGGCTTTCGTAATTTCTGTTGAGCTATTAGCTGTAAATTACACTGTAACCTCAGAAAGTAACCTATTTCTAAGTGCGGTTTTCTTTTTATTTATCTATCTTAGATTTAGAAATTCTTAGAAATTCTAGACTCTGTGACATGATGTCTTTTGTTATTTTTGAAAATTCTCAGCCATTATATCTTCAAATTTTGCACGTGTCCAATTTTCTCTGCTCCCTTCTGCTAGGGCTCCAGTTAAACATGAAATTCTTTGTTTCTTGTAGTTCTCTTCCAGCCTTTTGTCTCTCTGTGCTTTTTTTCTTTTCTGGATGTTTTCTTCTGCTCTTTTTTTCCTCATAAATTAGTTATTTCTTCAGGTATGTCTAATCTGCAGCTATACACATTCAGTCAGTTCATAAAGTTTGTCATTGTACGTGCTGTATGGACCTGCACATTTTCTGACATTGCTTCTATCAAAAGAAGGCATCTTATTCCCATTCTATTGAATTTGGGCGTGCTCAGTCATCCACTTCTAGTGAATAGGATGCAGTAGAAGTGACACTGTAAGACCTCCAATTCTAGGTCATAAAACCCAGCTTTCACCTGAACCCCTCTTTCTTGAGGTGCTTGTTCCTGGAATTCAGCCATCAGGCTTTGAGGAAGCCACACTGAGGGGGCTATGTGTAAGGGTCCCAGCTTACTTTCCCAGTGGAGATCTAGGTCTAGGTGATGTCAACCCAGACATGTCAGTAAGGAAGCCTTTGAGATGATTTCCTCTTTAGCCTCCATCTGATTGCAGACACATGAGAGAACTGAATGAACAAGAACTGCCAGCTGAACAAAGTCAACTCTGAGAATTGTGAAAGATTGTGATGATGACGATGATATTAATAATGATAGTAATAATGATTTTTCTTGTTTTACATCACTACATTTCAAATAGTGGAAGGGGAACTGAAACATTATATTTATTAGCCCTGAAACCTTCATTTGCTCAATTTTTAAAAATAGTTTCCAGTTTTTTGACTAAATTCTCAATGTCTTCATTTATCTCTTGAAATATTGTAAATGTACTTATCTTGAAGTCTGTACTGATAACTCCAGGATTTGGTATCTCTTTGGGTTTGTTATTATTGCCTATCGTTTTTTCTAGTTGTTCTTCATGTCGTCTTAACTCGTGTCCTGATTATGTTTTACTGTGCAATAGACTTTTTAGTGAAATTGTCTGAGGCTTAAAATGCATATTATTTTCCTCCGGAGATAATTTATGTTTGCCTTCTCCAAGATCCTGCCTTTGTAACTTCTGCACTTTGAATTAGAATTGCTGACAGAATGACTCCGTAGATGAAGGACATCTTAATGAATTACAGCATCAAAACTTGTAATAAAAGCTGTAACAGAAGGAGTATGCTGTACCAGGAGAGTTCTGGAAGGCTTGGACCACAATGACTATTGAAGGAGTTACCTGTAGAGAGGTGTGGGGAAAGGAAAAATACATGCTGCACGGAAACTGCCTGTTTTCCTCAGCTTTCAGGCAGTTGCTGTGTGCTCTCACTCCAGGAGTACTTACTCTTTCTCTCTCTCCATATAGGTATCTATTTATCTATCTATCTATCGAGAGATCATTCAAAAGTATAATTAGAGCACTATAACATCTTGCAAAGCCAGTAGCTATTATGATGCTTAATAATTAAATCAGGTTATAACGTGTATATATAAACACCATCAATACAAGTCTTGTGTTTGCTAAATCATGGTTCCACACTTAACTTTAAAGCATGGTTTGTTCGTATTAATGTAGACCACCGATCAACCACACGGAGCCTAGGACTTCAGGTGTTGATTACATTTTGCTTTCAACAATTTAATTATATTCTTTGCTCTTCTAAGACTATACAATTATTAACGTCCAACCATTACTTTGTGCTCCCAATGTCTTAGCTCTTTAGATTTTGAGCAGACTCCAGTTTTCCTTTTTGTCAGAGTCTAGCATATTCGTGTATCCCTTTGGATGGTTATCCAGGTTCTCTTTTCGAGTGCTGACCTAGGTCAATGCTATCTTTGGTCTCAGTAAAAATTAGAGGCAAATAGAGTACTAGTGCATTGGAGATGAAGTAGGTGTTCATATTGAATAGTACTGGGCTTATTTGAGTGGTAGAACTCATGGCTAGTATAAAACACCAGGCAAGTTCTCCTCGATGAGAAGTAAAGCGATTAATACAATAGAAAGTGATGAGCATAGCATAAAATATGCTTCCTTTTTAAAACTAAATAGCGGCCTCATCATAATAGTAGAGAAACAATTTCTGTAACAATTTTACTACCTTTTTACTTCCAAACCCTGTTTGGAAGTCATAGTTCCTTTCTTGATAAAATGTGCTCTATTGTTACTCCCAACTCACAGAGTTCCTGCTTTCTGAATAGTGGATTAAACGACTCAGCACTTCCTCTCGCTGCATGGAAATTGCCGGTTTCCCTCAGCTTTCAGACAGCGGCTGCGTGCTCTTACTTTCCTTCCACCCACCCCAGATCACTTCAAATGCACCAAGATGCAAATCTACTCCTCAGTGCCTCCAAGACTCAACGTGGACCCCTCGGGTTCCTCTGCCCTTATTCCCATCCTCTGGACTGACATGGAATTCTGCAACTTCCTATTGATTGTAAAGACCACAAAAAGAGTTACATTTCTTTTTTTTTTTTAATACATTTATTTTACTTATTTATTTATTTTGGCCGTGCTGGGTCTTTGTTTCTGCACATAGGCTTTCTCTAGTTGTGGCGAGCGGGGGCTACTCTTTGTTGCAGTGCACGGGCTTCTCATTGCGGTGGCTTCTCTTGTTGCCGAGCACGGGCTCTAGGCACACGCGCTTTAGTAGTTGTGGCACGGGGGCTCAGCAGTTGTGGCTCATGGGCTCTAGAGCACAGGCTCGGAACACGGGCTTAGTCGCTCCGCGGCATGTGGGATCTTCCTGGACCAGGGCTCGAACCCGTGTCCCCTGCATTGGCAGGCAGATTCCTAACCACTGTGCCACCAGGGAAGCCCAAGAGTTACATTTCTTAAAGGAATACACTGTAAAAATATATCACTGTATTCACCATATCTTTATTTTCTGTGTTCTGATGCTTTGACATTTAGGACCTTGCTGACCTTAGAGAGACAGCCCCTCCCAGGGTTGGCCGATTCCTAGAGATGGTAAACTCACCTGCCCTAATCAGCCCAGGGTCAGTACCATACACCCAGGGACAGTTCCTCCACCCCAGAGCACCCTGAAATGATTCAAACCCGCCAATCCTAAGCCTGCTCACGCTGCCTCACCAGGTTCACAATCAAGGCCCTCGCCTACATTTCCCTTTCTCCCTCTGCTTCCTGGTACTTCCCCTGTGGCCCCCCCTGCCATGGCGGGCCCCCTCCTCTTTTCTTTTTTTTCTTTAGTGAACTTTTTATTGAAGTACAATACACTGTCCCACTATTGCATTGGTAACAGGTTTGACTGGCAAGCAAACTCATAAGACACAGTAGCATTTGATCCAGCACTTAGTTTGCTTAGCTTTTTAGAAGGATTCAGGACAGGAAAGAGCATGCACAGCCCTTCAGTCTCAGTGGAAGCCAGCAGTTCTCCATGTGCATCGATGCTTGGGCCTCTCCTTTCTTGCCTAGAGACTTGTATATAGTTGCTGGTGATGAGGCCATGGGGTGTGGGGCTCATCTTTTTGTTTTTTTAATTTTTGAATTTTATTTATCTTTTTACACAGCAGGTTATTAGTCATCCATTTTATACACATCAGTGTACACATGTCAATCCCAATCTCCCAATTCATCACACCCCCCACCACCACCACTTTCCCTGCTTGGTGTCCATACGCTTGTTCTCTACATCTGTGTCTCTATTTCTGCCCTGCAAACCAGTTCATCTGTACCATTTTTCTAGGTTCCACATATATGCGTTAATATACGATATTTGTTTTTCCCTTTCTGACTTACTTCACTCCATATGACAGTCTCTAGATCCATCCACATCTCTACAAATCACCCAATTTCGTTCCTTTTTATGGCTGAGTATTATTCCATTGTATATGTACCACATCTTCTTTATCCATTCGTCTGTCGATGGGCATTTAGGTTGCTTCTATGACCTGGCTATTGTAAATAGTGCTGCAATGAACATTGGGGTGCATGTGTCTTTTTGAGTTATGATTTTCTCTGGGTATATGTCCAGTACTGGGATTGCTGGGTCATATGGTAGTTCTATTTTTAGTTTTGAAAGGAACCTCCATACTGTTCTCCATAGTGGCTGTAACAATTTACATTCCCACCAACAGTGCAAGAGAGTTCCCTTTTCTCCACACCCTCTCCAGCATGTGTTGTTTGTAGATTTTGTGATGATGGCCATTCTAACTGGTGTGAGGTGATACCTCATTGTAGTTTTGATTTGCATTTCTCTAATAATTAGTGATCTTGAGTAGCTTTTCATGTGCTTCTTGGCCATCTGTATGTCTTCTTGAGAGAAATGTCTATTTAGGTCTTCTGCCCAGTTTTTGATTGGGTTGTTTGGTTTTTAAATATTGAGCTGCGTGAGCTATATATATATTTTGGAGATTAATCTTTTGTCTGTTGATTCGTTTGCAAATATTTTCTCCCATCCTGAGGGTTGTCTTTTCATCTTGTTTGTAGTTTCCCTTGCTTTGCAAAAGCTTTTAGGTTTCATTAGGTCCCATTTGTTTATTTTTGTTTTTATTTCCATTACTCTAGGAGGTGGATCAAAAAGATCTTGCTGTGATTTATGTCAAAGAGTATTCTTCCTATGTTTTCCTCTAAGAGTTTTATAGTGTCTGGTCTTACATTTAGGTCTCTAATCCCTTTTGAGCTTATTTTTGTGTATGGTGTTAGGGAGCGTTCTAATTTCATTCTTTTACATGTAGCTGTCCAGTTTTCCCAGCACCACTTATTGAAGAGACTGTCTTTTCTCCATTGTATATCCTTGCCTCCTTTGTCATAGATGGGCCCCCTCCTCTTGAGAACCGTCAGTGACCAATTACCTTTTCAATGGCATTCATCTCCTGATATGTAGGCCTCACCACACTTAACTAATAATAAAACCTACTGAAACAATTACCCATGTACTCTAATTTTTTGTTTTGAGCACTTATTAGGTGCAATATGGAATATATTTCCCATTTTTTCTATCATTTTCATAAAATATTTTTTAATTTTTTAAAGTTTATGTTTTATTCACGGAGAAGTATGTTTTTAAATGTGGCTTCATACATACTTTTACATATTATCGTTTGCATTACAAAAGCTTTCTGTCATGAGATATTATATTGCATAGGGATTCAAATTTAGTAATATGTCTACATTTGGATTCAAGAAATTCATGGGATGAGTCAATCTCTCTGCCTGTGGTGCAGAAAGTGTGAGAGAATCTTCCTTAAAAGCAGAGATCACTCATTTATGTGAAGCAAGAAACTACAATATGTAAACTTCTCAACTGGTGAATGGATAAAAGAGTTCTAGTATATTCACACCACAATGAAGAGGAATGGACTCCCGTATATGCAGCACCACGGAAGAATCTAAAAAGGCATCATGCTCCATGAAGGTAGCCAGACATACACTTAAATGGCATTCTGGGAAAAAGCAAAACTATAAGGATAGGAATCGGGGGCTGGGGGTGCGGTGGGTGGTCATGCTTGCTTGGTGTCCGTTTGGAAATTAGAAATAATGCGCAAATGATTCTTAGCAAAAATAGCAGAATTTAAAACACCACTCTAGGGCAGGAGTTACAAGTAACCAGAGGAGGGTATTTTCGTCAGTTCTGTAGAGTCTGTCGTCTAAAGCAACTTTGAGCAACTGTAGGCACAGTCTGAGCTTTTCTTTCAATGGCAATAAGGGTCTTATAGGAAAAGCACAGTGTGGGTGTAGCACAGAATCAGTGAAACCTGTACAAATAAAGAAAGAAAACCAAAGAAAACTCTAACAGGTTAAGATTGTCACCATTTCTGTAGGGAAGAGGTAATAGAAACACTCATATTAGAACTTCATTTATAGTTTGTCATTTATAATTGCAACAAGTCAGCGGTCTATTAAAGTGCCCCACGGTTCTCATCATATGGTGCCACCCTCAGCCCAAAGTTTCCAGTTAACTCCATGGACCAAGTGAGCTTCAAATAACGAATCCCCTCAATAATCAGGTAGGTAGGAAAGAGACACAGTTTCATCTGTAAGAGTTCTTTCTGTGTTCACTCTGACCTCCCCAGGAAGAGAGAAGCTAGTCTTTAGCCTGCTAAGCAAGGTGTGAGGAATATCAATGAATCCATTTGAATAGAGCTGGGATTTGGCTGCTGAAATGACATTGCTAAAGAATTCCTTTTGATTAGACCTGATATTCACAAATAAATTAGTTAATTCCAGCAGAATCACTCATCGTTTGTTTTCTTGCTCTCTGCTGAGTGAACCAGTTACTGCAAATTGTCTTAACTGTAGTACAATGAATGCAAACGTAGTAGCCTCAAAAATCACGGTGCGTAAGTAAGATGGGTTCAGAATGGTAATAGGAAAGCAAATAGACAGTCAGTGGGGACTTTCAATGCCTACATGACCAATCCAAACCCTGATTTGACTTGTTGCAAATACAGTCCCTTTACAGATGCAATGGAGCATGAGTCGTTCAAATGTAACATCAGAGAGTCTTTTATTTCAAAGACCGTGAGATTGGAAGAATTCATTCACCTGCAAAGCCAAATGTCAAATGTGCTTCTCATTCCTCACCAGCCCTGCGGTTAACAATGCACCTGACTGACAGTTCTGCCACTCAGAACAGGGTGTGAGGGGTGGGAGACTGACACCTTCAGCTTGGAAAGTTGTGAGGCCACGGGCTACCTTGTTCATTGGCATGCGTGTGCAACACTCTGGGATCTGGTTTCTAATTTCTCTTTTAAAGTATAAAACTCTAGTGTCCTTTAAGTTCAGATATTGTCTTAAAATTTTAAAAGACATAATACGTCTAATTAATAATAACTGGGCTCCTGTATACTGCGTGTCAAACACTGTCATAATTTCTTTATAAGTAGCACTTTTCCATTTAATTCTAAAAACAACCCCATGGCCTCGGCAAAATTAATCTCCAGTTTTCAGATGAGGATCTGACATTCAAAGGAGTTGATTCGCAAGAGAAGTTTAATCCAGAATCGATTGCCTGAGATTTCATATTCTAGTCTAAACCACTTCATTACATGACCTTAATGTGAGAAATTTATAGCGTCATGGTGCCAAACTTGGTCATACAAAAACTTGGTCACGCATATTATTCATATCAAATCCTTCTTCCCTTGGAGTAATTCTGTGAGCCAACGAAAGCATAACTCAACTTACCTAAGTTCTTTATATGTTGACAAATACTCTCATCATGTTTTGGAGAATGTCACTGGATACATAAAGTATTTATCATATAAAAATATCCCTAAATATTTAAATGAATTGCCCTGCAAAATCTCCTTCTCAGTTCTTTGTGTCCAACTAAGATGGTACCCTGGTATTAATGTCTATTTGAAATGTCTTTTTTATTTATTAGTTTTTCTTTCGACTAAAAATATTTACATTTGCTAAAAACATTTACATTTAGGGATTATTCATTTATAAGAAATATTAATGGATCATAATGTCTTTCTGAATGTATTTGACTTATTCCCTGTCAACCAACTGTGAACATGTTGGGGATGGGCCAATCCAAAGGGTCAGACTGTCAAGAGATTTTACTGAATGTCAAATTTTACCCCAATCAAGAGGTACAGACAAGGCAGGAAAAGGACTGGGCCGTCGAGAGCAGCTCCTCAGGACCTTCCTTCTGCTGCCGACGTGCACTATCTTCCTCAGATTACGTGAGTTCTCTAAGTGACATATGCGACAGGCACACCCCGCAGGGAGTCAGGAAATGCATATTTTTATTTTATATCCCAAATATTTAGTTTAGGTGGCATTCTCTAGGGAGCACTGCCTTATAAGTCCACCACAGGACTGTTGACCACAGGCAGTCTTAAACCAGGAGCATCCTGCTAAGGGCATTCTGTACATAGGGAATCTGTTCCCAGCAATATCCTTAATCTATTTACCAGAAGGTCACTCAGCATGTTTACAAGACTATACACTAGACCACTTGCTTTCCTTCTGTCCCCTGGACATTCCTTTAGTGTTACTCAGGAGAAAAATGGATCACAGACGAGGAGCTTTAACTCTTTTCTCCACAGTGGAATACACTGTTGAACTTACAATTTTTTAGAATCATTTTGCTTGGAGTACTGATGAAGCTTAGGGCAAGATGGGCAATTTAATTCCTACGTGATCCAAGCAGCAATGATTCTTGGTGAGGAACCAGGACACCAGTGCAGGCCACCATCTTGGGAGTGAGTTTTATTAATTCCATTTGGAAAGGAGGGGGTATGGAAAAGGTAGATATGTTTACAGAAATCCAGCACCCTTACTGGTGAAATAAGTCAACAGATACAAGAGTGATCAGGTATAGATCCAGGTTTTTGTGGGGCCCAAAGCTTATAGAATTTTGGAAGTCATTTTACTGTAATAAGAAGAGTAGAAAAATACTGTACATCTACAAAGTGATGAAAATCATTCATCACATATGCAAATAGGTTGCAAGGCCCCTGTTATTAGAGAGGGGTCCTGGAGACATAGATCACAGGCATCTCAGTAAATCTGCCTGTAGGAGAATATGATATTTATGCCAAAAGAATTGCATTCAATAATTATGAAGCTCTGGAAAACACATAAAATAAGTAGAAGAAATATGCCATAAAAGATTTTTAGTTAGAGATAAAGCAGAAATAAAAATTTACAAAAAAATGTAGAGGAGGAAAAGAAACTATAAACATCTGTACAGGGTCTACTGCAGGCTACTAGTTATTAAACATCTTATCATATGTCTGCAGGCCATTCTACCCCCGACAGCATTAGTTTTCCAATGTTATCGTGTTATAATGAGAGAAATAAACATTTTCTGACTTCTTAGCTGCCTGTACACTTCTAAGTCTTTCCTTCCTTGACTCACCAAGATATATTTATGAATTTTAGATCTTATTAAATTATAGTCATAGCAAGCACTCTTCGTCATGCTTTCCCCAAACCAGGTTAGTCATTCTAGGGATAGATTGTGAGCTGGGTATACTGTATATCCCTTCAAAGAGTAGGGACTCAGTGACCATTTATGGACGAGTAACTGACACATTTTAGTCTCGATAACCTGGCGTGCAAAGTATTTCTAAATTTCTCAATTATAGTTTTAATTTCAAGGCGAATTTGGTGTGTTTTGAAAACACTATTCTTTAACATGTTTTCAATTTGTATAATTGAATCAGGAAAAAAAAACAGTGCTATACTTAGCACTTCATTTATTGTGAGTTTCTGGAGAAGTGAGCTTCCTATGCACATTTATGGCAAGGTAATTGGCATGCTCAAAGACTTTGGTAGAATATATATATATTCTATGTGTATATAGTATCCACAAAGGATTAAAAGTCAAGAAAGCTTTGTTCCCCAGTATTTCTGACATGAACTGATAGTCTATCTTCTTTTCTACTTGACTCAGCATAACCTTTACAAAATAGGATGAAATTAATCGATATCTGGCAATATTGATGAGCGATTAAAACACATCAGGTAATGAATGGGAAAGTAAACATGTGAAGCCTTAAGGAGTACTTGGACAAACATCAAATGAAAATGGAGGATTCAGAGCTTCAAGGAGCAAATGTATTTTCATATTAAAAACAGTGTAACAACAGTATATTTTCCATACCCAATAATTGTAATTCAAACAGTGTTTTTCAAAAGAAATGACTCAGAGGATACACAAGCTCATTGGTTAGTTTTTAACAAATATGAAAAATAAAATTCTCATGATAGTGGAATCTTCTAATGTTTAAAAAGGTAACAGATATTCAAATCAAATCATTCTTTTATCTGTGATTTAAAGATCACTATTTACATACAGTTGTTAAAAATAATTTAGTTCATCGATCATTTACTAAAATTTATGTCCAAATGTAATGAATTCTCTATGTGTTAATTTCCTTCTAATTCTACTTGTAAATTAAAGATATCTATTTGGAAATAGACTTGAAGGAAATCAGATAATAAACTCAGGGACTCCATTCATTTATTTTTTTGCTCCTCTTAAAGGATACCAATTTGAGTTGTCTTATTGAGATACTGTAATTTATAACAAGAAATACACATTTAGTCTTAGTTCCTGGCACAGAGCTCCTAAACACCTTGGCATTTTAGGAGAAAACCTAGATGACCTTGGGTATGATGAGGGCATTTTAAATACAATACCAAAGTCATGACACATGAAAGAAATAACTGATAAGCTGGACTTCATTAAAATTAAAGCCTTCTGCTCTGAAAAAGACAATGTCAAGAGAATGAGGAGACGAGCCACGGACTGGGAGATCATATTTGCAAAAGCTACATCTGATAAAGGACAGTTACCTAAAATATAGAAGAACTCTTAAAACTCAACAATATGAAAACAAACAACCCAGTTAAGATGGCAAATAGGCATATGGAAAGATGCTCCACATCACATATCACCAGGGAAACGCCAATTAAAACAACCATGAGATACCACTACACACCTGTTGGAATGGTCAAAATTCGGAACACTGACAACACCAAACACTGGAGATGTGGAACAACAGGAACTCCCAATCATTGCTGGCAGGAATGCTGAACGGTGCAGCCATTTTGGAAGATAGTTTGGTGATTTCTTACAAAACTAAGCATACTCTTAGCACACAAGCCAGCAATCACACTCCTTGATATTTACCCAAAGGATGTGAAGACTTATATCCACAAAACAACCTGCATATGAATGCTTATAGCAGCTTTATTCATAATTGCCAAAACCTGGAATCTAACAAGATGTCCTTTAGTAGGTGAATGGATAAATAAACTTGGTACATCCAGACAATGGAATATTATTTAGCACTAAAAAAAAATGAACTACCAAGCCATGAGAAAACACAGAAGAACCTTAAATTGCACACTACTAAGTGAAAGAAGCCACTCTGAAAAGACTACACACTGGTATATCCAACGATATGACATTCTGGAAAAGGCAAAACTACAGAGACAGTAAGAAGATCAATGTTGTAATTAGAGATTAAGGGTGGGGAGGGATGAATAGGCTGAACACAGAGCATTTTTAGGGCAGTGAAATATCTCTGGATGACACCACAATGACGGATGCATGTATATTTGTCCAAAACCATAGAATGTACAATACTAAGAGTGAACCATAATGTAAACTCTGGATTTGGGGTGATTATGGTGTGCCGGTGCAGATGCATTATTTGCAACAAATGCACCCCTCTGGTGGGGCAGTTGATAATGGGGTAGTCTGTGCACGTGTGTGTTCAGGTGATATATATGAAATCTCTGTACCTTTGCTGTAGGTTTGCTGTGAACCTAAAACTGCTGTAAAAATATCTTTAATAAAACGGTAATATTGTAAATTTTATGTTATGTATACTGTACCACAATATAAACTAACTGAGAAAAAAAGAAAGTGAATTTTTTTTCTGAACGTTTTTTATTCTTCTTAAAGTTAGTAGACTTAAATTTCAATTTAGGGCCTTGTGGCTTCACATATAAATTGATGTTACACACTCTTCTGCTTCAGGGATTTTTAGGAGGTCTATTTCACATGAAAGTTTATGTAGTTTTAGGAGGGAAGCTTGGAGAAAGTTTGACATTTTGGAGGGACTGGATCAGGATTTGTCAGGTAGAAAGGAGACAAGGAAAGCAAAACAGAAGCCGAAGTAGATAATATTTATTAAAAAGAAGGAAGAGAAAGGAGCAAAAGGGGAGGGGTGAAGAGGAGTTGGCAGAAGGGGGGAAGGGGGCGTCTGGAGAGTAGAGGAAGGGGGAGGGGGAAGGAAGAAGGGGGAGGGGGAAGGAAGAAGGGGAGGGGAAGGAAGAAGGGGGAGGGGAGAGATGCATAAGAAATCTCTCACACCACGGGAAGTGTAATTAGGAAAGGATGACACAGGAACGTCTTTCATTCCTGCCAAAATCGCCCTCACTTTAGGAAACAGGAATATGTTTTGACCGTATCTGGAGACGAATACACTTGTTATTTAAGTCACAGACACCTTAGACACAAAAGAAATGAAAAATAATACTATTCCCTCACCTTTAACTTTTTCCTGATTTATGATGCTGCTTCATTCTCAGATTTTGTTATAATAGGATCCTTCATTCCTATTAAGTGAAGAAAATACCGGACAGTTGGAAATAATTTCTGAGGTTTTGTTCTCACGGCTCTGCCTCATACAGTAGCATAATTGTTGGTATTACCTATGCTGTCTCATTAGAGTAGAAATAGCCTAAGAGACTTATATTTTCCTGCTTAACCTGAGTGATTAAGAGAATCTTAGAACTGGTGCTGGGCTTCGGGGTCTTGCACATGACACTGCCCAGTTCCTCTGGGGCTGGCAGTCTCCCTCACTCGTGTGTCCTGTCACTCATTTCACAGACTTCTATGGCAGATACCAGGCAGGCTGCTAGAAAAACATCTCCTCTTAAAGGACTCTTAGGGCAGTGTGGAGTCTGACGAGGTGTGTAGGGCTTTGCAATCAGTGTGTTCAGTGCTACAGTGTAGAGGTTCTGTATACGTCATTATAGGAGCATCTAAGTTAAGGAAGGTTGAACGGTTGTGTGTGTGTGTGCATGAGATGTGAGGGGTGGGGTAGGGGGAGGACTATTCCAGGTAGACAAGACGGCATGGACAGATGTAAGTAAGTAAGAAGGATCCTAGCGAGTATAAAATGACGGGAACCAAGGATGTGTGCTGGAGGGAGGGGGACACTTCAGAAATGTTCAGATATTTGGGGAGCCCGGGAACATTATAAGTAGGAGCACAGTAGAGGCAGGCTGCAGCACCTTGAAGAACCCTCACAATGCCCACGTACAGCCACTCCGAGTGCAGAAGAGGGACAATGGCAGACGTGGGTGTCTGACGTGGGCAAGTACAGGAACCTAAGCGCCGCCCGGCTCACCTGTGGGGTGCAGAGAGGGCCTGAGCCCCACTGAAGATCTGAAGGGCAGAAGCCTGGGAGAGTTTGGAAGTAGCACTGGGTGATGAGCCAGGAGCAGAGGAAAATGGATGAGGCCACAGATTCGGCTGGCGGTTGCGAGAACTCTACTTTGGTGTTAACTGGCCATCTTACTCTACTTCTGTGGTAGGTTTACTCACCCAAACAACCATATTATACCTTCTCTTGCATCAAATATTGAATACTTTTTCCCTCTAGCCTCATGGTCAGTTACCCTGCTTCGTATTTCACCAAGAAAACAGAAACTATCAGAAGACAACTTCCACATGCCTCTATCGTGAGCCCCAAACGCCTGCCTCCATTTATATCATCCTCCATTACACCTTCCTGTTTAAAATACATACATACATACATATATATATATATATATATTTATTTACTGTAGCTGCTCACTTGTTCACTAGATCCCATTTCCTCTCATCAACTCAAGGACATTGATTAGTGACGTTTCCCTCCTTCTTCTGCTTTATCATTTTTTCCCTCTGTATAGTATGACTCCTGTCTTCATGCAAATGTTTTTTAATATAGCTCATCTTCAAAAAAAAAGTTTAACCTCACATTCTTTTCCAGCTACTTCTCTATTTCTGTTATCTTCACAATAAAATTTCTTGAGTCATCGTCCTTGCGGATTCTGATTTCTCTCCTCTCACTCTTGAACTCACTCCAGTCTTTTGCCCCCATGACTCCACTGAAACAGCTCTTTTCAAGGCCATCGGTGGCCTCTGATTTGCAAAATCAGCATGTTGCTTCTCAAGCTTCATCTTACTCATCTTCTCTGTAGCACTTAATATGGTTACTATTATCTACCACTTGAAGCATTTTTGCCCAGGAGTAAGTAATGGATGTTTGTATCTTCTCTTCCCATAAGTGAGGCATTCAGGTATATAACTTAAAAGGAATCTACTTGCTGGTGACTCTTCCCTGATATCCAGATACGTATACGCAGCCACCTCCTGAAATTCCCCTTGGTTGTCCACGAGATATCTCAAACTCACCCTGTCAGAAAACAAACTGGATTTTCAACCCAATCTTTCATGCTTTCAGTATTCTACATTACAGTAAATGGCATCTATATTTTTCTGGTTGCTTGGTCCAATTCTCAAAGTCAATGGTTAATTCATATGGTTTTTTTTCACATTCCACATCTATTCAGACTCTAAATTTGATAGTTTATCCTCTTCTCCCCTGGTAAACTTTGGTCCATCATCACTTGTCTGGATATTGCAACAGGATCCTAACTGTTCTCCTTGCTTTCATCATTACTTCCCTACAGTCTGGTCTCCGTACAACATCTGGAGTAAATCTCTTTTATAATATAACGGAGGCTGCATCCTGCTGATCTAAGTATCCCAATGGCTTCTGAATCCAATCAAAGTAAAACCTAAAGTCCTCAATAAGCCTCAGAGGATGCTACTTAGTCGGGCCCAAAGCATCTGTCTGGTGTCATCTCCTAAACCTTCCACACTCACTCTGCTCTGGCCACGTTTTCTACTCTTTAAATATAAAGCGCAGTACTGTCCCTGGCTGGGTCTTTGGGCTTGATACTCCCTCTTCCAAGGGTGTTATTTCTCAAATAACCACCTACAAAGCTTCTTCTTCACTTCCTTTAGGTATCTACTGGAATATCACCTTAAATAAGATGTCTTGTTTGACCAACTCTATCAAATAGCATCCATCCCCATCATGCCTATACCTTTACTATGTTATGTTTTTTCTCCATAACACTCATCAACACCTGATGTATTATTTATGTTTATCCTAATGTGCTTACTTTGTTATTGTCCTGCCTCAACAACCTATAAGCATCATGAAGGCAGAGACCTTTGTTCTCTGAGTCCTCCACGCACCTAAACAATGCCTGGCATATAATATGAACACAATAACTACCATATTTTGTCAAATATAAAACACCAAGGATGATAAGAGTCACCCAATTTTATGTATCACAGTTATGTTCTTATACAAAGTTTTTTTTAATCTCTTAAAAATGTATGTATTATAAGACTCAGGCTCACTTGTCATAGATTATTATATGTTACTTTTATATATGCATAAAAAATAAGTACAATAAGTTAACAAAGGAATTTCTAAAACGTTTGCACATACAGAGTCCAACTCTTCTGAATCAATCCAGAATTACCAATGTCCTTTGTTTTTCTTTTTTCACAAAATATTATTTCATTTGCCATCAGGAGTGTTAGTGGTACACAGTTCTTTATTAAAGAGTATGCTGCTTTTGACTTTAAACTTTTCTTCTAAACCACTGACACCCATTCTACAAGTTTTATGCTGGCTGGTGAATACTTTATCTACAAGAAGGTGTTCACAATAAGTTTTGTTTTTCTCAAATGGTCCTAAAATGTTTCTTGAGTGAAACACTGAAGAGTTGACATTAAACTGAAATATAATTAAACTCAAGAAGTGAAGCACTAACATTACATGTAGCTTCTATTGAAGGGATGAAAACATTGGCATCAATGACCAAGGCTGTGTGCCTGCAGGTAATGGCAACTACATTGCTAGCACCACCTGGCGGCCACCATCGAATGATGCCATTCAATGTAAATGCCATAATAGTAACAACATAGATCTCAATTCCAGACATGTGAAAATATGTGCATCTTTTGAATGAATCAATCAGTCATTAATAAACAAATGGTTCAAATGTTCTAAAAAAGCCAGCCTGGATTAGTCTCCTGTGAGATGTAAGTCTCATTGGTGGAGGTGGAGACCTGCCACATCCAAGGAGGAGATCAAACCAGAACTTCCATCTCTTTCCATTGATTCTCATCCTCTCGATTCCAGCAATCGTTCCTTGATTTAATGACTATTACTAAAGTTTAGGAACTTTTTGAAGGAGAAGTAAAAAACCTAAAAGGAAGGCCAAAACTGTCATTGGAATCCCTATAGACCAATTAATGAAAAGCAATTCACATTAAAGTATGTATGGGTTCAATAAAAATGTACTGAACCTTAAAGTTAATGGAGCAAAAATTAAGATCAGAGCCTCCATTTCTTGATAAGAATGGTTTCCTAAGTCATTTAATTAATGTTTTATCCTAGGGGAAAAAATTAGTCCCAGTGTTGTAGTAGCAAGAGATTTACCAAATTAGGCACACACACAAAAGACACTAAGTTCCTCAAAGGCTTTGTCTTAGTATTAATTCTCTGGAAGTAAAGGAAAAGTTTACACAGACATAGGATTTTTTAACATCACATATATCCGTGATGCAAATTTTTCAAGGAAGAGGCCTTTCTTATTCCCTATACTATGTAATTGAAACTCAATGGAACATGATAATTTAAATCTTTTTGTGACATTGAAAATCCCATTAATTATGAGATACTTTCAATCATTTGTCAAATACCATGACGTTTTAGAGAAAGAGAGCTGACTAAATAATCCCTGTCTTTAATGCGCTCATAGGGTACTTGGAGAGACAGATGGACCAATGGTTATGATATAAAGTAGGAATTGTAATAAAAGAGATTTAGTGAGTAGGTACTGAAATCACAAAAAGGTTATGGATTAGGAAAATTAGTTCACTTATGCTGTGTAATTAAAAAAATAAGAAAGGTAACTTCGAACCTCAATGGCTTAACACAACAAATGTTTATTTCTCACTCAAGCTATGTCTGATACGTGTCTGGGCAAATCACCAGGGCAAACTGGATTCAGAAACCCAGGCTCCTGCAACCTTGTGGCTAAGACATTTCAGCAATAGACCACTTCAGTTGCACAGTGGCTGAAAGTGTTGGAAAATTCTTCAACAGGCATGCTCTAGACTAATTGTACACCCCCCCTCCCCAGTTTATATACTGAAGCCTCGAACCCCAATATGACTATATTTGCAGAAAGGGCCTTTCTGAGGTAATTAAGGTTAAATGAGGCATAAGAACGGGGCTCTGATGCAATAGGATTGGTGTCCTCATAACAAGAGACACAGGAAACTTGCTTCCTCTCACTCCCTTTCCACCATGTGAGGGTACAGTGAGAATGTGGCTGTCTGCAAGCCAAGAAGAGAGCCCTCACAAGGAGCCACTCACCAGCACCTTGATCTTGGACTTCTCAGCCTCCAGAACTGCAAGAAATAAATTTATGTTGTTTAAGTCTCCCATTCTATGGTATTTTGTTACGACAGCCCAAGTTGACTAACACAAGACATTCAAATACTCTGGCACAGAGGCAATGCACATTAGCCCCTTGTCCAGAACTGTGTCTCACGGGGCCCACCTAATTGCAAGGGGAAGGGTAAATACAGGGGAGTCGGTGGACTGCTTGGTAAGCACGACTGTCTCTGCCACAATCATCACTTCTGGTCAGCAAAGATCCCTTTCCTCTCTTTTTCCTACACACTCAACCCTGCCCTAAAGGAGACAAACCGAAAAGCAATTCATCCAGCCCTTGATTCCAGCTCCAGGTCCAGAATCTGCAGGTGATATGCAACAGTATCTAAATCAGTTCCCGATGTGACTTCTCTTGATTCCAAAAGAATGATCTAAAAGGAATTTTTCTGCTTTTCCCCACCTAATGAACAGTGGTTCAAGAGGGTCAGGAAGCCCAGCACTGCAGACACTCCCCTTTAAGCAGAGGGAATAGGAGACATGCGGAAGGCGGGACTGGCCCTGGTCATTTTGAAATGCTGCTCACCAGGTAACCTGAGGTTCCTTACCCTAACTAAGGGTTAACAGTGATCCTTGACCCTCATTCTGTACCCACCATTTTGGATTTTTTTTTAAGACATACTTCTCAGATTTGCTATAATATTTTGTTTCCTCTTCCCCAAACCTCTCTCTTTTGGTTTAAAGGTGCTACCTTGACTTTGTCAAGTTCTGTAGGAGCACCACTCAATCAGTCCTTTACCCTCGGTCATCTTTTATAATTAAAAGATTATCCTAGGCACCATACTCTTAAGCTGCCCTTTACCTCGAATGCCTTTATCGAGAGGTTTTAGCAATAAATGTGGAGACTATACTCTTATTCTGTTCTTTTTCTTGAGGCTGTTTTAACTTATTTTTGTCACTTAAAAGACTTTCTTAATTTTATCTCCTTACTCTTTGGTGACTCAACATACTTATCTTTTCCAATTTTTCAGGGGTTTGATTTTTTTCAAATCCCTTTCATTTTTGCTTGCAAGTTCTCAAGTTTTCCCTGAGATCCTTTCTTTGTAGTCTCTTGCGAGCCAACAAACATTTTGTTTTCTAACTTCTTCCCTAAGATGTTGTTAGGAAATACAGTTAAAAGCAAAATCTTCTTCCAATCTAGAAATCCTCTCCACAAAAGTAATAGAGAAAGAAAATACTCTTGATATCTTATTCATATTAAACCAGAATGTGATGCACATCACAGGCAATCTGCTAAGAGACTGCAAAGAAAAAGACATCTCGCCCTTTTCATAGTCACAAGCAGATATAACCCACTATGTACATGTTCTCAAGATAAACAATAACTGGTCTCAAGTAAGAGGATGTGACAGCAGCATTTGCCACAGAGTTCATCCTAGATTCACCTGGTAACTAGAGTGACCACCTTGATTAGCTACTTGGTTTTATCTAGAGGAAAAACAAACTTCTCACACCTTTATGACAGGAGGTAGTTTTGCAATCTGGAGCCAAGCATCACTGACGTTAGGCTCCTACTCTCCCACAGAAACTGGGGGTGAGGAGCACTCTCTCCTTTCATGTTTAAGAAGTGGTTCCTGAGTCCGAGAGAGAGAGAGAGAGAGAGAGAGAGAGAGAGAGAGAGAGAGAGAGAAGGGCACTCCTGGTTCTTAAAGCTGACAAAAGACCTATTTCACTTTCAGAAGGATTTATATGCATTTCAGATAGAAGAAAGTACTTACAATTGTACATTTTCTAAAGTAAGTAAGTTCAAAGAAAAAGGGAGGGGAGAGCAATCTTTCCACCCATTTTCAACAGAGAATGAAGTCTCTTAATTTTAATTTGTATTTGGTCTTACAATCCAGAAGCTCATTACACATGCAGTTGGCCTGGAAGGTTATCACACATTTCACCCAGAGGCAAGAGCTCTGTCAGCATCTCATCAACTGCATGACATCTCTTCTCCAGCTCCCACATCCCTCTCCTTTATCCCCGGCACAACCGTGATTTCAGTGCCACAGATCTTAGGGCTATTTATTTATTTATTACTGCAGCTGGCGCTCTTCCTGCTATCAATTTCTATCAGGATCAAACAGACTTATCCCTAAATAACAAACAAAGTGTCAGTGGTTTAATGCAGCAGGAATTTCTCATTCATACTAGTCCACTTTGGTTCCGGGCATCTATCCTGGGCAACCAGGACAACATTGGCATAAGAAATAAGTGCATTAGCTTAAACACAGATCACTTCTGTTCATAACCCTTTGTTGGGAGCTAGTCAGATGGCGCCCCAGACTGCCCTGGGTGTTGGGAAATGTAGGGGAGCAGGAGATACTTGGAGAGCAGTACTGTTTGGGCAAAAGGCCATTGAATCCGATTTTAGGGACTTAGGAGTTTTCCCGAAGGTGATGATCTGCTACTGGAATCATAAAAGATGAGTTGGAATGATTTGAGCTAAAGTGGGAGGACAGTGGGAGATGGCAGGACGCTCAGGATGGATGGACGGCACAGGCAAAGCTTAGGTGACCTTCATTACGTGTTATTTGATGCTGGAGTTTAGAGCAGTAAGCAGGACATAAGCAGAGAGTTTGTTGAAAAGGCAAATAAAGCACAGAACCAGGAGTGTTTTATAGGCCATGCCAAGAAAACTTAGTCTTTATGTTACAGGCAGCAGGGAGGTGCTTTTAATGCATGAAAGTACACATAGATTTAAATTTTAGATATTATCTATCTAGTGACGTTGTGGGCTATCTTTAACCAGGTGAATAATTTCAAATAAACAGAGCAGCAGATGTCTTGGTCCATTTTGGGCTGCTTTAACAAAATATCACAGACGGGGTGGCTTATAAACAACAAAAATTTATTCCTCACCGTTCTGGAGGCTGGGATGTCCAAGATCATGGAGCTGGCAGATGTGGTGTCTGGTGAGAGGTTACTGAATCATAGACACTCTCTTTTCACCTGTTCTCACATGGTGGAAGGGAGAAGGAAGCTCTGTCCAGCCATTTTTTGACTATTTTTTAAAAAAATTCAGGTACAGTTGATATACACTAACAATAAGTTTCAGGTGTACAACAACACAATGATTCACAATTTTTAAAGGTTATATTCCATTCATAGTTACTATAAAATACTGTCTATATTCCCTGTTTTGTACTATATATCCTTGTGGCTTATTTATTTTATACACAGTAGTTTGTAACTTTTAATCTCCTACCCCTATCTTGCCCCTCCCCTTGCCCTCTCCCCACTGGTAGTCACTAGTTTGTTCTCTATATCTGTGAGTCTGTTTCTTTTTTGTTATATTCACTAGCTTGTTTTATTTTTTAGGTTCCACATATAAGTGATATCATACAGTATTTGTCTTTCCCTGTCTGACATATTTCACTTAGCATAATACCTTCCAAGTCCATCCATGTTGTTGCAAATGGCAAAATTTCATTCTTTTTTGTGGTTGAGTAATATTCCATTGTATATATATACCACATCTTCTTTATCCAATTATCTGTTGATGGGCACCTAGGTTGCTTCCATATGTTGGCAATTGTAAATATGCTGCTATGAACATTAGGGTGCACATATCTTTTCAAATGAATGTTTTGGGGTTTTTTTTGAATACCCAGGAGTGGAATTGCTGGGTCATATGGTAGTTCTATTTTTAGGTTTTTGAGAAACCTCCATACTGTTTTCCACAGTGGTTGCACCAATTTACATTCCCACTGAGTATAAGGGTTCCTTTTCTTCACATCCTTGCCAGCATTTGTTAGTTGTGGTCTTTTTGATGATAGTCATTATGACAGGTGTGAAGTGATATCTCATTGTGGCTTTAATTTGCATTTCTCTAATGATTAATGATGTTGATCATCTTTTCATGTGCCTGTTGGCTATCTGTATGTCTTCTTTGGAAAAATGTTGATTCAGGTCTTCTGCCCATTTTTTAAAAATCGTGTTGTTTGTTTTTTTGATGTTGAGTTGTATGAGTTGCTTATTATTTTGGATATTAACCCCTTATCAGTCATATCAGTTGCAAATATTTTCTTCCATTCAGTAGGTTGTCCTTTTGTTTTGTTGATGGTTTCCTCTGCTGTGCAAAAGCTTTTAAGTTTACCTGTAATTAGGTCCCATTTGTTTATTTTTGCTTTTATTTCCCTGGCTTTAGGACACTGATCCAAAAAAATATATTGCTACAATTTATGTCAAACAGTGCTCCACCTATGTTTTCTTCTAGGAGTTTTATGGTTTCTGGGCTTACATTTAGGTCTTTAATCCATTTTGAGTTTATTTTTGTATATGACATTAGAGACCATTCTAATTTCATTCTTTTACATGTAGCTGTTCAGTTTTCCCGGCACCACTTATTGAAAAGAGTGTCTTTTCTCAATTGTATATTTTTGCCTCCTTTGTCATAGATTAAATGACCATAGGTGTGTTGCTTTATTTCTGGGCTGTCTATTCTGTTCCAATAATCTATGTAACTATTTTTGTGCCAGTACCATACTGTTTTGATTACTGTAGCTATGTAGTATAATCTGAAGTCAGGGAGCATGATTCCTCCAGTTCTAGTCTTCTTTCTCAAGATTGTGTTGGCTATTTGGGGTTTTGTATCTCCATACAAATTTTAAAATTATTTGTCCTATTTCTGTGAAAAATGCCCTTGGTGTTTTGATAAGGATTCCATTGAATCTGTAGATTGCCTTGGGTACTATGGTCATTTTAACTATATTAATTCTTCCAATCCATGAACACGGTATATGTTTCCAACTGTTTGTGTTGTCTTCAATTTCTTTCATCAGTGTCTCATAGTTTTCCAAGTATAGGTCTTTTAACCCCTTATGCAGATTTACTTGTAGATATTTTATTATTTTTGATGTGACTGTATGTTGGGCCACTTTCATAAGCTGTGTGCCTGTAACAGCAAGAGCTTTGAAAGCTATCAGATGTAACACATTTACAAAAGATGATTAAATTCATCAAACACCTATTTCACATGACCAACACTGTACACGGCAATACTGGTAATCAAAAAGGATCCTTTGCTTTGAAGAAATCAACATTCTTCTATGAAAAAACCTAAAACACCAGGACATGATTTTATAGTATCAGCCCAGAGTGTAATTAAAAAATAGAGACTGTATTTTAACAAACGTGCTGAATATAGACATACAAAGTGACTCTTTCTGGGGAAGTGCTCACCTACAGAGGAGATGCACATATCACTGTTAATTGCAGTTTCTTAGACTGGCTTATGAAAGCTTTAAGAGGAATTTTCCAAGTGAGTTAATGTGCCACTCCAGACCAGTCTTATGACTTCGGGTTCATTTATTTTAATGCTGGTGATAACCACAGGCATAAGCCTCAGGACACTGCGAGGCTAGAAATCCACCAGTGAGCACAAGCATTGAGTGCTGAAATGATTATTTTTAATTAAATAGCCATAACCTAAAAAAATTCCCATACAAATGAAAATATTTTAGTCCTTAATTAGTCAAATGAGTAAACCTACCACTCACTCAAAGGACAGCGAATTCATCAGTATCTTTACCTGTTACAGGCACACAGCATATTATAGACACGTGGTCATGCTAGTAATTCGTGAGTGCATTTCAGCTAAAGCTGTATTTCACTAAACTTAAAAAATTCAGAATTATCTTTTTTTTAGCAACTGTAGAAGAGTACAGACAAATAATACTTTACATGTTGTGAAGGAAATTGAAATTGTGTCAACATCAGCTGTTTCAAAACATTTTTCTGTCATATTTCTTTAGTTTTTTATTTGCTTAGATTTTCACCATCTTATTATAGCTTACTGACCATCTGACTTTTAAAAAAACTATAACTTTATTAAATAATTTCAATTTTCATAAATAAAAGATAAGAAGAGATTTTAAAAAGGGGGAAAAAACTAGTATTTTTTGAGCACTGAATACATTCCAAACCTTGCCTAATTCCCAGACATCACAAAGGGCTACAAAGTAATATTTCAGTCCTTGTGGTCACAAATAAAGGGTATAAGATACAAGAATGAAAACCAATTTGGCCAAATACATAGAAGAACAAGTATTTTAACCCAAATCTAATAGTGCTGCAAAAACACATATTCTTCCATCTTCATAGAGCTTTGCTGATGTGTCTCATGTTTCATGGCACAGTCAAAGGAAATATCTGTGTGCCGCATGTCCGTTGTTTCCAGCCACAGTTACAGTTGGTCCTTCAAATCCATCCTCCAGGATGCAGAACCCAGTGGATACAGAGAGCCAACTGTACTACACCATTTTATACGAAGAACTTGAGCATCCTTGGATTTTGTGATGCACAGGGGGTCCTGGAACCAAGCCCCCACAAATACTGATGGACAACTGTACTAATAGATGATAGAAATTTATCATACTGTTACAAGGTATTAGATTATAGGGAACAATAGGTGTGTAAAATTTAGAACAAAAATATATTCCAACACTTCCACATACAAGATTTATTTTTTCCAGCTTTACTGAGGTATAAGAACAATAGAAGTTGTATACATTTAAGTTATTCAACATAACTTTTTTTTATTAAGACCATTTTCTGGTGTAGTTTTTAGTTTCATAGCAAAATTAAGGGGAAAGTACAGAGATTTGACAACTACCTTCCCCTACACGTGAACAGCCTCCTCCATTATCAACATCTCCCACCAGAGTGGTACATTTGTTTTACTTAATAAACCTACGCTGACATCGTAATCACCCAAAGTCCAGAGTTTACATTATGGTTCACTCTTGGTGTTGTACATCCTATGCGTTTGGACAAATGTATAAAGATGTGTATCCATCATTATGGTATCATCCAGAGTATTTTCACTGGCCTAAAAATTTTCTGTGCTCTATTTATCCTCTACCATCCCTGAACCCCTTGGCAACTACTGATCTTTTTACTGTCTCCAGTTTTGCTTTTTCAGAATGTCATATAGTTAGAATCATAAGGTGTGTAGCTTTTTCAGATTAGCTTCTTTCACTTAGCAGTATGCAACATAAGGTTCCTCCACATCTTTTCATGACTTGATAGTTCATTTCTTTTTAGGGCTGAATAGTATTCTATTATTTGTATGCAACACAGTTTATTCATTCACCTTCTGAAGGACATCTTGGTTGATCCCAAGCTCTGACAATTATGAATAAACCTGCTATAACCATTCATGTGTAGGTTTCTGTGTGGACATAAGTTTTCAACTTCTTTGGGTAAATATCAAGGAGCCTGATTGCTATATTGTATGGTAGGAATATGTTTAGTTTCATAAGAAACCACCAAATTGTCCTCCAAAGTGGCTACACCAGTTTGCATTCCTATGAGCAAGGAATGAAAAGTCCTTTTATTCCACATTCTCTCCAGCATTTGCTGTTGCCAGTGTTCCAGATTTTGGCCATTCTAGTAGGTGTATAGTGGTATCTAATTGTTATTTTAATTTACATTCCCCTGATGATATATGGTGTACTTATTTGCCATCTGTATATCTTCTTTGACGAGTTATTTGTCAAAGTCTTTGGCTCATTTTTTAATTGGGTTTTTGCTTTCTTACTGTTGAGTTTTAAGAGTCTTTGTAATTTTGGATAAAGTCCTTTATCATACGTATCTTTTTCAAATATGATCTCCCAGCCTGTGGCTTGTCTTTTCATTGAGAAGTCTTTTGCAGAGCAGAAGTTTTTAATTTTAATGAAGTCCAGCTTATCCGTTAATTCCTTAATGGATCATGACTTTGGTGTTGTATCTAAAATGTCATCACTATACGCAGGGTCATGTAGGTTTTCTCCTATGTTATATTCTAGGAGTTTTATGGTCTTGCATTTTACATTTAGGTCTGTGATCCATTCTGAGTTAATTTTTGTCAAGGGTGTAAGGTCTGTGTCTAGAATTATTTTTAGCATGTGAATGTCAGTTTTTCCAGCACTATTTGTTGAAGAAGCTAGCTTTTCTCCATTGTATTACCTTTGCTCCTTTGTCATAGATCAGTTGACTTTACTTATGCGGCCTATTTCTGGGCTTTCTATTCTGATCCACTGGCCTATTTGTGTGTTCTTCACTAATACTACACTGCCTTCATGACAGTAGATTTATAGTTATGTCTTGAAGTCCGGTAGTATCGGTCTTTTCACTTAGTTCTTTTCCTTCAATATTGTGTGGTCTATCTTAACCGTGTTTAAGATTAGTGATATTAAATACATTTATAATATTGTGAAACCATCATCACTGTCCATCCCCATAACTCTTTTCATTTTGTAAAATTGAAACTCTATACTCATTCAACAATAATTGTCCATGCCCTCTCCTCCTAGCTCCTGGCAATCATCATTCTACTTTCTGTCTCTATGATTTTGACCACTGTAAGTACCTCATGTAAGTTGAATCATACTGTACTTAACTCTTTGTGGCTGGCTTATTTCACTTCGCATAGTGTCCTCAAGGTTCATCGATGTTACAGCATGTGTCAGAATTTCCTTCCTTTTTATGGCTGCGTAATAATCTTCATTGTATGTATATATCACATTTTAAAAATCCATTTATCCATTGATGGACACTTGAGTTGCTTTCATGTTTTAGCTCTTGTGAATAATGCTTCTATGAACATTAGTGTACATATATCTTTTTGAGACCCTACTTTCAATTCTTTTGGGTGTATGCCCGTAAGTGGAATTGTTGGATCATATATGGTAGCCCTATTTTTAATTTTTTGAGGAACTGCCATACTGTTTTCCACAGGGGCTCTACAGTTTTACATACCCACCAACAGTGCACAATGGTTCCAATTCCTCCACACCCTCACCAACACTTATTATTATTTTGATAGTAGCCCTCTTAATGGGTGTGAGTGGCATCTCATCACAGTTTTGATTTGCATTTCCCTAAAAATTAGTGACGCTGAACATTGTTTCATATGCTACTGACTATTTGTATATCTTCTCTGGAGAAATGTCTACTTAAGTCCTTTGCTTATTTTTTAATTAGATTGTTTTTTGTTGTTATTAATTTTTAGAAGTTCTCTCTATATTCTGGACATTAACCACTTATCAAATATATGACTTGTAAATATTTTCTCCCAATTCGTGAGTTGCCTCTTTACTCTGCTGATATTGTCTTTTGATGTACAAAAAGACATATGATAATTACTGTGATAATTGATCAATCATATGTCTTCTTTGGTGAAGTTTCTGCTTGAATCTTTTCCCTATTTTTAAAATTGGGTTGTAGTTTTTCTTATTTTTGAGTTAGAAGTTCTATATATGTTTTGGATACAAGTGCACTGTCAAATATGTGACTTCCAAATATTTTCTCTAGATCAGTGTCTTGCTTTTCATTCCCTTAAAAGTGTTTTTGCAGAGGCAAGTTCTTAATTTTGCTACAGTCAAATTATCTTTTTTGGGGGGAGTAATCATGCTTTGGTATCACATTTAAAAACTGTCTGCCTTACCTTTTATTTTAACTAACTGGTCATACATTAGAGAAGGAAGGATTTATCTCTGTATTACTGATCAAAAAAGGTTTAAGGATAGAATAAGCCTCACTATGACATCACGAAATCCTTGATTATAGCACATAGAGCATTTGCTTTCATTAACCATCTTCCTATGGGAACCGTATTGTTTTATATTTCCAATTGTTAAAAATCTGTAACCAGATTTTCCCCAGGCTTCTCAATAAGGATAATATTATCAAAGTTAGTAAGACATATATTTTAAGCACTGATTGTGTTATATTAAACATTGTGCTGAATAGGGAGGTTATGTTTTGAACAATCATTTTATAAAAAAGGATTCGGGGCTCCCTTGAATTTTGTTATGCAGGCATTTGAGCTCATCCTTAGTTTTGCTTACAACATTTGTGAGGTTATGTGAAGTGAAAAAGCCACATCAGCAGTTAAAAAAGTGGTTTTGTCTCTCACAGGATAAAATTGCACATAATCACGAATCCTATGACTTCCTCTGCAGGTTTGGATATCTTTTTTGATTTTTTGATTAAATAATCTTGCATGACACATGGGTGGTTTTCACTCTTAAAATACAAACTTAAAATCTTTATGGTAAAAGAGCAATTCCTGGGACTTCCCTGGTGGCTCAGTGGTTAAGAATCCACCTGCCAATGCAGGGGACACGAGTTCGATCCCTGGTCCAGGAAGATCCCCCATGCCGTGGAGCAACTAAGCCTGTGCACCACAACTACTGAGCCTGCGCTCTGGAGCCCGCGAGTCACAATTACTGAGCCTGCGTGCCACAACTACTGAAGCCCACGAGCCTAGAGCCCATGCTCCGCAACAAGAGAAGCCACCGCAATGAGAAGCCTGCGCACCGCAACGAAGAGCAGCCCCCACTCACCACAACTAGAGAAAGCCCGCGCAGCAACGAAGACCCAACGCAGCCATAAATAAATAAATAAATTTATTTTAAAAAAAAGAGCAATTCCTCTGAGCAGGCAGGGGGCCATGACTTCACCTCCCCAGGCTGCGCCCCTTTGAGGACAGCTCCCAGTGAACGCTTCCCGGTCCCCGCTCTCTTTCTGTCCTCAGATGTATGGGGTATGAGTGTGAGGATGTATGAGGTAGGCTCCTCCAGAAAGAATGACCTTGCTCCGCTTTTACTGTTTATTCTTATCTTTTATCGGTACAGTAGAATTTAAAGTGCATTTTGGAAAAAGCCTGTCGGTCGAAAAAGGACTATTTTGGCATCCAATTTTATTACATTCCAGTACATGCAGTAGTATGAATAAATGGCTAGAGACTGCTTCCAAACGATGTGCCTTGTGCAAAGAGCTAGTAACATAAAACGCAGAAAACGTCATTCTTCAGCTCAAGGTTCACTAGGATGACAGGCCGGGCCTTACCCGCCAACTTTTCCTTTAAATTGTCACTTGTCATCACTCATGCCATTCCCCTCCCCGCTTCTCCCAGTCCTGACCTAGGGAACACAGCGTCCTGCTTTCATTTCTCTGGATCACACATGGACAAAACCTTCTGCCCTTGGCTACCTTTAATCAGAGTGAGATCTTCTGGAATTTACAAACTAGACACACAGAATAATGATCAATAGCCCAAATATTAAAGGGCAAAGGACACCCAAATTTCAAAGAAGGAAAAACATAGAAATGAACACAAGGACACACCTCCAAACATAAAGAAACAAAGGAGAAAAGAAAAAAAATAACAAGATATCCAAGTCCTCTATCAAAATAGAAACATCCTAAATCATCATTTTAATGCTGTGGTTATGGGGTCAAGAAGAGCACTCTCTTTGCACCCTTAGAGGGTGTGTGAATTGATTTTACTTCCCTTGAAAGCAATTTGCTATATTGTGAAGAACCTTGAAAATGTTCACAGCTTTTGACCCAGTAATTCTTGAAAAAGGCTCTGCTAAGAAAATGATCAGATATTTGCACATCTTTTCGCAGATGGTCGGTCAGAGTGGCTTTATTTATACTAGTTCATTCTGGAAACACCCTAATATTAAATTAATGATAGTACATCATATGTTCAGATACCATATGACCACAAAAATCTTGATTTTAAAGGACTCAGAGATTACTTCTCAATATAATGTTAAGTGAAAATATGCTGATTTTAAAATATATTGGAAAGAAGTAAACCAAAATATTAAAAGCCATTTTCTCAAGATGGAGAAATTATGAGTGATTTTAAGCTTTTCTTTCCAATTACTCCCTCAAAAGTTTGGGTTAACTTTTTAACCAGATGATATAAAGTATTAAAAAACGGAGATTTACAAGAAAAATGTAAAAAGTGCAAAGCCTGCTCAGGTTATGAAAACATACTTCTGACTTTACTGCGCCTACCTAGGAATAAAAGCCTGGCTGTATCTCACAGCTTCAAGACCCCCTCTCCAGAAAGACCCCCTCTCCAGAAAACGCTTGGGGCTCTCTCCCCTTCCTTGGCCCCATTCCTTCCAGAGGAAGTGTTTTGTTGTAAAAGTAACAAATGCTCACTGTCAAACCTCAAACAGTGGGAAAGTATATAAAATAAGAATAGTAAATCCCCTCCAACTTTCTTTCCCCACTTTTTCTTTTCACATTAAAAACACTGGGGGAGAATTTGCATGTAACAGTGCACACCAATATTTATACACAGTTCCGTGGCTCTTGACAAAAGTCAGGATACATGGCATTTTCAACACCCCCAAAGTTCCTCTGTGTTTCCTGGAGTCCATTCTCTCCCTATCCCCAATCCTAGGCAACCATTCATTTGCTTTCTGTCACTGTAAATTAGTTTTGTCTGTTGTAGAATTTCCTACCGATGGAATTACACATAATGCTTACAACATTGTTTCTGAGATTCATCCAAGTTGTGTGTCATGGGTAGGTAATATTCTGTTGTATAACTATTGTAATTTATCTATCTAGTCACATAGTGACTTCACTGTAATTACCTTATAAGGCCACAGATTCATTTCTAGAATGTGATAAATCATGTCCCCAAGTGTGACTACATTAAACATCTCTTATAGAGAATCCCTAAACCTAAGTCTTGTCTTGGATGTGTGACAACAATATCACAAAGGGGTCAGAGCATAATAACGTTGATTCAGTTGGTTGAAGCTCACGTCTAAACCCGTACCTGTGAATAATGATTGTGAAGCAAGCACATTTTAGACATTCATTTTAGACATTTATGGATTCCAACCATGTGCTGTGATCAAGAAACCAATGTATTTGTCTTGACATACTACATTTAAAATCTGAATTACACATTTCATAAACTATGGATTTGCCAACTTTTTTTTTCAGTCATTCTGAATTAATAACACTTAATTAATGTTATTAACATAAACATCTGGGTAAATGAATATTGCATTAACTTATCTCAAACCTAAAAGGTAGTATTTAAGCAATTTTATATAAAACTCCTTTCAAAATATTTTCCTTTAAAAAACCCCCACAATTATAATGCTGGCAAGGACATGTTGAATTTTATGGAGATCCTATTGCACCAAAAATATAGGAAGATGAACCCCAAATATAATCTTGTAATAATTTCACAAAGATCTTGTACGATAAAGATAATTATGAAACTGGTTTGATGCCAGAGTAAGAGACGGGAATTATTTTGAATGGGGTACTTAACCTGCCATAGAGTTAACACAATTTTATTCAGATTATCAGTAAGAATGTGAAGAAATTATTGATATATATTTGGTGCTCTCTACCCTTCATGGAAATGAAACGGCCAGCCTGGGCACTGCGGGACAGAACCTTTGCCTGTGGCTTCTGCGCTCAAAGCTTACCTTCCTGACTCAAACGTGAACCATGTTGAGTCCCGCCCGTATCTCCTCAGTGAGCTGAGAGGCCACATGACCAGCTTGACCTTGGCATTGTGGATATCCCAGAGATAGATATTCTCATGAGTGATCTGCATTGTGCATTCGCCATAAATGTCCAGGTTTGGTGTAGGCATAAGATACACGTTGAATCGCTCTGCAAAGAAACAAGGAATGGAGAAAATGAAGCCAAAAGAGGTGTAACTTTTTATGGCAGCACTGTATGAATTTGTATACCTACCTACAGCCTTCAGAAAGTGTTACTGTGTCCCTTGGTGACATCGATATATACTGCGAAACACTACCTTTTTCTATTGTATGGGAAAAGGAGTTATTCTTAATCATTAATCCATTCACTCATTCTTCAACTTTTTGTTGCATGCATTCTCTATGGTGGGGATTAAATGGTTAAATTGTACAGTGGGAACATAAGGGCAGAAAACGAATTGGAGTCTGCCCAAATGCCGTAACTGTCCGCTTCTTCACATAATCTTAAGTGGATGTCATAGAAATAATTTCTGCGAGGAATGTCTTCTTTAACTTACACAAAAACGTACTCAATTTTACCTTTGAGGCGTGAAGTATTTAATGCCCACTCAGACTGACTCTCAAAGCATAGAGTATTCACGGTCACATTCAGCTTGTGATAATTGCAGATATTCATTACTGCCTTCGGCAGAACTTCAGACATTGTTTTGGTATGCAAAATAAAAGCACATAACTGTTTCATTCCTGGATAGTTTGAAATTGAAAATCTGATTATTAGGCAATGATTCCAAACCTCGCTTTACAACTTTTCATGTATCTCAAAGGTTACCGCAAAATCCTGCAGCCCCTGATCCCCATTAAAATGCATTAGATGCACTTTATTTTGAAAAATAAGGTTAGTTGGTAAGTTCCAGGAAGTAAAGAACTTGGTATGACCTACAAAGTATCCTTAGTTCCTAGCACCATATTCTTGGTTTATAGTAAATGATCAATAAATATTAGTTAATTGTATGAATGAAATAAATATATCCCACAATGAATATGGGCTGCAAGAATTGAGGAATTACAAAAAAATAATGAGTCGTGATAACGAAAAGTTTAAGAATTACTGGCAGATACATTTTTGTGAGTTTGAATTTGATTGTGAATAGTTCTTTAAAGGCAGTGCTGTTGCATGAATTATTTTGAGAGGCATAATGGTGCAGCTGCAGTTTGTAAAGGATTGAGATGTTTAGAAGTGTGCTATCATCCATCATGATGCTACAATCTTAAACACTGTATGTTTGCTGGTACTGAGCTCGAATTGTCTGTATAATAGAAAGAATCTTTTCAGTGGCAGGTATTTTGTAAAGCAAGGATTTTCTGATGCAAAATCAGTTATATTTAACTTAAGCACGACAGCTTGAAACTTAGTAGCCATATGGTCAATATTGATGTTCAAGTGCCTAGATATCCTGGGACCAAAAATAATCTAATGATTCAATATTCTAGTTGTTGACCCATGAAAGTAATATGTATATAGATTTCACAATTATTTCCCAAAGAAAAGGCAAAATGAGATAAATTCTGTAGCTGAAAAATGAAGAACATTGTCCCATTAATTATGTGCAATAAAAGGCTGTATCTATGTCTACATAGACACGTACATATTCCATAAACCTTAAAATTCTTGTGTGCAAGTATCTACGTGCAGCATTAAATACATCCCTCACTTTCCCAGCACAGTTCCCTCTCCAATGGGATTACAAGTAAATCAAAAGGGTATGATCTAATATGAGAATAGAAATGAAACTTGGACCCAACAGAGTGACTCAGGGCTATAGTTAATGCCTGAAGAGCAATATTCTTTTCTTTGCTCAAGACACTTCTGATGAAGTTCAGCTTCTACATTTGGAACTAACCATGTGTCAGTGGCATCTGTTGTGCATAGGGAAAATATTGCCATTATAAAAGCGGAAAGTGAAACAGTCCTCTAAATTTTTTCCTTTCCATCAATCCCGGAGTCTGAAGAGAGCATCGGAAGACTCACTGCCAAAATGCCAAGAAATAACAACACTTTTTAAAAACTCCTGAAATAAATAAACATCATTAAACAATCTTACTGTTGCTTAAGACTGCACTGACCCTTGATATTCACACCCACTGTTTGTAACTGAAAAAACGGAGCATACAAAAAAATGGTCCTGACATGGAGTGTCCTTCGAACGGATGTTCCGTGAAAGGTTGCACATAATCTACAGAGTACTTCAGAGGACCCAGAAGAACCATAACGTTTTCACAGAAATGTCTGCGTGCTCTAATGTTAGCAGATAAAACCTAACAGTAATAAACACAGAAAAAGGACAGTCATCACAATGGCCATTGGAGAAAGCTGGAAAATAATTAATACGTGAATTTATTATGAGTCACATGACACAGGGCTCTGCACACCAAAGTCTTTGAGGCGCGTTTACGAACAAGTTCAAAGTGATGGGATAACTCCCCTAAGGAGTCCTTCCAGGGCCGCCTCTAGACAGCACAAAGCAGGTGAACCTTACCTGCATCCCTTCCCTCTGGCCTGCCTTCTACTTTCCCACTTTATTTTTTTTAACCTGGCAACTCAAGTAACCCCTTCTTGTTATGGTTTAGAATGCTCCTACCTTCTTTTTGATGCTATTTCTTCTATCTTAAGAAAGGAATTACCCTAAACAATTTTATTTTCAATTTTTCAATATTCAAAATTTATCTTCCTCTAAGGGCTAATTTCCAAGGATCTGAGATTCAATGAAAACGTAGGCTAATTAATCCAGCAGAAAACCAGGCACATAAAGATAAGGGCAGCACATCAAGTCATCTAGCAAATTACACTTCTTTGAATTCTATTTTAACGGAAGGAAGGTTTCTGCATTTGCTATGAAGAAATTATTTTATGCCCTTAGTAACATAAAACACATTGTTTTACTAAAACTTGTTATGTTTTCCATTGGGCCATTTCAATATGAAATAGTTAAAACTGGTCCCAGTAAAATGACTTTTAAAAATATTTACCTCTGTGAAATAATCCTATCAGGCAGGTTTTTTAAACCCATCTATGATCATGTCACCTTTTTATTTAAGAAACTGCGTGTGGGTTTTACTGCCTAGAGTACTGGTTTTCAGGTTTCAGTGTGCATCAAAATTACCTGGAGGGCTTGCTTCAAAACAGATGGCTGGCTTGCCTCCACCGTTATTGTTTCTGATACAGTAAGTCTACCCCAGGGCTGGCTAATTTACATTTCTACTTGTTCCCAGGAGATGTTAATGGTGCTGCTCTGGGGACCACACTTCGAGAAGTGTCGATTTGTGAAACTCATTTAAAAATATTGCCAAGGAAGTAGCAGCATCTGAGAAACCATGAGGAATGCTTTTGAAAAGTGATGCTATGTTCCAGTAGAGCAAATCAGCACATTTTATTCAAAATTGTTTTCTAATCTCTGCTCAAATAAATTAATTCTATCTCAACTGACTCACGACTGACTTGTCAAGAAAGAGTTCTTATGCCAATTGGAATAAAGAAGGGAGAGAGGCATAGAAAGAAAGGGGGTATATGAAAGACAGTTTACAATTCAGCAAGATATGTATATCCCAGGTATGTCCTTTTGAGATTATCAACAATAACAATAAAAACACTATAAAGAAGCACTGAACAGCAGAGTTCCAAGTAGCCAAAAGAATTAGAAAAGAAACTAGCTGTCTAAATAATGATAATAATATCCTGAAACATGAATAAAATATAAAGTCCTGTGAAGACTGGTGAATGTGTGAAGAAATAAATTTTTGAAAGGTTATGTAAAAAATATTAGTTTTAAATGTGTTCACACATATAAACTATAGAATTCTAGAGCGAAAAATCCCAAACACATTGTCCATAAAACTGTATTTTGGTAAAACTTAGGTTTGTATAATGGCTGATAGATATATGAGAAAACATAATCTTATTTTAAATGGCCAAAACAATAACAAGGTGAAATATTTATAAGATGAATTGTTCTGTCCAACAAAGATGCTTACTGTTGCTGAATCTGCAGTTGCACTTACCAGGGCAGTTTTACTCTAGGGCTGGATTAAGAGGTCCAAAGGAAGAGACCATGCTCCAAATGGCCTTGACACAGGGTTAAGGTCACAACCACAAGAACAGTCTCGAGGGGGCTACAAAACAAGGTTTGGTCAAATTGAATTGGACAAGATCTGGCGAGAAAGGGTAGCTACGCTCAGGAGAAATGGTCCTGGAAAAGGGATAGTGAGACCCCAGGTGATATGTGGGAGACCCTGAGAAGGACGGAAACCTTCCCTTCTCAGCCAGTGAGGTTTTACATAGATCTTGTTTAGGGCAGGAACTAACCCAATATAATATTAGCTGGAGCCTGGCAAGTGGAGGTAAGTGGAGCTTGCAGGTGCAGCAGGAAGCAGAGGATCACTGATGACGTTTCTGACATGAAGCAAAATACCCTCCAGTGACTAGAAATAAGTGAACAGAAAACAAAAGGATGATGAGCTCTTCAACCAGTTTCTTGGTAATTTCCATCTTGTAACAGAAGAGATGGAACACTGGTTTTAAAGGAGAACCATGCTAGGGCTTCCCTGGTGGCGCAGTGGTTGGGAGTCCGCCTGCCGATGCAAGGGACACGGGTTCGTGCCCCGGTCCGCAAGGATCCCGCGTGCCGTGGAGCGGCTGGGCCCGTGAGCCATGGCCGCTGAGCCTGCGCGTCCGGAGCCTGTGCTCCGCAACGGGAGAGGCCACAACAGTGAGAGGGCCGCGTACCACAGAGAAAAAAAAAAAAAAAAAAGGAGAACCATGCTGAAAAACAGACATATAAGCTCAGCTAAGTTTCCTTGGTAATAAATTGAAATATTAAAAAAAACAGACTTCTGGAATTTATGTATTGAATAATTTTGTGAATCTACCTCATAGTAAACAGTGTCTGTGACTGCATGAATATAAAACACATCTTGTGTATATTAGCTGATTAATTAAAATAAATTTGGGAAATGTCTATTGGATGCCAGTCCATTCTTTTTTCAAAGAAGGTCCTGTAAGTTTTAGCTGTTAGCTGATTCCTGAGCAGTCTATCCCCCTCTGTCCATCTCACTTCTCCTGATACTTCAGAAGTTGTGGGTTTGAAGGTTGGGTCAAAAGAAAGGATGGAACATGGAACTAAGTATTACACCTAAATATCTGAAAAATAAGAGCTTCATAAATATTAAAACTGTCAGGTTTTCCATGGGGAGAGGTTAAACTTTAAAATAACTGCAGCTAAGTGGGTGAGTGTAAAGTCATACTTTCACCTTCTCTTCCTAAAATCCAAGCATGGCTCAAAAGGAGAAGCCCCACAATAAGAAGAGTGTTCTTTAGCAATCTGGTGACATCCCTAATTTTCTGAATTTCAATTCCAGGGTCTTCCATATAGTAGAGACTTAAATATTTGTTAAAGTTCATTAATTAAAATATTTAGGGATTATTAAATTAAATAAAGTAAATATTTATATGCATATATATGGTTATGTAATGATTAATAATAGCTCTAAATGATTGGACAATGTATAATTTTGAATTTCACTTAGTTGTTTCTATCAACCAGTGTTTCCATAAAGTAAAACTCACTCTATGTACAACTTACTGGTCAAAATAATTTTAAAGATTTAACAAATTATTTTATAGCAAGAGAATTCAATTTTTATCTCAAAATTTCATGTGATCAGAATATTGATAGTTACGGAAGACATCTTTTCAGTTAAATTTATTACTGCAGCTAATTCATTAAAAGACCCAAACTTATTTGTCCCATCAAATGTGGAAATGAGCGTTGTCCAGTTGGTGACCTTTATCTCCTTATTTAGCCACCATGAACAGCTGTGGCTGCATCCTGTATCCTGCTCACAGATTCATCATGGTGAGAAGAATCACCACTACACCTCCCAACTCAGGTTGTCCCCCGTCCTCTCTTGCACACTGCTCTGGTACCAGCCTGGTCAGGACTAGATGATGCTACAGCTCTGCCAGCCTGGGTGAGAGAGCAACCTCCCCATCTGGCGAACATCCAAATTCTATGAGTGGTTCTCTTGCCTTTCCCCCTTCCTCGTGCTTGGAGGAGGACAGACCCCCTCCTTTCTGCTCTTCTCTTGCCTTTCCCCCTTCCTCGTGCTTGGAGGGGGACAGACCCCCTCCTTTCTGCTCTTCTCCTATGAGAGAATTCTCCTCAATTAATCTTCCAGCCTGCTCTTTAGAATTTCATGGTGCTTTTCCCACATTATCCACCGCTCTGGGGCTGCAGTACCTTTCTGACACAGCAAGAAAGTCCCACTCTAGGCTCTATATTTAACAATTGTTACACACCAATTCCAAACATGAAATTTCAATATTAATACTAAATTAATAAACAGTCTACTAAATGTTATTTAGTCAAAGGACCAGAGTTATTGGTCTACTATTAACCACTAATTAGTAAGTCCACAAGAATCGGGTGTTTGAAAACCTAAATGCATGCTTGGGAGTGTTGGAATTTGTTAATGAGAATTCATCTCAATTTCGAATCTAGGTTCACCCCACTGTTTGATAAAATATGCTTTGTTTTTAATGGTCATATGAAGTGCCACAAACTTCAATAGAACCAGATGTTACTCAGAAAATAATGAGATTTTCAAGATCATTCTGAACTTTACATTCCTGTCTCCAAATGGCTGTAATATTGGGATACTGCAGTGGTCAGCCTTCAATTTCAGCAGCCTTAGAAATGGAGCCACACTGGGAAAGCAGATATTTGCACATTTAGACACATCCTGAGATCTGTATAATGCAATTAAAGCAGCAATGAAACAAAGTATGATTGATGCTTGTCAAAATTTGTGGAACTCTTCAGAAATTGTGACTCCATTTCCACCAGAGTACTGAAATTTGTCAAAATTTATTTTATTATAACGTGGCAATAGCAATAAATGCAGTTGCCAGGTGCCACCTGCTCAATGGACACTGTGAATTGGAATCCTTGCAATTCTCGTATCAAATGGCAGCACTTAAAAAAAAAAAACCAGGGCTTCCCTGGTGGCGCAGTGGTTGGGAGTCCGCCTGCCGATGCCGGGGACACGGGTTTGTGCGCTGGTCCGGGAAGATCCCACATGCCGCGGAGCGGCTGGGCCCGTGAGCCATGGCTGCTGAGCCTGCGCGTCCGGAGCCTGTGCTCCGCAACGGGAGAGGCTACAACAGTGAGAGGCCCGCGTACCGCAAACAAACAAACAAAAACAGTAATATCTTTTAATCCCCCAGGAACTAATTTATTTTTTTCCTTCCTTCTTTCTTTCTTTCCTTTTCTTTTTTTTACAAAAAAATTACTGTTGACAGCATTTTATCTGCATTTCCAAGTAAATCATGTTCATTGTAGTAAATACAGAAAATCATTAAAAATTCAACTGCTATTATACCGTATACAGATAATCTGTTAAAGTAATGTGTATCTTAATATACAAGCATATTCACATATATTGTACTTATTATCATACAGAATGTAAAGTACTGAACCCTTTATATTGCCTTTACTATAGTATAAAATTTTCAGGTGCTATTAAGGATTCCTTGGGGATACAATTTTAATGATTGCATAATATTCTACGGTATAGCTATGCCGTATTTCATTTAATAATTATCTATTTGATGAATATTGAAGTTAAGTCAACTTCTGTCTGATATAAATTAGGCTATAAGAAAATAACCAACTTTCAGCTTAATTTGCTAAATAATTCACTCATTTTATATTGAATCATAGGGTTTACTTTATTCTTATATATACATTTTGGATCATTTTAATACCCTTGATTATTAAATTACATTGGGTACTAAGATCTGAATTATTGGATTAAATGCCATAAACTCTTTTAAGAACCACACATTGTCAAATTGCTTTCCAGAAATTCCATACCAATCCATATTCCAATTAAAAAACATATTTTATATTTTATATATTCATTTTACATAAATGTCCCCGGCCAGACTTTTAAACTAGCTTTACTATTTCTCTGTTGATTTTAAGAATTCTATATACTACAAATTTTTCCTATCATGTTTATGACAAAGACTTCATCTCAGGTTTCCTTAATTTTGTTTATGGTATTTATGGCCAGAAAATGGAAAATGGTTTTAATTTTTCTAATAAGTCCTTTGTTACTGAAAGGTTAAATATTATATTACCCGCTCATAGCAGTTTTAGCATTTTATTTTTTACAGTAACTGGTATATTGAAGCACAATGAAATGTTCATATCTTATTTATAACATTTATTCAGTTTTGACAAATGCACAAGACACAACTTTTCTGTCACCTCAGAAAGTTCCCTTATGCTATTTTCCAGCTGCCCATGGCCCTCAGAAGCAACCACTGATCTCATTTCTAACACTGTAGGTTATTTTTGCCTATTTTAGTAGCCTCCTGTGAGTCAGAAGCTCAGCACGTCACTAATTTATTTCCAGTTTGTGGCATTCCATTTTTATTTTTTATTTCCTTTTAACTTTTTTTGATGGTGTTTTTTGAGGAGCATAGGTTTGAATTTTGATGAAGCCCAAATTATTTATTTTTACAGTTTTTTTCAGTGTTTTATATAAGAAATCTTAGCCTATCCTAAATTTGCATCCACCTTAAATTGATGTTTGAGTATGGTGTGAGGTAGGGGTTAAGGTTCCTTGTTTCCTATATAGATATCCAGTCAGTCTAAAACTATTTATTAAAGAAATATTCCTTTTCTCATCGAAATGACCAATAAGCTTATGAAGAAGGGCTTTGGTGCCCTTGTCAAAAATTACTGATCCATATATGTGGATCATTTTCTTTCTGTTCTGTTCCACGGACCTATTTGTCTATCCTGTCCTGATTACTGTCACTTATAATAAGTCCAGAAATTAGAAAGGGTACACATTCCAACTTGGTTCTTCCTTTTTGAGATAATTTGGCTAGTGTTGGTCCTTTGCCTTCCAAATACACTTTAAAATTAACTTGTCAAGTTCTAGAAAAAATGCCTGGCTTTCAGGATTTTTATTGGAATTGTGTTGAATCAATAGGTTACTGTAAGGAGAACTGACATCTTAACAATATTGACTATTCCAATCATGAATGGCTTATCACTACATTTATTTAGATGTATTCATTTCTCTCAGCAGTATTTAGTTTTCACGGTAGAGGTCTTTGCTGATTTTATCTCTGAGTATGAGATTTTTTTAAATAGTATTATAAATGATACTATCATATTTGTAATTGTTCACTGATAATATATATGTGTGTAAATGTTATATATATTTATATAGATAAGTTATATCTATATAATATTTACACACACATATACATATAAATACGTACATATTAACTTTTTATCCTGCAACATCACTGAATTCAGGTAGCTGTAGTTGCTTTCTCATAGATCCCTTAGCGTTTTCAAGGTACACTATCTTAACCTCTTATTTTCTTACTAATTTTTATAATTTTAGTTTCTTTTCTTGTCATATCACACAAATTAGGACCTTAAGTAGAGTAAGTAGAATATTGAATAGAAGTGGTGAGAGAGGATATCTTTCCCTTATTCCCAATCTCATGAGGAAAGCATTCAATATTTTACCTTCAAGAATTCTATTTTCTGAAGGTTTTACATTGATGTCCTTCATCAGTTTGAGAAAGTCCCTTCTATTCCTAGGTTTTTGAGAGTTGTTTTCATAAATGCATATTGTATTTTATCAAATGCTTTTTATGGATCAATTGTAATGATCATATGATCTTCTCCCTTGACCTATTAATGTAGTGACACATAATGGTTGATTTCTGGGATTTTTTTGCATTTCTGGCATACATACCAATATTGATCAGAGTGTATTATCTTGTTAATACTTTAATATTCCATTTTCTAATTTTTAAAAGGATTTTGTACTTACAGGCATGAAAGATATCTGTCTGGAATTTTATTTTCTTGCATTGACTTTTTCTGGTTTCAGTATCTGGCTTATAGTGGCTTCATAAAATGAATTGTGAAATCATCTCTCCTCTTCTGTTTTCCAAAAAACTTTGCATAGGATTGATATTATTTCTTCTTTAAATAGAATTCAAGAGTGCAACTGTATGGGACTGGAGTTCGTGTATGGGAAGTTGTATAATTTTTTTTTTTTTAGCGGTACACGGGCCTCTCACTGTTGCGGCCTGTTGCGGAGCACAGGCTCCGGATGCGCAGGCTCAGCGGCCATGGTTCATGGGCCCAGCCGCTCTGCAGCACGCAGGATCTTCCCGGACCGGGGCACGAACCCGTGTCCCCTGCATCGGCAGGCAGACTCTCAACCACTGCGCCACCAGGGAAGCCCCTGGAAGTTGTATAATTTTAATTTAAATTTCTTGAATGGACATAGGGCTCTTTGGGTTTTCTATTTGTTGTTAAGTTACTTTGGGTAATTTGAATCTCTGTTAAGTAATATAAAATTTTATTTTATTTACAAAGCCTATAATCAGAGATAATATTTTGATTTTTTCTTTTATGGCAGATGGAAATTAAAAAACATTTCCCCCGACACTTTTCCCTCCAATTTTAACATTTATTATATCCTAATCTGAGCTCTGGGACTGTTATTACTACAGTTAGGATTTTAAACTATGCTCAAAGAAAAATGTAGAGCTTTGCAAAATATATTTTTTAAAGTGAAAGGCTAAAATTTGATGCTCTCAACATCTACCTCAAAAGATTTGAAAAAGAACCTGCAATTAAATCCAAAACTGTGGAGCAACTGAGTGATTAGTCATAGTGAATGAGAGCAGAAATTAATACATTTTAAAACATACTGAAAAAAAGGTTTAATAAATAGGTAAATCTCTGATGATGCTGACTATGGGGAAAAAAAGGCAAAAATAACCTATATGAAGTAAAAAAGGAGCTATCACTACAGTGTAGACAGGTATTAAGAAGATACTACAAGGATATTGTGATTAAATTTATGTCAGTAATTTTGAAACTTTGTAAGAAATGCAAGAAACGTTGCAAGAAAACTTTGCAAGAGAGTCCTAAAATCACTGGTAGATGTTTTGAAGCTGATTATAATCAACAGTTTATTACCCTGAGTTTTCAAACTTTAGTGCATGTTAGGTCCCTGGGGTTATTAAAATACAGACATCTGGTCCCACATCCCAGAGATGTTTGTTTTAGAGTGTGGCTGGGGGCCCAGAATTTTCTTGTCTAACACACACTTGATGTGAATGTGACAGAGACATGCACAATATTCCGGAGAAATATGGACTTTCCTGCTAGGCACTGTGCTACTCGCTTTGCATGCTATATTTTATTTAATCCTTACAACAATCCTATGAGACGTGTACTATCAGTATCATCCCAAAGAGCAGGAATCTGAGATTTAGAGCATTTCAGTCTCTTGACCATGGCCCCAGAGCTTATGAGAACTGGAACAGAACTTGATGATGTACTAAGTTTGTTTGGCAACATATGTTCGTCAGGCTACAAGTTTGACTTTCAAGCTTGACACCATAGTTTTACTGTAGCAGGAACAAAATGGATCACCAAAAGTTGGGTATATCAAAAGTGAAATCTCGGCCCCTGAATGCTTATACTGGTGGGAGGGAGAGGAAATGGAGCTCCCCGGACTGAGCCAGAAAGTTGCAAAACTCATTCAAGAAATCAGAGTTTGAGGTCCGAAAAACTCAGTACTTACTGAAATATCCAGGAGGAGAAATATAAGGTTTTATTCTGCCGGTGAAAAGGATGGAGAGTCTAATACAGTAGAAACACAGGATTAGACAATTGGAGTGAAAGAAGAAATGCAGAAGACAAGTACAAGAATGGTAGGAAACACTCCTACCTACTCAAAGGGAACTCACAATATCCAGGAGGTCCATGAAGAGAAGCCCTAGAGAAGCTAATCTGTACTACTCGAATCTAAACAAGCTTTGGTACGAAAGTATAATGGACCACATTAATGCTCTGAATTAACAGAGCACAGAAGAGTGAGACAAATTTGAGGTCAGCGTTCTTAACTGTTTTTGAGCCACAAACCACATTAGCAGTCTGGTGACGCCATGCACTCGTCTCAGAATTATGCTTTTAAATGTATAAAATAAAATTCACAGCATTACAAAAGAAAAAAAATGAAATCTCATTAGTGTATACTGAGGTTTTCTTTTCTTTCCTCTTTGTGTGTGTGTATATTTGTGTTTGTTTTCTGTCAAATGAGGACTCATTTAACCCAGTTTCTGATCAAAGTTCAATCTTTGAGCTTCCTCCTCGTTTCATCCAGGCTGATTTGAAAACCCCCGGAACTGATATAGTCCCAGGTGTCAGCAGAGGAGACACGGTCCTCTTATCTGGTTCGTATGTACCCATCTCCCTGTGGAGTTACTTCACTTGCTTTCCTGTGACACAGCAAGTCCTGCTTTCAGAGAGTATCTGGGGTCCAGTGGGGGCCAATAGGAAGCCTGGGCACCCCATCCATGCCATATAAGTTTTGAGACAGTTGAGGTGTAGCTTTATCTTGTTACACCTTGCTAGGCTCTGCTGACATCTCTCCACCACATCTCTCCATCTCTTCCTAGGCTTGTCATCAAACTCCATGCAGAGAATCAAATTCTAGTCTTTGTTCTTGTAGTAGCCTCCAATTTACATGAGGAGATAGAAGCATGTGTCTGTGTCCACTCAAACTCCCAGGGAAAGGGTATGGGCAAGGCATTACCTTATTTTCAAAGTCCTTCTTTTTGCCTGTAGTTGGGAGATACCAGTAATTCTGGACTCAGCATTCTCCCCAGAACCTTCTCCTTTCATATAATTACAAATGTTTCTGAAATTTGCATCTTTGTTATTATTGTGTTTGTATAGGGCATGTTTCCAGGGCAAAGCAAACAGGACAGGTCCTTTGGTGTTTCAAGGTATTTCTCCCAGTATGCATCTCACTTTGTAATGATATGGCCAGAGTTAGACAACGGATCACTTAGATTTGGCAGTGTAGGCAGGGAAGCACTACAAAACACCCTTGATTTCCTTGAATCATCTATTTCAAAGAGAGGTAGAAATATTTATGGCATTGGCCTTGATTCCATTGTAGTGCATACTGAGGACCAAACGGGAAAAGTGGTGTTTTGACCTAGTTTATTGATTATATGCAATCAAAGCAATCAAAGCAAAAAGCAATCAAAGCAAAAAGTCGACAGCAATCAAAGAATGGAATTAGCAACACAAGATAAGGTGAGGAGGCACATATTTAGGGCCCATTCAGGACTTTGTGTTATATCCACGAGTATCATCTTATTCTTGCCAGGATGGCTGCTCCCATCACCATCATCTTTCAGCTTTCCCTGTAGGTAAGCACCTCCACTGGTTATACTGGCATTTTCCAACCTGTTTCATGGAACAGATAGGAATATCCACAAGCTATGGACAGGGGTTATGCGTAGAAAAAGACAGGTAGGTAAAATGAGTATGGGAAATGTTGCATTACACAACGGTAAAAAAGGTCTTCATTCTAGTATAGCTTTATTCAGCTCATGCATATGGTGACCATCATATAGGGTTGGTATTAATTTCCTAGGGCTGCTGTTACAAAGTACCAAAAAACTGGGTGGCTCAAAGCAACAGAAATTTATTATCTCATAGTTCTGGAGGCTAGAAGTCTGAAAGCAAGGCGTTGGCCCGGCTAGGTTCTCTCTGAAGGCTTTAGAGGGAGAATCCTCCCTCATCTCTTCTAACTTCTGGGGTTTGCTGGCAATCCTTGGCCTTCCTTGGCTGGTAGATACATCACGCAAGTTACAGGGCCGTCTCCTCTCCATGCATCTTCACATCATCCGTCTCTGTGTCCAAATTTCCCCTCTTTATAAGGACATATTGCATGTCATATTGGATTAGGGCTCTTTCTAACGAGTTTGTTTAAACTTGGTTCTCTGTAAAGATCCTATTCCCAATAAGGTCCCATTCTGAGGGTTAGGACTTGGACATCTCTTATTTTGGAGGGGAACACAATCTAACCCACAATAGTGTTACGTAATATTACATTCACTCTGCTGATTCCCTCACTGCAGAAGGCGTATAGTAGTGGTAGTAGCAGTATTTCCTGGAACTCACTTTAGGAAATACAGGAGTGTGTGGATGGCATTTGGAAGCTCAAACATAGGTATGCGAAATTTCTTCTCCCCATGCAAAAGTGCGTTTTGCTGAGTGTTATCCCAGGGACAAAAAAAATTAACCTGGAACACTCTTTCATGACTAGTCATAAAGTATGTGTATAAGTGTGAATATGGCTTACCCCAAATCACTTTTGAAAAGCTGGGGAAAAGATCCTTAAAATAGAGAAAGTTTTACTGTTACGGGAGTTATTGTTTTGTCATTAACTGGCCATTTCCCAAACGAATAAAGGCCTGCTAATACTGGCTTTAATTACTGATGGACATTAAGAATTTCAGACTTCCTGCCTGACTGAGACGGTTATTTAGAGGAATAAGAAATAAGTTTTTTTTTAAAGAAAGGTAGGCTGCTCTGATTAGAACTGATCATACCTATACACAGCACTTCTATTTTTATTTTAGCATGTAGATTGTATCATTTATCTCGATTCTTCACTTCCTCTCCACATTAGATCAGACTTTCTAACTCATGTCGTGGCCCCACAGGTGGGGTGTACTTTTGTACCCCTTGACTTTGGGCTTGGCCATAGGATTTGCTTTGGTCAATGAATGTCAGTGGACATGACAAATGCAGAGACTTAAATTATGTTGCAAGTTTGGGCTTGATCTCTTGCCCTAATGTTTTTGTTTTGGGAACATGCCTTAGGTAGCCGTTAGTGTCAGGAGGATGAGATATACACGGAGGAGATGCAGACATCACGTGCAGCTTGGAGCCAATCTCAGCATTACCCAGCCTAAATCCAATGAACCCTAGCCAACCCACCTATGCATGAATGATAAAGACACACTTCCAGGTCTGTGCTATTGAGATTCTGTGTGACCAAGAACACAGCAGTATTTTAAAAAACATTGATCAATACACCTTGTTTGTAGGTTTGTCTCCCTCACTATTCTGTGAGCTTTTGAAAAGTAATGGCCCTATTTTACATAATTCTACATTTCCTCAGCTTAGTTCTTGCATAGTATAGCCTCGAAAATATTTGATGGGTGAAGAATGAATGAGTGAGTGACATACAAGGGACTCTGAGTGGAATGTAGGGAGCACGGTTACTATGGCAACCCAAGTAAATAATTTAGAAACAACACTGGAATACCGCTTTGCTTCTGCAGAAAGGTTATACACACATTCTTAGGCTAAAAGTAGGAATTCATGACAATTCTAGACCATTCATAAGCAGGGACTCTTGGTCCTGGAAAAAACTAAACCCTCAAATCTGACTCTGCATTAACCCGATGGCAAAGTCTGAGGTTATTTTTCCATTTTGTTTTGGATAATGATCTCTTGTATCAATAGCAAAATGGACATATCCTTGAGTCTACCTCCAACTGCAGCAGCAGGAACTTCACACAAGTGACTCGCTTCTTGGCAGTGATGCTTACTTCTGCTATTAACGATTAACACGTAACATCTGTTTTCTAGAATTGCTATTACGTATTGTGACTCCTTTCTAAATAACTATGATTATAACACCTTACATTAATATTTTCTAAGGTCAGCATAGGCTATCTTAAATACAACTGAAAGATGTGAAGATTCTGCAAGTTGTAAGAATTTAAAATTCAACATGTCTACTTAGTATGCACTCTTTTGTGGCAGTGTTATCTGAAGTCCAAGAATAAGTTTGTGTGTGTGTGTGTGTGTGTGTACTTGTGTTCCCTTATTTTCACCTATACTATGTGGGATTCTGAATCAATAGGAAAACAGCTGACAGCACTAGATGAAAAATGATTATAGCAAAGAATTTAATCAATAACCACTTTTACCTTAGCAACATACATTACACATGTAAAAATTAATTGCACGAATGTTTACTCTTTGCTAGTCTCAGAGTAAATAAGACCAAGCTGTTTGAAGAGTCAGAAAAACACTAGAGGAGTAGTAGCAATTTTGAATGTCAGAAAAAACATGCTGTGGTTAGGACTGAGCAATGAGTCTTCCCTTGAGGACGGGATACCACAAGATTACCACAAGCCACCGTAATGTAATTTATTACATCAATTCTGCACGCGTGCATGTGTATCTCATCTCTTAGGAGAAATTTCAAACTAAATCCCAGCATATCACTGATAAAACATTAAAATAATGTTTCTGATGAATAAGAAATTATAGAATTTAGGGCTTCCCTGGTGGCGCAGTGGTTGAGAGTCCGCCTGCCGATGCAGAGGACACGGGTTCGTGCCCCGGTCTGTGAGGATCCCACATGCAACAGAGCAGCTGGGCCCGTGAGCCATGGCCGCTGAGCCTGTGCGCCCGGAGCCTGTGCTCCGCAACGGGAGAGGCCACAACAGTGAGAGGCCCGCGTACCGCAAAAAAAAAAAAAAGAAATTATAGAATTTAACACTAAAATGCCTTAAGGAAAAAACCTAAATCTGTGATGACAAATCTTTCATAAAGGATTGATTCCAATCTGAACATATTAATGACTTAAAACATGTATTAGGAAGTTAAAGAATTTGTTTATATTAAGAGGTGTTATGATTGAAAACTATGGAAGGACAGCTTTAAAAGATAATATTATTTTTTAAAATACTTTAGTTAGCTAAAACAACAAACATTTTCCCTACATGCAGTAAAATGAACAGGGGTGTCCCTAAAGCGATCCTGGGGCTCAAGGGAGAGGGTTCAAGTTAGCTAAAGAGCATTCTCAGTCTTTAGCATAGGATTTTATAGACTACTGGTAGTTATTTCAGGGCGGACTTAAAATGGAATTAGCATGTTTACGGGAGAGGTCTACTGATTAGGAAGTGACAAAATCGGGGAATGCAAGTAACAAATTGTGCCAATTTGTGTGTGTGTGCTTCTCTTCCAGGCAGCATATAAACACACATTCACTGGGATTTTTGAGCTGGCAATAGTAGAGTCTGTAATTTAGACATTCTGTCAAGATTTATGCCTTTCATGTTGTCCTTTGGTATAAATTATTCTTTTAAAAAGTTTTAGCTAGTTCTCAATGGCCAAAAGAAACAAAGGAAAGATGTTATTATTTGGACTTGAGGAAGCATTTTAAAGAAAGTGTATGTAACTCGAAGAGCTTGGAGCAATGGCTATGTCCATGGCCTTGGACTCAGAGAGAAATTCACCCACGTGGAAGGTACTTCCTGGGGAAAAGAAATCCTTCCAGCTAAGTTTTTCCTTTTAACGCTAAACACTGAAGGGTCTCAGTGATCATGATTGTGTGTGTGTGTGTGTGTGTGTGTGTGTGTGTAAGACTGCCAATTTCCTTTATGGTACCATGTACTTTTAGGGGGTCATTTAAATGGATCAAATACTACCTTCTTTAACTAAATAATTACTATATATTAAAAGCACATATAACCCTTTTTATCAATTTAGGATTATTAAACAAAATAAACCTAAAAGAGCATTGGATGGCATTGGATGTTATTATAATTTCAGGTCTTCTCTAAAGTATATGCAGGAATTAGTTTTTGATTTCTTTATTTTTACTTGTGCTTTAAACAAACAAACTTGTGCTTTTTTAAAAAACTGAGCTAGGCATGAGAGTTAGTCTTTATTTTATATTATCTCATGTAACCATCATGACAACACCATAAATTGGTATTAGTTCATTTTCACACATTAGCAAACTGAAATTAGAAGAGCCTTAGGAACTTGTCCTAATTAAGGGGTGTAGCCTACATTCAAGCTGCATCCTGAAAAGTTTGCTTGTTAGGCTATATCTGCTTGTGCTTCTTATAGAGCTCTGGCATTTAACTCCATGTTTGTCCTATCCTAAAAAGTTTATGTTAAAGTTTTCCCTTTATATTGTAGGTAAGTTACTTTGACATTATCATCAAATTAGAAATAGAAATTATAATAAACCAAAGGAGTACATTATCCATTTGGATGGAAACGATATACAACCCCAGATCTTTAAAGTAACAGCATACAATTCACACCAAGTAAGCAGCACACAGTAACGCTTCCACCCACAGGCCTAATTTATTCACTTTCTTCATATTTTCTTTATGTAGTACTTGACGAATGTTTATCGGTAAAGAGTTTTTTTTTTTTTTCTTCTTTTCTTAAACTGAGAATGAACAGCATATTTTAAGCAGCACAATTATGGGCGTTCTGTACTTAGCACAGTTCTCAGAAACTAAATTGGAGAGATGAAATCCAAGAAAGTGTGGGAGAGAAACTGGAATATCAAAAGGAAGCTAGAAAAAGAGCCACAGGAAGGCCCTCCTGACTTTCTGAAACTACCAACACGGGCAAAGTTGGTGCCCACGTATGTTTATAATCAGGTCGTGGGGAAAACATTTTTTCAGTGTAGCAAAACCCAAAAAATAATGTCTTTGATGGTCTATGAGACAGTGATGGTTGTTAGAATATTATTACTTATAACAAAACCATTATTGCTAAGTATTATCCTGATGCATTTTACTGGTGCTGCCTACAGTATAAACCACAGATAATTCCAGAATTTCTTTTTAATAAGTAGTGTCAACCTTCACCAACATCCCTCAACCTTTTAAAAAACACTAGCCATAGAAATTAAGAACATTGGAAAGTTTCTGTTTTCATACTACGAGATCTTCTGGTGATAATGATAATTATTTTTTAAAATGGAGGGAAAAAAAGCTCATGACATTACTCTGATTTCATTATTTAGAGATGTTAGTCAAGAAGAGGCAGCATAACTTCTTAAGAGACATCAGAAATGTTTAATTAGAGAGCAGTGCAGTAAGTAAATAACATGTCACATAAACCTCAATTTTGTTAAACCCTGAGATTCCATGCATTGTACTTCCTTACGTGTAGTATGCTATGGACTGAATTGTGTCCCCCTAAAATTCACAGGTTTAAGCCCTAACCCCCAAGGTGATAGGATTTAGAGATGGAGTCTTTGGGAGTAATGAAGCTTAGATGAGGTCATGAGGATGGGGCCCTCATAACGAATTAGTGCCCTTACAGGAAAAGACAGGAGAGAGCTTATTCTCTCTCCCCCTCTGCCACGTGGGGCCACAGCAAGAACTTGGCCTCCAGAACTGTGAGAAATTAATTCCTGTTGTTCAAGCCACCTAGTCCATGGTATTTTGTTATGGCAGCCTGAGCAAAGACATACTATTAGCCACATTCCCTAAAATCTATGGAAAAATAACACAATAAGCCAAACTTATTTATTTAGACTCCAAATCTATAACAACTATCAAAGAAGAAAATGTAGGAATGCTGTCCATTCAAAACCTTATATATAATGAATAAACTTATTGTTGAGGTAACTTATTTATTGAGATAAATGACAATGTCACAGAGCAAGAAGGCAGGAGACCTGGATTGTACCTTAGTATTTTTCTAGTTGGTATGCAGTCTTGAGAAAGTCCCTTAACAGCTGAGGTTGATCAGTTTATTTTCCCTTAAAAAGGATTGGTCTGAAACATTTCTGAGGTCCTTTCCACTTTCAAAGTTCTATAGCTCCCAGTGCACTTTAAAAGAAAGGAAGGATGGAGACGCACTTACCATTCTGTTCCCGCTGCACTCCTGCCGCCAAGAGATCAGGCTCCCCGAGGCTGATGTCATTCAGCCTAGTCCCCAGACACTCCATGCAGAGATGCTTGCACCACTCCTCGGCCTCCAGCTCTGAAAATGAGCACATGCCATGGAAGTCAGGCAAGGCTACATAGGAATGATGGAGAAGGAATGTTTCCTGAACCAGTTTCCCAGGTAAGTGGTGAGCATTAAAAAATCTACCTTAAGAAAACTAAAAAGCTATATTTAAGCAGTGAAATAAAACAATCTCCACAATTGTCTCCCTTGACATTATAACACTGTATTTTAAAGTTATTTTAAGTTATGCCAATGTACTTTATCTTATTTATAAATAATAGACTGAGATTTGTTTACTATCCAGTACATTTTAGATTGATTTAATTGGAGGAAAGAATTTACTTGGAAAAATTAATTAAATACAAAATAAAAATAGGTAAGTGAATAGCTGAAAAATGTCGAACTAGATTAAACACATGACTGTCCTCCTGGATGTAACTTGGATGTGTGCGGACTGAAGGTCTGATCCCCGTCATTCTGAACTGCAGTGGATCATAGATCAGCAAAAGAATGTGATCGATTTCCTTTTACAAATCTCAAAAGTAGACCATCCTCACTTAAAAAAATTTAGGGAGAAGATGTTAAAAATAACTTTCCCCTTTAGAAAACTCCAATTATCTAAGATATTGATTAGATCACTCTCTTTTTATTCCCATTACTTCCCGACTTCTCTATATTCGCGGTTTTTCTTTGCTTGAAACCTCTGAATACCTTTCACCTACACAAAATCTTGTAGTATTGAATGCTTTCACAAACATGGATGAATTTGATCCTAATATAAGCCCTCTGTGCACGAGATGACTAAGGATTAGTGTCATGACTGGGTCTCATATCCTATCATGGGTCAGCACCAAGACAGAATTGGAACCCAAGCCTTCTAACTATTTTTATATGCAGAGATCCAAAAGGTTAGAAATTTTGGGCCAAGCCCCCACATCACTGCACAGAAATTGGATAAGAGTTTTCCACTGACACTCATCCAGAGAAACTTCTGACTTTTTCACATAGCATAAGTCTGTACTAGAGCAGTTTAATATAGATTTCCTTCGAATCTCTTGCTCCTCTCTGTGGATGACATTTCCACCTTTGCCCTGGCATTTTAAACTCCCCATAAAAACGTTATCTGTGACACGTTTTCTTGACTCCAAGGATATGAGTATCAACTGCTCTGCTCGACAGCCAACGTCATCTAACCTGGGTAATGCTTTCTCCCTGTGCTCAGTCACACCGCCTTAGCATCAAAAATGGGTTTGATCAATGAGATGTCAAGCCATATTTGTCACTTTTTCTTCGTTTTATCAAGACCATAGAATGTTGTTAGAAAATAAAGAAAAAGAACATGCAGTCTCCCACGGAGTACTATTCTGACAAAAATAACGCTTCCAACGTTCAAATCACAAAAGTGATTTTTCCTTGCAAAAGCTATGGTTTGCATCCTTCAGGGATTGTCCTCTGTGGTGTCAGACACAGCACGCGCCCAAGGAGAAAGCAGATTCTCATGTGGGCCAGGCCTGGCTCCTTGTCTGGCTGGTGGGCTTTTCCTCATGAACCTAGAAAAGCATCCCTTCTGATCACAGGGCCTCTAATACAATAAAAAGGCATTGCTGAGGCTCACAGCTTTCTAAAAAAAAACACGTTTTTTCTTCTGGTGAGGGAATGCCAGCCTTCACAGAAAAATTTTACACAAGCAACAACAGCATATATTGAAAATAATTTTCATTAGATATATGAATTTTGACTTCTAAAATTTATGAAAGGTTTGAAAGCTTTTCTAACAACAGATCAAAAGCTTAGGCCAATTTCCACGCCGTGTCTCTAGAAATCCTTGACATTTTTGCTAAGGGAGACAATATGGCTATATTTTTTCTTTTTACATTTTGATGTTGTGACTATTTCTCAGAACTCCTCGACCTTCAATCATCAGTGAAATCACATGCAATTAACATCTCATCTGCATGACTCTACCTGCGAGTACTTCCAGGACCCCATAGATGGAAAGAAGAATATCTGCTATGCTATGTGTGGTAAAATTAAAAGTGTGAAATATGACAAAGCACCTGTGTCACAACGTTCCCTTTAAATACTAAGTCAGCGCATGCCCAGAGGTTAAAGAAATATGTCCCTCTCTCCTTCTAGTAACTCTTTTGTCCTAGGATTGAATGAGATAAAGAAAACAACCACACAGTAAAGGGCTTCTAGGAAGCTCGAGCTGACTATTTTGAGTAGAACTCAACTTGGCGTTTCTGTAAGGACCAGAGCCAGCGGGCTGCCTCCACAGCAATGAGAGGGGCTCCTGGGCTTCCACCAGCAGGTAAAGATGGCTTTTGCAGCCAATCTTGAGAATTGCAACGCTTCTGCATTTTAATAGTACAGCAGCATGTATGAAGAGAAATAGCAAGAGTAATACAATAAGACTAGATATAGTCACGTTAAAGACTGAATTATAAACTATTTCAGAAAGAAACAGAGAGAGAAGGAGAGGGAGAGAGAGAGAGGGAGAAAGAGAGAGAGAGAGAGACATCCCTGCAATTCAGCTCAGAAGAATCAGATCAGATCAGAATCATCAAGGGTTCATTTCTTTGTTAACAAACATTTTCTCACTGTAAGCCAGGCACTGTGCTAAGAGGATATGGAAAAACACAGTTTCTGTTCCCAGTAATCTTAGAGTCAGGTGGGTGGGCAGGAGAGTCTGGTGTGTGGTTCTCTGGAGGGCTGTGGCTTAGCTGGTAGGAGCTGGGGCACCAGGACAAAGGCTGAGCAGCTCAGAGGGAATCTGATCAGGGACCTGCAGGGCGAGCAGGAAGGGGAGGGAGTGTGTGTGACTGTGTGTATCGGTGTGTGTCTGTGTATCAGCTTGTGAGCGTGTATCAGTGTATGTGAGCGTGGGACAGTGTGCATATGAGCATGTTAGAGCACATCAGTGTGTGACAGTATTTGTGAGTGTGTGTGTGAGTACATGGGACTGTGTATGAGTACGTGAGTGTGTGAGGTATTTGTGTGAGAGTATGAAGGAGCGTTACGTGTCTCTGTGTGAATGTGCTGGAGGAACCAGGCTGCACTGAGGAGGGTGGTCAGGGCTGAGATGGAGAGGCACATCCAGGGCAGCGACAGTGACACCTTGTGACCAGCGGGGGACAGCCCTGAGTTCAAGGAGTAAAGTCTGAGAAGCAGTCAGCACTCTGTCCATCCTCTTCCCAGTTTTGTAGTATTTAGTTCAGTTAGATCAGCCCCAAACTTTCACCTCAAAAGTACTAACCTTTGTAGTCTGCATACTTGATCTAACAGTTTTGCTGCAGACAAGCTGAACTTGTTTATTATACAAGGCTTTGTTGCTTAAAATCTGTTTTTGACAGTCACCTTTCAAATAATTATAGCTGTGCTTTTTATTTGCTCTTTTCTTTGGCAAACTCCATGTATTGAAATCTTTAATATCTTTTATTGCATGTTAATTTACTTTGTCCCATCATTATTTAACTAGTGTTTTTCTCTGAATTACCTTACATCTTTCACCTTTCCATTTTCTGTGTTTACAGAACTGAGGAGATTAAATATGAATGTAATAATCTAATAAACCCACTGTATCTTTAAATATTTATTTTCCCATAATTTCAGTGCCTTTTGTCTTCTGTTTTATCTTTCAAGCGTCTACCTTGGTCTACACATAATGTGTAAATGATTAAATTTCTTTATGGAGGAATGAAGGCATAAAATGTTCTGCAACGTTTTCTATGTTTTTCTCTTTATGGTGGAAGTGCTTTCTCATTTAGATGTCTTTTTCGGATAGCTTGCAGCTATGCTCAAATTCTTAATTCAGGTCAATAACTTTTCTCTAGAACAGAAACCCAAATAATGTTTTCACTATGTATAGGATCAGTTAGATGAATACATTTGGTAACTCCCAAAAGAAAAAAACCCTGAAAGATGTTTGAGAATAACAAGACAAAGAGAAGAGAGACTAAACTAAATTATGAGACTGTAGGGAAAATGATGATCAGGGACCCTGCAAAGTAGAGATACAGTCAAAGATGGACGGCTGTTCCTGAGTTTCTTTCCATCACTTCTTTGCAGAATTCTAGGGAGAATTTGCAGAATTATGGCTAGATTCATTTGAATAAGAAGAGATCTTTTGGGCTTCCCGGGTGGTGCAGTGGTTGGGAGTCCGCCTGCTGATGCAGGGCCCGTGAGCCATGGCTGCTGAGCCTGCGCGTCCGGAGCCTGTGCTCCGCAACGGGAGAGGCCACAACAGTGAGAGGCCCGCGTACCGCAAAAAAAAAAAAAAAAGAATTCCTGCTTTTGTTGATGACAAAACAGTATTACCTTACCTACATTTTCCTAAGATTATTAATAAAAGCCAAATCCAATGAGGACTAAATACAAAAGTTTATTATTTCCACACAAAACTAGTCTTGCCTGCATCTTACAGCAAATTACCATGAAACTGATTCAGTGCCATTTTTAATTCTGCTATATGATTTTAGCTGATAGCCTATTTTCCGTAGATGTGCTGACCCTTTTTTCACTGTTTGCAAATATAGCTCCTTTTGGATCATTTAACTTTCAAGTCGTCATCCTAAGGCCTAAATTTAGTGAAAGTAATAAAGCTTAAATTTAATCATTTATTCAATAGGCATTCTTAAGAGTCTGCTATGTAAAGATCTCTTCTTTTTTTTTTTTTTTTGCAGTACGCGGGCCTCTCACTGTTGTGGCCTCTCCCGTTGCGGAGCACAGGCTCCGGACGCGCAGGCTCAGCGGCCATGGCTCACGGGCCCTGCATCGGCAGGCGGACTCCCAACCACTGCGCCACCAGGGAAGCCCAAAACCGGGAATTCTTAAGCGTATGTAATTCTTATTTGCTGGGCAGATTTGCGATGATTTGATGACAAATGTTGTTTTTATATTTACTGAAGTCTTAAATACTCCTATTTGCTGGAAAGTGAAGAAAAATGTCTCCCGATGTAGACTGTTGCTACAAAGATCTCTTATTGTCATTTGAAATTTATAGAGCTATTAAAATATACGATATTTTGACGACATGTTTCATTCTTGAAAATTGGCACCTACTTCTTATTTAACTGGCCTTGTTGTTATGTTACGGACTTTTCTTTTTCTCTTACTTTTTCTGTAGTAGGAAGACAAGAGACCAGTTAAACCCTAACTGCATGCTTCAGCAAAGACGGGAAGAATGTTTAGCTCACAGGAAAGAGCCCTGTCTGTTGAAGTCAGATGGGTAGGAACGTTTAGTTTTCTTTTCTAAGTAAGAGGCACGTTTATTTCCTGTCCCTGAGGTGCCTTAATTTGCTCCTTTCCACATTCCCACACCTAATAATCCTTTAAAACTTGTTTCAAATATGCCTTTCTCTGTTTAGTTCCTTCAGGCCCAAGTTTGGATTTGACGTCTTTCCTCTACATTTCCATTTCACTCTGTCTATACTTTGATCATAGTCTCTATATCCCTAAGTTATTTGTCTGCCTTTCCCAACCAATATATTCTGATACTAGAGTCAGGGAGACATTGATTTAGTCAGTCTAGAGCCAGTGCAGCACCTGGATATGGAAACTAATAAATAAATGTGGAACAAGTAAGTAGATGTGATTTGCAGTTGATTCCTGGAAATTAATACACATTCTAGAACCAAATGAAAATAACTTGGGAAGTAGTCACTTGCTGGGTGTTTTGAAGTCTTTATTCATCCCCATTTTAAGTGGAGATTATAACTTCTACTCTTCACAGCTGGCTCGTCTAGATAAAACAGATCTTTGATTAGGAAGGGGAAGAGAGAAATTTCAAATGATTCTCTATCAAACTTCAGTAATTCTAAAATATCTCACATTCGAAAGGTTTCTTATTTTAATAGCTGTCTTTTTCTTTTAGCCTCATTAGTGGTATTTATGCCAAAATGGAAGACTTGTATAAATTCCTTTTGATCCTATATATGATAAACACTTGACAAGATTTTATTTTCTACAGAGATATGGCAATGGAAGCTTAGAAAAGGTCAACTGTGAGCCAAGGAAATGAGTTACCTAAGTTTATTTGATCTTTTATGCACATAATCATAACTTATTTTCCTTAATTTAACAGCAGATTGATACATCACATTTTTGGATTCAATATAGCATGTCTTATTCTGCCATTCTCTCCTTTTGTGAATTAGAGGAGTGAGGCGGGGCTTTCAGATGTGGCCAAAGAGAAAATCGCTCCCGTCAGTCTTCCAAAATAACAAGGGACAAACAGCAAAAAACGATAGAACCATCGAATGTGCTGCTCTTTAGCCTGACAAGAATTTGCTGCAAAATGCTTTAATATGGAGGTTAGTCAGTGACACAGAGCTTAAAGCAAATCAGAGAAAATAAGAAAGAACTCAAATCAACACTTGTAAATAGCCTGAGAATGATGGGAAAATGATGTCAAGACGTTACAAGAAAGCAAGGTGGAAAGGGGTCCTTTGCACTAACGCTGAAGGTCAGCTCCAGAGTGAGTGCATTTGTGATAGAAAACCAGCCCCAGGAGGAACACTTTCCAATCTGTGGAATTCTTACTAGACACCGACTGAACACTTGATGTACGTGCCTAAGCTTCTCATAGGAACTTTTGTGAAGCAGGGAACTTTTTGAGAAAGAGGCACCATTAAGAGCTCTTAATCATGTTCTCATAAGGCCTGAAAGCAATTGCTTTCTACGCAGCAATCATGAGGTACTTGGGAGTAGAAAGGAAAACCCGAAAGAGGAGAGCTCTGTGTTGCAATATGGAAGTGTTGCCAGTGCCGTGGTTAGATCTCGAAGACTGCGCCCGAAACCACACAGAGCTCTGAAACTGTTTCTCTATACAGAGCCAAATTTATGACAAAAACCTTTGACAATTGCTCAGAGTACGGAACTGAATGTGGCCAACAACCCCAATGAGCCTGGGAGTGTATTATCCTCAGAGCTTCCAGAAGGGAGCACAGCCTTGCCGACACTTTAGTTTTTGCCTGGTTAGACTCGTGTTGGACTTCTGTCCTTTAGAATTGTAAGATGATAAATTTGTGTTGGTTTAAGCTGCTGTGTGTAGGACACTTTTTTATGTCAGAAACAGAACACCAAAACAAACACAGAGGCCAATCAGCCTCTTCCTCTCTACCAAGAAAACCTCCAAGCAAGCAAATGAATTTAATGGGATGTGATCCATGAAAAATTAGGAAGGTATACAGATATAGATGGAACATGATGTGAGTAAATCTGCTTGAAGCTTAAGAAGTAAAATAATTAGGAAAGACTTCCTGGTTAACGCCGGCGGGGGCGGGGGGGTGGGGGTCGGGGAGTCTCAGAACAGAGAAAGCAGGAACTGCCAACAGCTAACCAAGAAAAACAGCAGGGGGTTGGAGGAGGGATGCTGGCAAGACGACTGAGGAGAGTTGGAGCAATCACCAGAAAGATGAGCTGCAGCTTGAATCTTAGGATACTAAGAACGGACTGGGTAGAAGGGGACATGATCTATAGGGAAGGAAAGGATGCATGATCTAAAGGACCGGATGTCATATAAAAGGTAAATGCAATTTAAAGGGACACACTGGGTTTTGAGGAGCAAGAGTGATTTTTGTGGAGTCTTCCAGTTACACAGCCTTTAAGTGAGAAAAAAAAGGCAGAAAAGAAGAAGAACCCTTCAGCAACTGGATGGGGGAGGGGAAAAGAAGAAAAAGTAGAAAATTTAGGATCCTGTAAGACAAAAAGATGCCACATTTCAGAGAATTCACTCTCTCCCCCATCACCAAAGCAAACAAACAAACCCTTGCTATGCTACCTGGACTTTGTTAAAAGGACAGAAAAGGGCAGAATTAAACTAGGACTCTTAAAAACACCCCAATGTCATAAGAATCAACAAAGGAAATAAAAGTCCATGGAGAACTATGGCAGAAATTCAAGACACAAAAATTCACACAAATTCAAATCAGTTTAGGAAAACTGCCTCTCACCTCACCCCATTCCCCCAAAATGATAACATGAAGCAGAAGAACACTGTAAGTGTGCACTCCAAAAATAGATGAATACATTCAAATAAGCATTTGTGGATATAAAAATTCAGTTTGAATTAGAAATTCAAAAACTAAGAATGGAAATGAACAACAACAACAAAAGTAGGTGAAATGAAGAGTGGAATGAATCTAGAAAAGAAGTGAAAGAAAAAGAGAAAATTAACTCTGAAATGACAAATTATAAAATGCTTAAGAAAAAAGTCTCAAATGAAAACTTACTAAGAGGCATTGACCAAAGTGAGAAAATAAAACTGTCATGAAAAAACAAGTAAAAAGGAGAGAAGTAGTGGCGATGGGTACCAGGCAAAGAATAATGGTGGCTTGAATGGATGGACCAGTAGAGTGGGCATAGTGGTGATAAGAACTGTTAAATTTAGAATATATTCATGAAAACCTATGATATTGGCAAGTTTGAAATATTTGCAATATTTGTAGCATGAGGGAAAGAGAGAGATTAAAGATGAACACAGAGGGACTTCCCTGGTGGTGCAGTGGTTAAGACTCCTCCTGCCAATGCAGGGGACATGGGTTCAAGCCCTGGTCTGGGAAGATCCCACATGCTGCAGAGCAACTGGGCCTGTGTGCCACAACTACTGAGCCTGCGCTCTAGAGCCCACGTGCTACAACTGTTGAGCCCAAGTGCCACAACTACTGAAGCCCTCATGCCTAGAGCCTGTGCTCCACACAAGAGAAGCCACCACAATAAGAAGCCTGTGCACCGCAATGAAGAGTAACCCTCCCAGCTCGCCACAACTAGAGAAAGACTGAGTGCAGCAACAAAGATCCAACACAACCAATAAATAAATAAATATATTAATTAATTAATTAAAAAAAAGATGAACAGAGTTTTTTGCTTGTGCAACTTTTCACTAAAAGTCATGGAATTGACTTTTAGTGAAAATGTGAAAGACTGTGGGAGAAGCAGATTTGGAAGAAAATAAGAGCTCAGTTTCAGAAATAAGTTTTAGATGCTTATTAGATATAGAAGTGGAAAGATTAGTAGGCAGTTGGATATATCAGCCTGGTGTTCAGAACAGAGGTTTAGACCGGACTTATACATGTGGAGTCAACAGTGTACAGCTATCATTTAAAGGTATGTATGCGCGTGAGACCACTAACCAGCTTGAGTTGACAGAAAAAAAAAGACATTTAAAGGCTGAGACCTGGGACTCTCCCACAATTAGAGATCTGGGAGGTGGGAAGGAGGCTTAGAAGTAACAGACATTCAAGGAAGAAGAAACTAAAAAGGGTATATTATGCTGGAAGCCAAGGACAAATAGTGTTTCAAGGAGGGGAGCATGACTGTTTCATTTTATAGTTTTTATCCGTTTTACTGAGGTATAATTGATGAATAAAATTGTAACATATATAAGGTGTACAACATGATGATTTGAGATACACACACACACACACACACACACACACACACACACACACATATACATGTGAAAGAATTCCCGCAATAAAGTTAATTAACACTTCCATCATCTTACATATTTAGGTTGGTTTTTGTTTGTTTGTTTGCTTTGGTGAGAACACTTAAGTTCTACTCCTTTAGCAAATTTTGATTTTACTATACAATATTATCAACTGTGATCAGTTGTGATCTAATGTTGTACATTAGATCCTCAGACCTTATTCATCTTATAACTGAAAGCTTGTACCCTTTTACCAACCTCTCCTCCTTTCTCCTACCCCTCAGCCCCTGACAACCACCATTCTATTCTGTTTCTATGAGTTCAACTTTTTAAAAAATGTCCACATATAAGTGATACCATGCAGTATTTGTCTTTCTCTGTCTGGATTATTTCATTTACCATAATGCCCTCAAGATCCATCCATGTTTTTACAAATGGCAGGATTTCCTTCTTTTTAAAGGCTGAATAATATTCCATTTTGTATGTACCACATTTTCTTTATTCATTCATTTGCTGATGGACACTTAGGTTTTTCTATATGTTGGCTTTTGTGAATAATGCTGTAATGAACATGGGAGTAAAGATATCTCTTTGAGACAATGATTTCTTTTTCTTTAGATATATAACCAGAAGTAGGAATACTGGATCATATGATAGTTCTAGTTTAATTTCTTGAGTAACTGTGTAGTCTGTACACCAATTTACATTCCACTGACAGTGTACAAGCGTTCTCTTTTCTCCACATCCTGGCCAGCATTTGTTATCTCTTGCCTATTGCATACATGGTCAATTAATTTTCTAAAAAGGCACCAAAAATACACAAAGAAAAATCTCTTTCATAAATGGTGTTGGGAAAACTGGATATGCACATGCAAAAGAATGAAACTCCACCCCTATCTTACACTATACATAAAAATCAACTCAAAATAGATTAATGACTTGAATGTAAGACCTGAAATCATAAAACTCTTAGAAGAAAACAGAGAGTAAGCTCCTTGATTTTTACGATTTGATACCAAAAGCACAGGCAACAAAACAAAAATAAACAAGTGGGATTACATCAAACTAAAAAAGCTTCTTCACAGCAAAGGAAACCATCAACTAAATGAAAAGGCAAAATATGGAATGGGAGAAAATATTTGCAAGCCACATATCTGATAAGGGGTTAATATACACAATGTACAAGGAACTCATAAAACTTAATAGTAAAAAAAAAACCAAATGGCCCAATTAAAAAATGGGCAAAGGACCTGAACAGGTATTTTTCCAAGGAAGACATACAAATGGCCAACAGGTACATGAAAAGGTACTCAACAACATTAATCATCAAGGAAATGCAAATCAAAACTACAATGATATCACATGACCAATGGCTTTAAATACCAGCAAAGCTCAAATCTTGACTACAAGATTCACCAATGTGGAGGGCATCCGTTTCCTTAGTAAGGAGAGTTTTTGATTGACTGATAGAAATAAAAGGCTGATCGAACAGGTACAAGGAAAACTAGGAGAGAAGAGACAGAAATTGGAGTCAGAATATAGGTAAATATAGACAACTCTTTTCAGAAGGTTGTGTCTGTCTTTTGTAAAAGACAGAAGCGCGGTGGCACAAGCGAGGTGGAGGGAAAAGTGAGATAAGAATTTTAGAGGGTATCTATCAGGATTTGTGCAGGGGTGTGGGAAGGAACTACAGTGCCATATACAGGCCTCCATGGTGATTCTGGACACAAGAGATGACCAAGAAGAATGAGCTTCTCGTGGTAACTGACGTGACGGAGATAAAGGGCATTTGAAATTGATCCTGATGGCCCCGTGCAGACAGTACAGCGATAGATACAGTGAGTGCCGAGTGGAGAAAGGGACGGGAGGTCTTTCTGGCAGCACAGTTCCTGGGGCTTCCTGGTGGCTCCTGCTGATGGAGTTGGAGCTTGCAGATTGCCAGACGTATCCCAAGGCAGTGAGAAGCTTCCTCTTCACTGCAGACAAGGCCTCCCTGGGTCCTTGTCCTGCAGAGCACGCAGACTGCCTGCCGTCTCAGCCCCACTGACAGCGGACCGCACAGGGCTCTCTTCCCCTTGACCTTTATGGAAAGAGATCCTGGGTCACCAGGAGGCAGCTGTTTCTTAATCTCACAAATCTTGGGGTCATCTTTGACTTCTGTCATTTAACTCACTCCATACTTTCTATCTCATATCATCCAATGCAATCAATCAATATTGAGCCCCATTATGTGCAAAGCACCGTTTAATGTCCCGGGGATAAAGTCTCTGCTTTCTTGGTTCATTCTAATGGAAACAGGCAATGAAGCAGCAGAAAGACCTAATTTAGGCAGTGACAGAGTCAGGCGTTTGTGGTGGCTCTTTTAGACAGTGTGGTCAAGAAAGTCTTATTTATGGAGGCAACAGTGTCAAATGTAACATTAAAATATTTCTCACAAGTCGCTTCTCCGCATCCCCACTGCTACCATTCTTTGTTTCCTTCTCTCTGCTGGACTGAGATGAAAGCTACTTCATGGACCTTCCTATAACAATCACCCCTACATCTAATCCATCTGAAACACTTTCATGCACAAAACAGATGCTGTTTTGCGCTATTTCCCATTTTAAGCCTCTTTATGTTTATTTTAATATTTATTTTATTATCCTATCTTGCCTGGACTACAGAACACAGCATACTAACATGTTTCTTTGTCTCCAGTTGCTCCCTCTGTATCAGTCTTGAGTGCTATTCACCCAATTTTTTGGTTCTTCTCCTTAGGGCTTGTAGCATGATGGCATTTCTTGCACTAGTAACATCTGGTTTAGTCATTGGTTTGACCAATGAATTATGAGCAGAAATTCCTTGTGACACTTCTGTGTGAAAGCTGTAATAGCTGGGTGTATAATTCTTTACACTCCCTTCCCACTGATGCAGTGAGGTGAAAGGAAACAATGAAACTGTGCTTGTGTCAGTCTGGATTCCTGATGTCCATGATGAACAGAGCCATTCTACAGACTCACAGGGTAAGCAAGGAAAAAAACGTTTGCTGGGTGAAGGGATTGAGATTTTAGGATTGTATGTTATGGCTACATGTCTCATGTTTCCTAATTAAAAAAAAATAGAAGGAAAAGAAATAGAAGTGGGGTGAATCTATCACAAAAACTTAAAACGTGTCGTTGTGGTGGTCAGTCAGCAAGGAATAAGGAAACTGTACCCGGATCCATGTTGATGCGTATTAGGAGGTGGTGAAATATTTGGTTAAAATGTCACCTGCAGTAACTTGGTGAAGGAGTTAGAAAATAACATGAAGTAGGGAAAGGAACTGAAAACCAGAATATTAGCAGCAAGTGTTAGTTGCTATAGGTTGCATCTGACAAGGTATAAGGAAAATAATCGGTCAGTTTGCACATAAAAGGATTTAAAGGAAGCAGAGTATATGCAAATAATTAGAGCCTTTCAAGGCTGAAAAAGGCAGCTGCTTCTCAACTCCAAGTCAACCCCAATAAAAATAAAAATGATAAGGCTTTGAGCTATAGAATCCCTTCTTGAAACCTCTGAATGGCTGAAAGTTCCTTGGAGTAAAGGTCCAGCCAAGGGTGTGATGGCCAGTGTATCTCTTCATTCGGAGAAATAGCTCAGGAAGAAGGTACCAAGGGGGTGGGTCTCCCATCAAACGTGACCTCTCAAGGTCTGAAGAAGGCCTTGCAGGAGGCCTAGAATTCAAGAGAAGTGTTTCTAGAAAAGAAATGGGGGCATAACTATTGGCACACGGAACTAAGTAAAAATCAAATAGATTAAAATGGCTACGTATTCAGGAACAGAAATCTGCTCGAGAAAAAGTTAATGGTTTTTGGAGCTTGTATACCACCCTTGAGCTTCTAGGGCAGAAAGCTGTTGAGAAAGTGTCTCAGTCCCTAAAGAAGGTATACACGCCCATGTTCACTTCAGATGTCAAGTTGAGGCAGAGAAAAGAAAATCAGGAAAGTCCCAGAGACTGGAATCACAGGTTTCATATAACAAAGGACAGGTGACCCTCTTCTAGGGAACAAAACTGGTACCTAGTCAAGTACAAGACCCCATTCCACACAGCAGGGGGCCTCTGCACAGTATTTATTCTGTCTCTGCCACAGTGAGGAGAAGCATAGGTTTCTACCAGGAAAAGCCACATCTGGACGTCCTCCAGCAACAACCGTGCATCCGACTGGATGAGACACCGAGATTGTGTCTTTTAGAAAGGGGTGAATGTATTTTTTGTTTAGGAAGAAAAGTGAACAGATGTTTGGTGACCAGAAGTGTGGATGGTATATATCCTTTACTTGGTAAACTGGATCTGAAGCTTCTTCTTTCAGGTTCATAGTTAGATGGCATTCTCTCCCCTTGGAGTTAGGTGCCTGGCACACCGAATATTTGTTGAGTGAATGAGAAAGTAATACAGTATCACGTTCCCTTTAAGTACACACAGTTTGAGTCACTCTAAGAGCACACAGGAGGAGCACTGCCTGCAGTTAGGAGATGGGATGAATGTCATGAATATCTTTTTCTTTTTTTTATCTCTAAGAGGAGATGGTTTTGCCCATAATGCCTGCTGGAATTCTTCTTTCATTCTAATCATACATTCAGAAATGAAGAAAGCATGGGGACCGCGAGGAGTATAAAAATGATAATTATCCTGGTAATTTACAAGATGATTATTAACATTTATACATTCTTTTCACATGATCATAACTATGTACACCTGACAAAGATGGCTTTTCAAAAACTAGTATCAGACTGAGAATATATAATAAATACTATGTTCAAATTCATTTTCCATTCACTGGGAATAAAGATAATATATTATCCTCAGAGAAGTACTCAGATGAGTCTGAAAAATTATTTCTTAGCAATTTGAAACCAAAATGCAGAAATAATGAAAACAACCCAACTGATTATTTTAAGTTCAAAAAACGACAAGAATTTAAAATATCAGATCCTGAAATGAATTGTATGCACTTCTGATGCATTAGTATGCTTTAAATTTTAATCTTTACTTTTATATCACCTTTGCGCCCAATCCAAATATTACATAATAATTTATTTAAAAATGTATTTGTGGACCAATCATCCTTTAAATTAATGGCTTGTGAAATGAGATCAATTGGAAATGTGTCTTCATATATTTCAGAAATATTTTATTAAAGTAAATTTTATAATACCAGTAAACGAGATTTGTCCTCTTGGGTTTAGATCCAGCTACAGCTACCACCTGAAAACAGCTAAGTATCCTCACATTGGGAAAACATTCTACAGAGCCACCATACTCACTCACCCAGGACCTGAAGCTACAAGCGTGAGACCAGGTGGCTGCCTTCACTTGCAGCTCCTTCCCGTACATCGGCTGGAGCAAACCACCACAACCACGGAAATTAAAAGCAATGATCTGAGTTCCTAGGAAAGTACCATGGAAATTCCCTTCTCTAATTCTGAAAGAGAGGCATGAAACACCCTATCTCAAGCCGCGGGACGGTGTGTTCTTGTGCATCTCAGTGTGTATGTGTGAGGGGAGGGGAGAGTGAGTGGTGAGAGAGCTTCTCCTACACACTGGGGGTATCAGGCTATTGGTTTCACTCCCGGGCAGGGAATCTGCTTATTGAACTTGCTGTTCTGCGTACTTGTCAATTTGATGAGGGGGAGGGGAAGGACTGGACAGAGACCAAGAGGTGGCATTGGTGGCAGGCCGGCATTCACAAACACAAGACGGCAAAAATAAAACTTTCGTGTGTCCCAAGTGGACCCTGCTGAAGTCCAAGAGGGCTGCATGCTGGCTGAGGGCTGGATAGGGGATCCCAGCAACAGAAGTTCTTGCACAGACCCTGGTGGAGGCCGCTGGACAGGGGTCAGCAGAGACGTGCGTGGGTCGATGGTCGGAGCATGTGTATGCAGAGCCGGGTCTGTGCAGGGAGGCGGCCGTCTTCCCAAAGAGCTCCCGAGTCCCACCTGAAGAGAGCCTTCGGCTCGGAGACCACGAAAGTCCACGGAGGCCGGCACCCATGCTAGCCGACCGAACAGGTGTCGGGGTCTCTTCCTCTTCCTCAGATTTCCAACCTGACTATAAAAAGTCTCATTGTAAACCAACTGATGCACCCTTATGCAAAATTTGGTTTGATTAAAGTGAATCAATGTGAAACTGTATAAAAATATTTTCTATCTGTTCAAAGGAAATATCCATCTCCCAACAAAAACCTGAAGACCAAAGACCCAAACAGACAAGAAGGACAGAGCTTCAAACTTGGAGAATATAGTTTGGGTAGAAGAAAAACATTTTCAAGGAGAGACTCTCTTTACAAGAAATGGAGGTAAAGAAAGCAGTAAGTTACATCAGGAGCAAGCATTCTAAAAGTATCTAAGATAAATGTACATCCTGGTTAAAATGTGAGCGTCTCAAGACAGAAGTGTGGGAGAAAGAGGAGAGGAGAAAGGGAAGAAAACAAAGGTTCACCCCTGGAATTCTGCATCAAAACGCTGTGGGGAGATTAAATTCTGGGTTTATTTAGAAGAACTAAGTTGAAAACAGGCTAGCTGTCTCTCTCCTCATTACTATTTGTTTCTGTGATAAGCCCAGAAGTCAGCTTCTCAGAGTGGTCACAAGGTGGGTATAATTCAGATTTCCAGTTCGGACAAACAAGTAAGAAGACGTCTGTAATGTGCATTTACAGTTTGGGGAGATTGGTGACAGTCTATGTCATGTATTTTATGTACTCTTTCTAGTTTTCCTTTACACTGTATCTGTATTCAGTTTTAAAAATTAATCCAGTAAATTAAAGTTATAACTTAATAAACAGCTATTTTAGGTAGGAAACCAAAATTAACTAGACAGTCATTAATCATGATGCATTTTGATATTCTTTGATAAGAATAAGCTGAATTTTAGAACCATTATCCCAACGACTGTACAGAAAAGAACCTTGATTTATTACTACATAGTATAATGGAAAGGGCTCCACTTTTTTGTTTTTTACCTTTTGACCCCCTCCCCTAACGTGGACCTCTAGCACCATGAATCTGTTCTCTCTATAAGCTTGGTTTGTTTCTTTTTGTTTTCTGTTTTTGTTTTTTTAGATTTTACATATAAGAGATCATAAGGTATTTGTCTTTTTCTGTCTTATTTCACTTAGCACAATGCCCTTGAGGTCCATTCATGCTGTTACAAATGGCAAGATTTCATTATTTTTTATGGCTGAATAATATTCATATATATATATATATGCATATATACAAACACACAAAACAATTCTTTATCCAGTCAACCATCAATGGACACTTAGGTTGTTTTTATGTCTTGGCTATTGTAAATAACGTTACAATAAACATGGGGGTATGTATATCTCTTTGAATTAAGAGTTTTCATTTTCTTCAAATAAATACCCAGAAGTGGAAATGCTAGATCTTATGATGGTTCTATTTTTAATTTTTTTGAGGAATATCCACACTGTTCTCCATAGTAGCTACACCAAGTGACATTCCCACCAACAGTGCACAAGGGCTCCCTTTTCTCCACACCCTCGCCAACACTTGTTATTTCTTGTCTTTTTGACCATAGCTGTTCTGACAAGTGTGAGGTGGTATCTTATTGTGGTTTTGATTTGCATTTCCCTGATGATTAGTGATCTCAAGTATCTTTTCATGTGTCTGTTGGACATCTGCATGTCTTCTTTGGAAAAATGTCTATTCAGACTTCTACCCATTTTTTAAAAATAAATCTATTTATTTATCTATTTATTTATCTATCTATCTATTTATTTATGGCTGCGTTGGGTATTCATTGCTGAGCACAGGCTTCCTCTAGTCATGGTGAGCAGGGGCTACTTTTTTTTTTTTTTTTTGCGGTACGCGGGCCTCTCACTGTTGTGGCCTCTCCCGTTGCGGAGCACAGGCTCCGGACATGCAGGCTCAGCGGCCATGGCTCACAGGTCCAGCCGCTCTGTGGCACGTGGGATCTTCCCGGACCGGGGCACGAACTCGTGTCCCCTGCATCGGCAGGCGGACTCTCAACCACTGCGCCACCAGGGAAGCCCAGGGGCTACTCTTCATTGTGGTGTGCGGGGTCTAGATGCTCAGGCTTCAGTAGTTGTGGTGCACGGGCTTAGTTGCGCCGCAGCATGTGGGAGCTTCCTGGACCAGGGCTCGAACCCACGTCCCCTGCACTGGCAGGCGGGTTCTTAACCACTGTGCCACCAAGGAAGTCTCTCTGCACATTTTTTTTTTTTTTTTTTTTTTTTGTGGTACGCGGGCCTCTCACTGTTGTGGCCTCTCCCGTTGCAGAGCACAGGCTCCGGACGCACAGGCTCAGCGGCCATGGGTCACGGACCCAGCTGCTCTGCGGCATGTGGGATCTTCCCGGACCGGGGCACGAACCCGTGTCCCCTGCATCGGCAGGCGGATTCTCAACCACTGCGCCACCAGGGAAGCCCTCTCTGCACATTTTTAAATTGGATTGTTTTTGTGCTGATTTGTATGAGCTCCTTATGTATAACCATTATCAGACATATCATTTGCAAATATTTTCTCCCATTCCATAGGTTGCCTTTTTTGTAGTTTATGGTTTTCTTTGCTGTGCAGAAGCTTTTTAATTTGATGTGGTCCCACTTACATATTTTTGCTTTTGTTGCTTTTGCTTTTGGTGTCAGATTCAAAAAATCATCACCAAGACCTACGTCAAGAAGCTTACTGCCTAAAATTTTCTTCTTGGAGTTTTATGGTTTCAGGTCTTATGTTCAAATCTTTAATCCATTTTGAGTTTATTTTTGTGTATGGTGTGAGTTAGTGGTCCAGTTTAATTCTTTTGCATGTAACTGTCCGGGCTTCCCAACACCATTTATTGAAGAGATTATTCCTTCCTCATTATAAAGGGGTCCTTCATAAAATTTTAGTTCTGATGAATGTATCACTTGAGAAAGAAACATGAAATTATTTTAGTGATTACATTAGGACCAATCTCCCCGCAAATGTCACTATCCTGCATTAGCACGCCCCATCCTAAAACAAACGATGAGAGAAAGTGGCCAGCCTCTTTGAGATTTGTATATTGGAGTCAACATTTACAAGTTGGTGGAAATTTTACATTCATTAATTTTTTTTTTCTTTTCTTTTTTTTTTTTTTGCGGTATGTGGGCCTCTCACTGTTGTGGCCTCTCCCGTTGAGGAGCACAGGCTCTGGAGGCACAGGCTCAGCGGCCATGGCTCACGGGCCCAGCCACTCCGCGGCACGTGGGATCCTCCCGGATCGGGGCACGAACCCGCGTCCCCTGCATCGGCAGGCGGACTCTCAACCGCTGCGCCACCAGGGAAGCCCCATTCATTAATTTTTAATCAAATAAATAGACAGAGACACGTGCATCCTACTACTCTCCATATAAAAAGTAACACATTTAGCAACTGATTCAAGTCTGTGTCCCCAGCTACGAACAACTGATGCACCTTGCAGGCTGTCGTGCACAGTGTCTGTTTCAGAAGCACAGAAATCATGTAGAAAAGATTTAAAAGTGGCCTTCAGGAAGGAAGTTGGGGCCCTGTCAGCCTGCAACATGCACATCTGTTTCTGACATGCAGTACAGCCTGTTCCAAATGGACCTGGGGATGTGCAGAAAGTGAAGCATGCCACAGCAGAGGTTCCTCCTCTCCTTGCACAGCTGGGACACCCTGATCCTTTGCGTCAACAGACTTAGTCCTGCCATTCACTGCTTAGAGTGCAACACAGGATTTCTGACTGTTCATCCAACAATGTTTAAAAACTAGCACTCATTCAATGTCCAGAAGGATAGTGTCCTAGCAAATAACCACAGGTCCACCCAGATTAAGGTCTTTTTTAGCCATTCCCGAGACACGCCAAGACACACCATGGCTGTAAAACGCTATATAAACATCTGATCTTCTCACTCCAGTCACCACGTTTAACGACCTGCTTGCTCCTGTCCGCAGTGCCCTTGACTTTATCTCAGGCTGCTTAATTGACAAAATTCTGCTGGTAAAGGTAAGCAGTGTGCAATTTCTCAGGGAATTGATTCCTAAATAAAAACACAAAGAAATATATCATGCAGAAACACATTATATTACATGATTATCTTCTTTTGCAACATGACAGCATGTAGCCTTCTTTCTCGCGTGTTCCTGGTCACTTCATCTCTTTCTTATGGACAATATTTTTTATGTTTTGCTGTGCCTCCTTTGTAAATAATCACCTTTTGTAATAGGAAAGACCAGATGTTGCTAGTTTCTTCTGAACAAGTCATAGAGGAGAGAAAGCACAGGTGGACACAGGAGGTTAGGAGTTGGAGTGGTGGGAGCCCCCTTTATGTCTGGGATTCAGGGGCAGCAGAACCAAATACAGCGATTAAATGTTTAGAGTACTAACATTCGAAATTGCAGGGTGTGAAGGAAGTTTTCAAACTGTGTATATTGGCTTTTAATATGTTTTCAAATGTTCAGAGTAGGAAAAAGTATCTCCTTAAGGGAACCAGACAGAACCATGTTGTAACTCTTAAGGGCTGGCCTTTGCCAGCTGAAGTCTGTTAAGGAATAGTGTTTTATTAGTATATGCAGGCTAACTGTTACAGCTCCTATAAGAGTCGATCAGGAATATTGAAAAATGAGTTATTGGAAACCCAGTTGCCAATTAACGTTTTCCCTTCTTGGAAAAAGAAAGTTATATATGCAAACAATAAGCATGTTGAGGTTACTAGTTTGTGCTCTATTCTGGAATAATGAAAAAAGACACTAGAAAAAACGATGTTTCCATTTGTGAAAGAAATGGAGGAATACAGAGGAGATACTGGGAGATCAAAGTAGTGCAGCCAAGAAAGCAGAAGAACCCCTTTGCTCTTTTATTTTTCTTTACTTTTTTTAAATTCTTATTAGTCATTCATTTTATACACATCAGTGTATACATGTCAATCCCAATCTCCCAATTCATCACACCACCACCCCACCCCCGCCACTATCCCCCCCTTGGTGTCCATACGTTTGTTCTCTACATCTGTGTCTCAATTTCTGCCCTGCAAACAAATTCATCTGTACCATTTTTCTAGGCTCCACATATATGTTAATATATGATATCTGTTTTTCTCTTTCTGACTTACTTCACTCTCTATGACATTATCTAGATCCATCTACGTCTCTACAAATGACCCAATTTCGTTCCCTTTTATGGCTGAGTAATATTCCATTGTATATATGTAACACATCTTCTTTACCCATTCATCTGTTGATGGGCATTTAGGTTGCTTCCATGACCTGGCTATTGTAAATAGTGCTGCAATGAACATTGGGGTGCATGTGTCTTTTTGAATTATGGTTTTCTCTGGGTATATGCCCAGTAGTGGAATTGCTGGATCATATGGTAATTCTATTTTTAGTTTTTTAAGGAAACTCCATACTGTTCTCCATAGTGGCTGTATCAATTTACATTCCCAGCAACAGTGCAGGAGGGTTCCCTTTTCTCCATACCCTCTCCAGCACTTGTTGTTTGTAGATTTTCTGATGATGCCCATTCTAACTGGTGTGAGGTGATACCTCATTGTCGTTTTGATTTGCATTTCTCTAATAATTAGTGATGTTGAGCAGCTTTTCATGTGCTTCTTGGCCATCTGTATGTCTTCTTTAAAGAAATGGCTACTTAGGTCTTCTGCCCATTTTTAGATCGGGTTGTTTGTTTTTTTAATATTGAGCTGCATGAGCTGTTTATATATTTTGCAGATTAATCCTTTGTCCGTTGATTCATTTGCAAATATTTTCTCCTGTTTTGAGGGTTGTCTTTCCATCTTGTTTATGGTTTCCTTTGCTGTGCAAAAGCTTTGAAGTTTCATTAGGTCCCATTTGTTTATTTTTGTTTTTATTTCCATAACTCTAGGAGATGGATCAAAGACATATCTTGCTGTGATTTATGTCAAAGAGTGTTCTTCCTATGTTTTCCTCTAAGAGTTTTATAGTGCCCGGTCTTACATTTAGGTCTCTAATCCATTTTCAATTTATTTTTGTGTATGGTGTTAGGGAGTGTTCTAATTTCACTCTTTTACATGTAGCTGTCCAGTTTTCCCAGCACCAGTTCTTGAAGAGACTGTCTTTTCTCCATTGTATATCCTTGCCTCCTTTGTCATAGATTAGTTGACCATAGGTGTGTGGGTTTATCTCTGGGCTTTCTATCTTGTTCCATTGATCTATGTTTCTATTTTTGTGCCAGTACCATACTGTCTTGATACCATAGCTTTGTTGTATAGTCTGAAGTCACGGAGTCAGATTTCTCCAGCTCTGCTTTTTTCCCTTAAGACTACTTTGGCTATTCGGGGTCTTTTTTGTCTCCATACAAATGTTAAGATTTTTTGTTCTAGTTCTGTAAAAAATGCCACTGGTAGTTTGATAGGGATTGCATTGAATCTGTAGATTGCTTTGGGTAGTACAGTTATATTCACAATATTGATTCTTCCAATCCAAGAACATAATATATCTCTCCATCTGTTGGTATTGTCTTTAATTTCTTTCACCACTGTCTTATAGCTTTCTGCATACAGGCCTTTTGTCTCCTTAGGTAGGTTTATTCCTAGGTATTTTATTCTTTTACTTGCAATGGTAAATGGGAGTGTTTCCTTAACTTCTCTTTCAGATTTTTCATCATTAGTATATAGGAATGCAAGAGATTCCTGTGCATTAATTTTGTACCCTGCAACTTTACCAAATCCTTTGATTAGCTCTAGTAGTTTTCTGGTGGCATCTTTAGGATTCTCTATGTATAGTATCATGTCATCTGCAAACAGTGACAGTTTTACTTCTTATTCTCCAATTTGTATTCCTTTTATTTCTTTTTTTTCTCTGATTGCCATGGCTAGGACTTCCAAAACTATGTTGAATAATAGTGGTGAGAGTGAACATCCTTGTCTTGTACCTGATCTTAGAGGAAATGTTTTTAGTTTTTCATCATTGAGAATGATGTTCACTGTGGGTTTGTCATATATGGCCTTTATTATGTTGAGGTAGGTTCCCTCTATGCCCACTTTCTAGAGAGTTTTTATCATAAATGGGTGTTGACTTTTGTGGAAAGCTTTTTCTGCATCTATTGAGATGATCATATGGTTTTTCTTCTTCAATTTGTTGATATGGTGTATCATATTCATTGATTTGAGTATATTGAAGAATCCTTGCATCTCTGGAATAAATCCCACTTGATCATGGTGTATGATCCTTTTAATGTGTTGTTGGATTCTTTTTGCTAGTATTTTGTTCAGGATTTTTGCATCTATATTCATCAGTGATATTGCTCTGCAATTTTCTTTTTTTGTAGTATCTTTGTCTGGTTTTGGTATCAGGGTGATAGGGGCTTCATAGAATGAGTTTGGGAGTGTTCCTTCCTCTGCAATTTTTTGGAAGTGTTTGAGAAGGATGGGTGTTAGCTCTTCTGTAAATGTTTGATAGAATTCGCCTGTGAAACCATCTGGTCCTGGACTTTTGTTTGTTGGAAGATATTAAATCACAGTTTCAATTTCGTTTCTTGTGATTGGTCTGTTCATATTTTCTATTTCTTCCTGGTTCAGTCTTGGAAGGTTATACCTTTCTAAGAATTAGTCCATTTCTTCCAGGTTGTCCATTTATTGGCATAGAGTTGCTTGTTGTGGTCTCTTAGGATGCATTGTATTTCTCCGGTGTCTGTTGTACCTTCTCCTTTTTCATTTCTAATTTTATTGATTTGAGTCCTCTCCCTCTTTTCCTTGATGAGTCTGGCTAATGGTTTATCAATTTTTTTTATCTTCTCAAAGAACCAGCTTTTAGTTTTATTGATCTGTGCTATTGTTTTCTTTGTTTCTATTTCATTTATTTCTGCTCTGATCTTCATGATTTCTTTCCTTGTGCTAACTTTGGGTTTTGTTTGTTCTGCTTTTTCTAGTTCCTTTAGATGTAAGGTTAGATCATTTATTTGAAATTTTTCTTGTTTCTTGAGGTAGGCTTGTATATCTATAAACTTCCCTCTTAGAGATGCTTTTGTTGCATCCCATAGGTTTTGGATCGTTGTGTTTTCATTGTCATTTGCCTCTAGGCATTTTTTGATTTCCTCTTTGATTTCTTGGTTACTTAGTAACGTTACTTAGTAACGTATTGTTTAGCCTCCACGTGTTTGTGTTTTTTACGTTTTTTACCCTGTAACTGATTTCTAATCTCATAGCATTGTGGTCAAAAAAGATAGTTGATATGATTTCAATTTTCTTAAATTTACTGAGGCTTGATTTGTGACCCAAGATGTGATCTATCCTGGAGAATGCTCCGTGCACACTTGAGAAGAAAGTGTAATCTGCTGTTTTTGGATGGAATGTCCTATAAATATTAATTAAATCGATCTGGTCTATTGTGTCATTTAAACCTTGTGTTTCCCTATTAATTTTCTGTTTGGATGATCTGTCCATTGGTTTAAGTGAGGTGTTAAAGTCCCCCACTATTATTGTGTTACTGTAAATTTCCTCTTTTATACCTGATAGCAGTTGCCTTATGTATTGAGGTGTTCCTATGTTGGGTGCATATATATTTATAATTCTTATATTTTCTTCTTGGATTGATCCCTTTATCATTAGTTAGTGTCCTTTCTTGTCTCTTGTAACATTCTTTATTTTAAAGTCAGTTTTATCTGTTATGAGTATTGCTACTCCAGCTTTCTTTTGAGTTCCATTTACATGGAATATCGTTTTCCATCTCCTCACTTTCAGTCTGTATGTGTCCCTAGGTCTGAAGTGGGTCTCTTGTAGATGGAATATATATGGGTCCTGTTTTTGTATCCATTCAGTGAGCCTGTGTCTTTTGGTTGGAGCATTTAGTCCATTCACATTTAAGATTATTATCAATATGTATGTTCCTATGACCATTTTCTTAATTGTTTTGGGTTTGTTTTTGTAGGTCCTCTTCTTCTCTTGTGTTTCCCACTTAGAGCTCTAAGCTCCTTTAGCATTTGTTGTAGAGCTGGTTTGTTGCTGCTGAATTCTCTTAGCTTTTGCTTGTCTGCAAAGCTTTTGATTTCTCTATCAAATCTGAATGAGATCCTTGCCAGGTAGAGTAATCTTGATTGTATGTTCTTCCCTTTCATCACTTTAAGTACATCATGCCACTCCCTTCTGGCTTGCAGAGTTTCTGCTGAGAAATCAGCTGTTAACCTTATGGGAGTTCCCTTGTATGTTATTTGTCATTTTTCCCTGCTGCTTTCAATAATTTTTCTTTGTCTTTAATTTTTGCCAATTTGATTACTATGTGTCTCAGCATGTTTCTCCTTGGGTTTATCCTGTATGGGACTCTCTGTGCTTCCTGGAATTGGGTGGCTATTTCCTTTCCCATGTTAGGGAAGTTTTCAACTATAATCTCTTCAAATATTTTCTCGGTCCCTTCTCTCTCTCTTTTCTTTCTGGGACCCCTATAATATGAATGTTGTTGTGTTTAATGTTGTCCCAGAGGTCTCTTAGGCTGTCTTCATTTCTTTTCATTCTTTTTTCTTTATTCTGTTCTGCAGCAATGAATTCCACCATTCTGTCTTCCAGGTCACTTACCCATTCTTCTGCCTCAGTTATTCTGCTTTTGATTCCTTCTAGTGTAGTTTTCATTTCAGTTATTGTATTGTTCATCTCTGTTTGTTTGTTCCTTAATTCTTCTAGGTCTTTGTTAAACATTTCTTTCATCTTCTTGATCTTTGCTTCCATTCTTTTTCCAAGGTCCTGGATCATCTTCACTATCATTATTCTGAATTCTTTTTCTGGAAGGTTGCCTATCTGCACTTCATTTAGTTGTTTTTCTGGGGTTTTATCTTGTTCCCTCATCTGGTACATAGCCCTCTGCCTTTTCATCTTGTCTATCTTTCTGTGAATGTGTTTTTTGTTCCACAGGGTGCAGGGTTGTAGTTCTTCTTGAACCCCTTTATTCTGATCAGGAAATTTGGTAAATAAAAGGCAATTCTTGACTGCAGTGTGTTTTCTGTGGTCTGAAATGAATGCGCTTGTACTGTAATAATAATAGCAATAGTAACAGTAGTTGTTATTGTTCTAAACTTTAAAACAATGTTTTCTATTTTTAATATATTTACTGTGTGCCAAATATTATGCTAAGAAGTTTACATTACAGTATTAAATCACATACACATCCCATTAATGCTATGAGAGAGTCACTGTTAGTATCCCAGCTTTACTGATGACGTAACTGAGACCCAAGCATGTAAAGAAACTGCCCGCCCACACCTCCAGCATGTGAAGTCCAGGGGTCACACCCAGCATCCAGCCCCAGAGTCTATTCTCTTTTGCATAATAGAAGAGTCCAGTAAATTTTTATTTTATGTCTGATAGAATTCCAACCCAATTCCAGAATTATGAACTGTAGGTGAAAGTCTTCCATCATGTTGATGGATTTATCATTTATTCCCCTCATGGTTTGGGTCAATTTTCTTCCTGTCATGTTATCAGCATACAGCCTTTATTTTGAGACTATTTTATTAGGTGTATAAGAGCAGAGGACTATTACACTCGATTGCTAATAAATAATTCAACTTAAAAATCTCATTCCATTACACCAGTTTCCTTTGGTTTGTGTTGTTGCATTTTTTTTCCTGTATCAACCACCTTTTGCTTAGATTATGCTGTGGTAAGAAACAGCTCTGCAGTCTCATGGGATTTCTGTAACAAAAATGCTTCTTTCTTCTCCTGACCTTGCTGGATGCAGGTCAGCTTCAGCTTTGCTCCAGCGTTTCTCCTTCTGGGACCAGGATGGCAGCCTTTATCCCAGGCTCAAGATAAAGGAGATAAAAGCAAAGATAGAGCCGTGCAATGCTCTTAATGTTCAGATGTGGCATGTGTCACTGCTCCCTTATTTCGCTGATGAAAGCAAGTTAAAGAAAAAGCAGACTCAATAGTATAACAGAGAGAGGTAATGATGGAGAACAATCATCTACATGGGATTTATCTTTTCTCATTCCTTTTCCTTCTGTCACTCTGGGTCTTAACTTTTGTGTGTGTTTATCTTGTAAGAGGCATATAACCAGATTTTTAAAAACAATTAGAGATCTCTTTAAAAAACAGCAGATATTTACATTCATTTGGATTTTTATCTACCATTTCAAGTTTTCCACTTGTGACTCCACCCCCGACCCCCCCCCCCCACCTTTCCTTGTACTCGTCTCTACCAGAGGTTCTCAGACTTTGCTATGCCTTCAAGTCACCTGAAGAGCTTGTTCAATGGGTTCTTGTACCCCCATACACAGAGGTCCTGATTCAGCAGGTCTGGGGTGGGGCCGGAGAATTTGCATTTCTAACAAGTTCTCAGATATGCTGGTGCTGTTGGTCTGGAGACCACAGTGTTCTATAGCATTAGCTGCATTTTCTTTCTTTTCCACCTTCCCCGTGTAGAAGAAGAAAATACAATGATCTTAAAACACTTCAATAATTTCCTCTCAGTTTTGTACCATATTATTTTCCAACATTTTATTTGTAACTTATATGAAGTCTCTTATCTCTAAAATCCTAAAATAGTTATTATTTTTAGCATTTTATATCGATTTTACTTCAAATTTAGCAATTGCTCACTTATATTTTTAGTCAACATTTATTGAACTTGTACTATGTGCCAGTGCTTTGCAAGTATTGACTTGTTTACCTCCCATAAGAAACATGATATAATTGCTACTATTATTTTCATTTTCATTTTATACGTGCAAACTGAGGCACAGAGAGGTAAGTGATTTTCTCTTAGTTACACAGCACAGGTCATTCTGGCACCCACATCCTTAACCACCCTCATCACTGCAATTTGCATCCTTCTTTCTTTCTGCTTTTAGTTTCCTTTTTGCTAAAGAATATATTTTTAGTACTTCCTTCTGTGAAGGCTTAGGTTAATACATTTCCTTAGTTTTCTTATTTCTGAAGTGTCTACCTTCACTCTTGAATGATATCTTGACAGTTATTTTTCTCCAGCATTTTGAAAATATTTTTCTAGTGTCTTCTGTCTCTTGTTGCTAATATTGGGTCATCTATTCATCTTCTAAAAGTAGTTTGATTTTTTTGGGGGGAGTTGCTCTTAAGATTTTTTGCTTTATATTTAATTTTGCACATTCACCTTACTGTGTCTACTTGTTGGTTTGATGTAACTCTTGAAGACACATATCTTTCTTCAGTTCTGAGATTTTTTTCAGCTATTATCATTTTGAGTTTTGGCTCTCTCTTATTCACTCTTGTTTCTTACCTTGGAAATCCTGTCAGATATATGTTGGACATATGCTGGATATTCTCATTCTTTCTTATCTTAGTATCATAAATTAATATTTTTATCTCTTCATATTTTGTGCTGCCTTCTTGATTTCTTCAGGTTCATCTTCTAATTAACTAGTAATCTCTTCAGATAGTCTAGTTTATTCAGTCCTTTCCATTTCAATGACTTAAAAAAATTTAGAAGTTCTACTGGTTTATTTTGCCTGTTCTGTTTCCATATCATTATGCCCTTCTAATGTGATGTCTATTTCTTTCTTATCATGTTTATTTTTTAATTGAAGTATAATTGATTTACAATGTTGTGCTAGTTTCACGTGTACAACAAAATGATTCAGTTTTATACATGTGTGTGTGTATACACACACACACACACACACACTCACACACGTATATATATGTTCTTTTCCAGATTTTTTCCCTTATAGCTTATTACAAGGTATTGAGTATAGTTCCTGTGCTATACAGTAGGTCCTTGTTGGTTATCTATTTTATATATAGTAGTGTGTATATATTAATCCCAAACTCCTAATTTACCCCTCCCCCCTTTATTTATTTTAAATGCAAGTATTTAACATTCTTTTTTAACTTTTCCTATTATTTCTGGTTCTTGGAGTGCTAATTTGCCGTTTTGTATCAGCTGACTTTCTCTTGTGACTTTTTCATGTGGCTTGTACTGTTTTATTGTAAGTTCATCTTCAGAAAGGTTTTCTCTCCTCTAGAAATGTCATAAGCCTGCTATTGTTAAAGTCTCTGAACAACACTGTTTCAACTTTGCCTCCTTCAAAACCCTACTGCAGTGAGCAATTCTGTATACATTCTGAGCTTAATCTCAGCTTGGGATTCTTTCCTTATGCAAGTAGCTTATATTAATACATTATATTCATATGTGGAGCGAGCCTTTATTTGGGTGACTCATCTCCAACCCCACTCATCTCCAACCCCCCCTCTCTACAAGCCCTGTCTGAGACAGATGTCAGCCCTCACTGCCTTCTCAATCCTTTGTTAACCAACAAAGGAATCTCTCTCCTACTTCATAGAGAAAATAGAAGTCATCATTACAGAATGCTTCCCATTACAAAATGTACAAACATCTGCATTCATCTTTTCTACTAAGCATCCTGCTATAACAGAGTAGCCAAAAACAGCAGTAGTAAAAAAAATAATGATGGGGCTGGAAGATGAAACAGAATGTCAATATTTTATAGATAGTAAAACAAATAGACCAGGAGGTAAAATTAGAGGCTGCAAAAATAATTACTCTCTATCAAGGCAGTCCAATACGCTATTAGTAGAACTTCTAAAATCTGTGGAACGAGCAAAATAATAGAAGAAATTATCAAACAAATAATATTTTTAAAAAAACTTCCAATAATGAAGGGCAGGAATCAAGTGCCCTTTTAGAATACCAAAAATAAAGTGATGATTCAGAGATCTTTCAGTGAGAGAAAAAGACTACGCCACATACAGGGATCACCTATCAAAAATGGCCTCGGATGTCTCAGCTGCAGCATTGGAAGCAAGAATGCAATATAAAAATGTCTTCAGAATTATAAGATAAATGACTATCAATCTCGAAGTCTATGCCTAAATGAACTATGGATTAATATTAAAGGAAAACCAACAGTTTTTCCTAATATATATCCTCAATCAAGTTCCCAAACAGTCAAGCATCTTTTGTGAACTTTTGCATTCTGGTGCTCTCTGTCACTGGTCTATTTGTTTACTCCTTTACACCCAAAACAAGTTTTAATAACCATGACTTCTTAATACATTGTAATATCTAATGGGACAAGTCTCTTCCCCCTCATTTTTTTTCAAAATTTTACTGTTTATTCTTGAATGTTTTCTTTTTTAATTTCGGTAAGAACACTTAACATGAGAGCTGCCCTCTTAATTTTTTCAGCGTACAACACGGTATTGTGAACTGCAGGCACATTGCTTTACAGAAGATCTCCACAAGTTATTATCTTATATAACCAAAAGTTTATGTCCATTGAACAGCAAGGAGCTCTTCCCTTCATTGGATATGGTCATTTTTGATCCAGTTTTACCAAAATATCACTGAAAATTTGAGAAGCCAAGACACTTAAACTTGTGAAAGGCTTTTCAGTTTTCTATTATTCTATATTAGATACATATCAAGCAATATCCAGGCATTTTATGCACTGTTCCTTCCTATTGAGGGCTGGCATGGCTCACCGGGATTGGGAGAGATGAGTGGGTTGCTGTCCACTCTCTGTAGCGGATCCTCTATTAACAGCGCCTGGAGCCCTTGCTCAGGGCAGGAGGTATCCTAATCCTCTTGTCACTTCTCCTAGCTCAGAGACTGAAACTCTCATTTATTAGTATATTATGGTCCAAGACCCACCCAGAAGAAGTAGTCCTTGTATTTTCTTTATAGATACATAAAATCAACCACTGCTGTTTTTTCTTTTTTTTTTTAAACAAGAATGGAACATCATATGGAAATTTCAGAAATTCCTGTCCGACATGTACCTATCACATTGACCTACCTTACCCAGGAACAAGAGACAGTGGGCATAGAGTGTTAGCCCTACGTTCCTTTTCTCAGAAAGGAAATCCATTACATGGTGGTTTTGGAGCATCTAAGCTTCACATAGGGGACCTTAAAGGGGTGTCTCTTGAGAGATCTATGTTAGAATTAGTGGTCATTTTTTAAAAATTGTTAATTATTACGGTTCCATTGCATGAATAGATGAATATAGGAAGATTAGATATAATTTATATTCTATAAAGATTTACATATTTTTTATTTAGGTTTTGCATATTTCTCAGATTGTTTACTATTATGGGGATTTCTGTCATTGGAAATAAAGTCATTTGTTTCCATTACCTTTTATAAATATGTATTGCTTCTTTGTAAGTCCTTAATTTCTGTATCTTGATCTTTTATCAAGCCACTTTACTAAACTCATTAATTCAAATCCATTTTCGATTGATGTTATTTTGCATTTTCTAGTTATACAATCAGAATTTGCTGTGACTCAACTATTAAAAGAAACAGTTATGCAAACAAATTTCCTCATGCAATATAAATTAAATGCCAAGCTCTGAGCGTATCTATTGAGGCTGATAACTTAAGTTTCTTCATCCTAAGAGAAGTGGGCAAACCCTGGCAGTGAAAGGGATGTAACCACAGGATGTACCCTAAACTAAGACCCCTTTTCTCATTAGTACCATGGACTTGTGCAAATTCAGGCCATTCAATGAAGGGTGTCAGTTTTTAGATCTCTGCCCAGGACACTTGGTTTATTTGGTCACAAATTCTTTCTCTGAGAGTTTTGTTGTGACTATTTTAAAAATGAACATAAAGTTCATATTTTTCTTTTCTATAATTAGATGAGCATTTGAAATATTATGAGTGACAGGTATTGAAAAAAATACTAGCCCTCCTCACATGCCTGAGGTTTGCATGTATTCCTACAGAGAGAAATAGTCACAGACCCTCAAATGGGAACTCCTGTGGATAATGAGAGAAGTTAGGGAAACTTCGGTACCAGGAAATGATTAGGACTCAAGAATATGCCATCTGGATGCTACGCTCTGATAATGTCATATCCAGTGGGATTGTGTGCTTAGTAGTACAAACCTTGTCTCTCTCTTTCCTTTCTTTTTTTTTTTTTGGTAAGATTCTGCTCATGTTCTGTCTCAATTTATACATTTTAAAAAATACTGTACATCTGAAATTGGCCAGGGATTTGACCTTCTGCATAGAAAGCAAGAAATAAAAAAGAATTTACTACTGTTCCCAATTGCATGAACAGCTATTTTAGTGCTGATGGGAATAGGGGGCTGTTCTGATTATTTTCTACAAGCCCTGTCTAGGCACAAGCAGAATGTGTATTGGCATTTAGCCAAAGAAAACCTGCATTCTCAAGACTGCTGAATCCCAGGCACTGAGGTGCCACCTACCAGTTAATACGGGACATTCAGTGCACACATTCCCACACCCTCACATCTTCTAATTCTCAGTCCTTCTGCTAAAGATATTAGAGCATCACAGCAGTGTGAGATGCTCCCTTTGTCTCTTCCCTTCAATCTACAACCAGTAAAACATCCATAACTCTGTAACAAAGGTGCCTCTGTCCAACACACTAGGATTCTGGAAAATTGCACACATCTGTGCACGTGAAGGTGGGGGGACTGGAACACACAGAGGAGGCAGAACCGCGGGAACAGTGAGCGTGGTGCCTACAATCCGGACCCGGCGATGGAGGCTGAGTCCACAGCCCCAGAGAACTTGGTAGCAGCAAGCGAGGCAGCGCACCTGACACCAGCCTTCTGGCTGCAGTGGCTCCACAGCCACAGGGAACTGAACAGCAGTGGCAGTGGAGCGTATGACCCCATCCGTCCAGCTGCAAAGGCACTAGCAACTCTGCCCCCCCTCGCCCATAGTGGCGGCTCCTAGGAACCCGACAACCCTGTCACAGCAGAGACACCTGTGACCCGGCTCTCCCATCCCCACTCTCTTTCTTTTCTGCAGCAGCAGAGCTTGTGACCCAGGAGACCCCAAATGTAGTGGAGGCGCCTGTTATCCCTGTGCCTCAGGTGGCAACACCAGGGACACCTGCAGCAGCAAGGCACCAGCTACCCAAAGGCACACGCAGTGACAAGAGTCTCAAATATAACCAGAGGCAGCCCAGGTGAGGCACCAAAAACTTGTGTGTAGCGCCACCTACTGGAAAAGAAAAGAAAGGCCCCTAATCACTAACCTGTTGAACCATTATAATCATGTTAAAACAAACAAACAAAAAACCTTTACCTAAAGAAGAAAGGTGTTTGCTACTTCAAATGCACCAGCAAGAGGAACAACTCATCCAGCACCATTTAGAACTGTGGCAACATGGCATTATGAAAAGAAAACGACAGTTCTCTAGAAACCAAACAATGTCACAGAAGATGATGATCTAACTGATAGAGAATTCAAAACAGCAGTCATGAAGAAACGATGAGCTACAAGAAAACGCAGAAAGACAGTGCAATGAGCTCAGGAATAAAATGAATGAACACAAGAAATACTTCACCAAAGAGATAGAAACACTAACAAAGAACCAAAGAGGACTTCCCTGGTGGCACAGTGGTTGAGAATCCACCTGCCAATGCAGAGACACAGATTCAAGCCCTGTTCTGGGAAGATCCCACATGCTGCGGAGCAACTAAGCCTGTGCACCACAACTACTGAGCCTGCACTCTAGAGCCCGTGAGCCACAACTACTGAGCCCACATGCCACAACTACTGAAGCCCATCCGCCTAGAGACTGTGCTCCGAAACATGAGAAGCCACCAAAATGAGAAGCCCGTGCACCACAACAAAAGGTAGCCCCTGCTCGCCCCAACTAGAGAAAGCCCACACACAGCAACGAAGACCCAATGTAGCCACAAATAAATAAATAAATAAATAAATTTATTAAAAAATAAAAAACAACTGAAGAAATTCTGGAGCTAAAGAACTCAATGAGATGAAGAATGCATTACAAAACACTGGGAGAGACCTTCAAGATGGTGGAGGAGTAAGACGTGGAGATCACCTTCCTCTCTACAAATACATCAAAAATACATATACATGTGGAACAACTCCTACAGAACACCTAACTGAATGCTGGCAAAAGACCTCAGACTTCCCCAAAGATATATATATATTTTTTTCCTTTTTCTCTTTTTGTGAGTGTGTATGTGTATGCTTCGTTGTGTGATTTTGCTGCATAGCTTTGCTTTTACTGTTTGTCCTAGAGTTCTGTCTGTCCGATTTTTAAAATTACTTTTATTTTTTTTCTTTTTAATATATATTATTATTTTAATAACTTTATTTTCTATTTTTCTGTCTTTCTTGTTTTCTCCCTTTTCTTCTGAGCCGTGTGGCTGACAGGGTCTTCATGCTCTGGCCGGGTGTCAGGCCTGTGCCTCTGAGGTGGGAGAACTGAGTTCAGGACATTGGTCCACCAGAGACTTCCTGGCTACACATAACATCAAATGGCAAAAGCCCTCCCAGAGATCTCCATCTCAACACTAAGACCCAGCTCCACTCAACGACCAACAAGCTACAGTGCTGGACACCCGATGCCAAACAGCTAGCAAGACAGGAACACAACCCCACCCATTAACAGAGAGGCTGTCTAAAATCATAATAAGATCACAGACAACCCAAAATACACCACCAGATGCAGTCCCGCCCCACTGAAAGGCAAGATCCAGCCTTATCCACCAGAACACAGGCATCAGACCCCTCCACCAGGAAGCCTACACAACCCACTGAACCAACCTTAGCCACTGGAGGCAGACACCAAACACAATGGAAACTATGACCCTGCAGCCAGCGAAAAGGAGACCCCAAACACAGTAAGTTGAACAAGACGCATCTATATGCTGCCTGCAAAAGACCTACTTCAGACCTAGGGACACATACACAGAGAAACTGAGGGGATGGGAAAAGATATTCCATGCAAATGGGAATCGAAAGCTGAAGTAGCAATTCACATATAAGAGAAAATAGACTTTAAAATAAAGACTACTACAAGAGAAAAAGAAGGACACTACATGATGATCAATGGATCAATCCAAGAAGAAAATATAACAATTGTAAATATTTATGCACCCAACATAGGAGCACCTCAATACATAAGGCAAATGCTAACAGCCATAAAAGGGGAAATCGACAGTAACACAATCATAGGGAGGACTTTAACAGCCCACTTTCACCAATGGACAGATCATCCAAAATGAAAATAAATAAGGAAACACAAGCTTTAAATGATACATTAAACAAGATGGACTTAATTGATATTTATAGGACATTCCATCCAAAAAGAACAGAATACACTTTCTTCTCAAGTGCTCATGGAACATTCTACAGGATAGATCATATATTGGGTCACAAGTCAAGCCTTGGTAAATGTCAGAAAATTGATTTCATATCAAGTATCTTTTCCAACCACAATGCTATGAGACTAGATAACAATTACAGGAAAAAAATCTGTAAAAAATACAAACACATGAAGGCTAAACAATACACCACTTAATAACCAAGAGACCACTGAAGAAATCAAAGAGGAAAGCAAAAAATACCTAGAAACAAATGACAATGAAAACACAATGGCCCAAAATAAATGGGATGCAGCAAAAGCAGTTGTAAGAGGGAAACTTATAGCAATACAATCTGACCTAAAGAAACAAGAAACATCTCAAATAAACAACCTAAACTTACACCTAAAGCAATTAGAGAAAGAAGAACAAAAAAACCCCAAATTTAGCAGAAGGAAAGAAATCATAATGATCAGATCAGGAATAAATGAAAAAGAAATGAAGGAAACAATAGCAAAGATCAATAAAACTAAAAGCTGGTTCTTTGAGAAGATAAACAAAATCGATAAACCACTAGCCAGACTCATCAAGAAAAAAGGGAGAAGACTCAAACCAACAGAATTAGAAATGAAAAAGAAGAAATAACAACTGACACTGCAGAAATACAAAGGATCATGAGAGATTACTACAAGCAACTCTATGCCAATAAAATGGACAACCTGGAAGAAATGGACAAATTCTTAGAAAAGCAGAACCTTCCAAGACTGAACCAGGAAGAAATACAAAATATAAACAGACTAATCACAAGCACGGAAATTGAGGCTGTGATTAAAAATCTTCCAAAAAACAAAAGCCCAGGACCAGATGGCTTCACAGGTGAATTCTATCAAACATTTAAAGAAGAGGTAATACCTATCCCTCTCAAACTCTTCCAAAATACAGCAGAGGGAGTAACTCTCCCAAATGCATTCTAGGAGGCCACCATCACCCTGATAGCAAAACCAGACAAAGATGTCACAAAAAAAGAAAACGACATACCAATATCACTGATGAACAAAGATGTAAAATCCTCATCAAAATACTAGCAAACAAAATCCAACAGCACATTAAAAGGATCATACACCATGATCAAGTGGGATTTATCCCAGGAATGCAAGGATTCTTCAATGTATGCAAATCAATCAATCTGATACACCACATTAACTAACTAAAGGAAAAAAACCATATGATCACCTCAATAGATGCAGAAAAAGCTTTTGACAAAATTCAACACCCATTTATAAAAAACACTCACCAGAAAGTAGGCATAGAGGGAACTTACCTCAACATAATAAAGTCCATATATGACAAACCCACAGCCAACATCATTCTCAATGGTGAAAAACTGAAAGCATTTCCTCTAAGGTCAGGAACAAGACAAGGATGCCTATTCTCACCCGTATTATTCAACATAGTTTTGAAGTTTTAGCCACAGTAATCAGAAAAGAAAAAGAAATAAAAGGAATCGAAATTGGAAAAGAAGTAGTAAAGCTGTCACTGTTTACAGATGGCATGATACTATACATAGAGAATCCTAAAGACGCTACCAGAAAACTACTAGAGCTAATCAATGAATTTGGTAAAGTAGCAGGATATAAAATTAACACACAGAAGTCTCTTGCATTCCTATACACTAATGATGAAAAATCTGAAAGAGAAATTAAGGAAACACTCCCATTTTGATTGCAAGAAGAATAAAATACCTAGGAATAAACCTACCTAGGGAAACAAAAGACCTGTATGCAGAAAACTATAAGACACTGATGAAGGAAATTAAAGATGATACAAACAGATGGAGAGATATATCATGTCTTTGGACTGGAGAATCAACATTGTGAAAATGACTATACTACCCAAAGCAATGCACAGATTCAGTACAATCCCTATCAAACTACCAATGGCATTTTTCACAGAACTAGAACAGAAAATCTCACAATTTGTATGGAAACACAAAAGACCCCCAATAGCCAAAGCAATCTCGAGTAAGAAAAACAGAGCTGGACGAATCAGGTTCCTGGACTTCAGACTATACTACAAAGCTACAGTAATCAAGACAGTATGGTACTTGCACTAAAATAGAAATATAGATCAATGGAATAGGATAGAAAGCCCAGAGATAAACCCATGCACATATGGTCACCCTTTCTTTGACAAAGGATGCAAGAATACACAATGGAGAAAAGACAGCCTCTTCAATAAGTGATGCTGGAAAAACTGGACAGCTACATGTAAAAGAATGAAATTAGAACACTTCCTAACACCATACATAAAAATAAACTCAAAATGGATTAAAGACCTAAATGTAAGGGCAGACACTATCAAACTCTTAGAGGAAAACATAGGCAGAACACACTATGACGTAAATCAGAGCAAGAGCCTTTTTGACCCACCTACTGGAAAAATGGAAATAAAAACAAAAATAAACAAATGGAACCTAATGAAACTTAAAAGCTTTTGCCCAGTAAAGGATACCATAAACAAGACGAAAAGACAACCCTCAGAATGGGAGAATATATTTGCAAATGAAGCAACTGACAAAGGATTAATCTCCAACATATACAAGCAGCTCATGCAGCTCAATATCAAAAAAACAAACAACCCAATCCAAAGGTGGACAGAAGACCTAAATAGACATTTCTCCAAAGAAGATATACAGATTGCCAGCTAACATTTGAAAGGATGCTCAACATCACTAATCATTAGAGAAATGCAAATCAAAACTATAATGAGGTTCACCTCACACCGGTCATAATGGCCATCATCAAAAAATCTACAAACAATAAATACTGGAGAGGGTGTGGAGAAAAAGGAACCCTCCTGCACTGTTGGTGGGAATGTAAATTGATATAGCCACTATGGAGAACAGTAAGTAGGTTCTTTAAAAAACTAAAAATAGGGCTTCCCTGGTGGCGCAGTGGTTGAGAGTCCACCTGCCGATGCAGGGGACGCAGGTTCGTGCCCTGGTCCAGGAAGATCCCACATGCCACGGAGCGGCTAGGCCCGTAAGCCGTGGCCGCTGAGCCTGCGTGTCTGGAGCCTGTGCTCTGCAATGGGAGAGGCCACAACAGTGACAGGCCCGTGTACACCCCCCACCAAAAAAAAAAAACAACTAAAAATAGAACTATCATACGACCCAGCAATCCCACTACTGGGCATATACCCTGAGAAAACCATAATTCAAAAAAAGTCATGTACCACAGTGTTCATTACAGCTCTATTTACAATAGCCAGAATGTGGAAGCAACCTAAGTGTCCATCGACAGCTGAATGGATAAAGAAGATGTGGCACATATATAATGGAATATTACTCAGCCATAAAAAGAAACGAAATTGAGTTATTTGTAGTGAGGTGCATGGACCTAGAGTCTGTCATACAGAGTGAAGTAAGTCAGAAAGAGAAAACCAAATACCGTATGCTAACACATATATATGGAATCTAAAAAAAAAAAAAAAAAAAACAGGTTCTGATGATCCTAGGGGTACAACAGGAATAAAGAGGCAGACATAGAGAATGGACTTGAGGACATGGGGAGGGGGAAGGGTAAGCTGGGACAAAGTGAGAGAGTGGCATGGACATATATACACTACCAAATGTAAACTAGATAGCTAGTTGGAATCAGCCACACAGCAGAACGATATCAGCTTGGTGCTTTGTGACCACCTAGAGGGGTGGGATAGGGAGGGTGGGAGGGAGATGCAAGAGGGAGGGGTATGGGGATATATGTATACCTATAGCTGATTCACCTTGTTATACAGCAGAAAGTAACAACATTATGAAGCAATTATACTCCAATAAAGATGTTAAAAATACAAAAAAGAAAAAGAATAATACACAGCCTTCTTAAAGAGATGTCTGATTTCTAAGTGGTTGTTTATTTTTATGTTCTTGGAAGAAGACAATATTTTTTCATGTCTTGTTAGCCACTAATCAAATAAACTCTGTCACTTTCTTTAGTAAAGTTTAAGAGTCCTGATTCTACAAATGCGGAAGCCCGTCTACAATCCAATGGCCCCTTCTATCCCACTGCTCAGTCTCTTCCTCTCTTTGTTCCCAAAGTTTGTTGTTATTGCTTCTGTCACTCAGCTAACAGGTGGTGAAGCTTCTTCTCTGAGCAGGGGGGTTTTTCAGTTGCTTCTGGCCATCGAAAAATGAACTATCACACTGCTCTAGAAACCATTCTGCCAGTTTGGAAACAGAGACTCCAAATGGCTGGGCGACTTGTCCAATCGCATTGAGTGGAATATAGCATAGTCCACATCTTTCTGATTCCACAGTGCTCTTCTTATACAACTGTGCCTCTATGAGATGAAAATGAGACAAAAATTGCTTACCAGGAAAAAGAAACTGATAAGGAAGCTTAAAGGCAGTGAGATTCTTTTTGAGATAGCATTTGAGAGCCCATTTCAAAGAATAGGTAGAGAATTCACAAGGGAAAGAATGGGAATATCAGAGTGGGCATGTCTGTGAACAGTGATTTCTCAGGCAGTCGGTAATAAGAGAATAGCACTGGGTAAGGCCAGAGAGTGAGTCTAGCTTGGCAGTCAAAGGGCTTGAGGGCCTTTTTTTTTTGCGGTACGCGGGCCTCTCACTGTTGTGGCCTCTCCCGTTGCAGAGCATAGGCTCCGGACGTGCAGGCTCAGCGGCCATGGGTCACGGGCACAGCCTCTCTGCGGCATGTGGGATCTTCCCGGACCGGGGCACGAACCCATGTCCCCTGCATCGGCAGGCGGACTCTCAACCACTGAGCCACCAGGGAAGCCCCTTGAGGACCTTTTATTAGGCAATATGGAAACATCAAAGGCTTTTGGTTATTTTCTTTTTTATTAGAACTATGCTATACGTTAATCTGGCATTTTCATTTGCAACAAATTGAGCAGAGATGCTGGGGTCAGGAGAACTAGGTGAAATGATCAGTAAGAGCAGAAACATTTGCTCAGGGCACTCATGGTCACCTGGGAACCAGCAATTGACCCTCATCATCAGTTAACAGGGTCATGATTTAGCTACAAAAATCAGAAGAGGACAAGGGACTCTGGAGATGATTCTACTCTAGTTTAGGGACAGGAAAGAAACAGGAATCTAATGGGTAGAGATACTCAGATATTTCCTGATTAATAATGATGATACGTCTCATGTGCTCTGTTGATATTCACCTTTTTTCTTTCTTTTCTCTCTCTTTCTGTCTCTCCTTCCCCTCTCCACCGCCACCCCCCTTCTTCCTTATTTCTCGTATTCATTCAGTCACTTATATGCATTAGATGCTGTGCTTTGGTTAGTCCCTAACTGGTTGGGAATAAAGCATTAAATAAGGCATCTTATTAGGATCCTGTAGTGTCTTATATGAGAGCAGAATAAGAAAGGTGTTATGAGGACCAAGGCACACAGGGATGCAAAGCTGTTGTCAGAAGCTGTGAAGAGAGCAGCTGGGAGGAGCCAGTTTTGCTGACTTCACAGGAATCCCTTTTTCCCTAATTGCCCAAGTTCTCCTCTTTCTCAACCCCCTCCCACATCCCCATCAAGCATGGGCTCTTGACCTTGTTTTCTCAAGTTACAGAAAAGGGTCCTCCACGGCTGTAAAGAGTTTGCACTAAGACAGTCACAGGATTGGAAGACACTTAGAGAGACTTTTTTTGCAAATTTGTTTCTTGATTTCCCAAGAAGCGGCTCCCAGGAGTCTTGGATTTCCTTCTATTCACACAGTGTTGGAGAAATGGACGCTGTGATTAAAAGTTTTTTCTTGGTTCATGTATGTTTCTAGCTTCTGTTATTATCCTTCTTTTACTCCTACCTCCTCGACTGTAGGAGAAGGGGCACAGAACTTGAAATATTAAAAGTCCCAATTCCATTTACCAGCTGTGTGATTTGAGCCTCAGTTTCTTCAGTCACAGAATGAGGACAAAAGACCTACCTCCCAGGATTGTAAATGTCAACTGAGAGTAATGTGTCTTGTCAATGGTGCAGTAGCACATTAATGCTTATTACTTTTAAATTGCTTTATAAAACCTCATTTCTAACTAGCCATCACCTTTCTTGTGATATCACATATATATCATCTATATGTGTGTGTGTGTATATATATATATATATATATACACACATATCCGTATATATTTTTTACATTTTCTTAAGTAGGCATCTGGTCCTGTAGAGGACGATCCTGCATCCTTCTCTGAGCTATTCTAATTGAAGAACCGCTAAAGAACAAGGCATAAATCATTTAAGAGTTCACATAGCAACCAGGAACATAAACTGAACCACAAATCAATAATATAAGTCAAATTAATCTACTAAATCAAATTGAAGCCAAATATTAAAGTCCTTTTGACTCAACCTTGACCTGATATGTTTTAGAAAAGTTATTATTAATCAGTTAAAACTGGAAATAAACATTTGTGGTTTTCTAATATTACAAAGCAAGAATAACTATACCCTAGATCAGTGTTTCCCCAACTTGTCCCTTGGAAAAAAAAAAATCACCTGGCATGTTTGAAAAGCATGAAGATTGCTGGGCCTCATCCTAAATTAGAAGCAGAAAAGAGACAATGGAATTTGTAGTTCACCCTAAAGGCCAGGTGACTCTTATAACTGGGCAGGTGTATGACAGAGGGCATTATAGCAGCAGCTGGCCCACCATAGCTTGGGCACCAAATCAAGCCTGCTCCATGCTTCTGTAAATAAAGTTTTATTGGAACAAAGTCACACTCATTTGTATGGTCAATTGCTGCTTTCACACAACAATAGCAAAGTTGAATAGTTTCAACAGAGACTGTATGACCCATAAAGCCTAAAATATTTATTATCTGGCTCTTTATAAAAATAGTTTGCCAACCCCTACTCTAGAGAAACATCAAAGGCAATAGGAAGGTTATTGATTAGGGAATTAGGAGCTCCGAGTTTACAGTTTACAGTCCCTGTTCTACAAAAAACAGTGGGCCTCCGGTAGGACATTCAATCTTTTAGAAACCAAAGCATGTGATCTGTGGGTAAAACGTAGATCTTTCCTTAGGAGATGATGGAAAGAAGTCATTTTTTTCTGAGAACTTAAAAGTTCACCAACTAAAATATCATGATCCTTTGATATATTACTGAAAGTATTACTAAACCACCAAAATAAATATGTAACTCACTTAATCAAAGGCTCTGAAAACTGGCTATATAACCCTTTGCTGAACACAAAAGGTGAGGGGCTTCCCTGGTGGCGCAGTGGTTGAGAGTCCGCCTGCCGATGCAGGAGACACAGGTTCGTGCCCCAGTCTGGGAAGACGTCACATGCTGTGGAGCGGCTGGGCCTGTGAGCCATGGCCACTGAGCCTGTGCGTCTGGAGCCTGTGCTCTGCAACGGGAGAGGCCACAACAGTGAGAGGCCCGTGTACCACAAAAAATAAATAAATAAAATAAATAAATAAATAAATAAAAAAGGAGAAATCATTATCATTTATCAAGTGATTGGTAGAATACTTCTTTCAAAACTTGCGGACATGGGAAGAAGTTAAAGTAAAATGGTTTTTTGTGATAAAATGTTTGAGAACCACTAAATTAGATATTCTCCAATGTCCCTTTGAATTCTAAAATTCTGTGAACACAAATGTACCACATGGATACTTCAAAGTTATTATGATCACTTCTCTTTACTTTTTTTTTTCTCCCTGAATGATGATAGGGCCAAGAAGCATTTGGGGAGAGGGGATGAGTGGTTAAAACAAAGATAAAACGGAGTTATGTAGGCATGTAAGTTTGGAAATTGCTGAACTGAATAAGGATAAAAGTGTCATTTTATTGCTTTTTTACTCTCATTTTAAAGTCTTTAATATGTAAATGTGCCTGATGAATTTTCAAAAGGGGAGACGAATTGTATTTCCCAAACTCACAGAACCATGAAGACTCATTTTTCTGAACATCTCTTGTGACCTCTTTTCTATAGAAAACACTGCTTTAAATAATGATGCTCAGTGGGCTGTTACGTAGATTTATGACAGAATAAAGCTGAACGGCAAGAGTAATTTGGCTATAAGATCAGGAGAATACATGGGGGGCAGGTGGGGGTGCTTTCTCCTGAAGGCTCCAGGTAATGGCTCTGGTGCCAGGCAGTGGGTGCGTCACCGGAGTGAGGAGCGGGGCTCTGCCATTCAGGGCTAAAAAAGAAACTGCTTTAAAGTCCACAGACACCCAATCATCCTAGAAGCGTACTGTCTCCTAAACTGAAGTTACTTCACCTACTACACCCTCACTTCCCAGGCTGCGTTTTTGCCTTTCCAACCTTTTTTGGTTTTTAAAATGATTTTGAACTTCTCTGAACTGGACTTTGTTTGCATAAGCGATTGTGTTCTGCAGAACTGGAACACAAAATATGACTTACAAGCACAGTATCCCTGGCAGCCCTGATCACTGGTTCAGGAAAACACTGACAGTTATAAAGAGTGATAAAGTGACTTAGATGTAGCAAAAGGTAACAAGGAAGTGTCTTAGCTTGTGTTACCCCCGGAAGCAGAGGCTGAGACAGACAACTGAGGTCACTGAGAAGACTTTCGTTCCTCTTGTCCTTCAGAGTGTGTGAGTGGAGTTGTCATCCCCCCTTGGCTAGCACAGCCAGGTCCGGCTAGCTAACCCGTGAAGCATGCCTGAGTTGTTTCCATCTTCTTTTGTTGGTTGCAGAGAATTCTTCACGAGGCCATAGCGAAGGGGTGAAAGAAAGATGCCAAGGCACGGAAGATACAGGATGTGGGGCTCTATGCTACCTGTTCTTGTGATACCTTGTGTCTTCTGTACCTGTTAGGACTTGATCCTGAGTATTTCCATTGTACAGTGCATCGCTGCTGTGTCCACCTGACCTTGAGAGTTGGAAGGTTTACTAATGACCAGCTCACAAAGGGTGGCTCCTATCACATCGGCACTCAGTGCCCCATGGCCCACTAATTATTCCCTACCAAGGCCAGGACCATGCAAAGGGAGATTTTTAAATGGAGAGCAGTGCTCCATAGAGAGACGAACTCTCTGAGATCCCTGGGTCTCTGCACACAGGCTTCCTGGGGGGCTTGCTAGGGACCCCCATCACACTCTCACACATCACAGGCACCAGCAGCGCCACAGGGCTCCTGGGTCACACGGTTCCGGGGACAGGAATGTCTTCAACACAGCCAGGATACGCTGAAGAGTCCTCACTTACTCACAAGGCCACTGACAACTGGCAATCTTCCAAGTAAATCAAGAAACGGCTTGGAAAAACATTCTGAAATATGATATACATTGTTTCCCTCCCCCAATGCTGACCCTCTTTCTTGGCAGTTGGAGATGATGCCGAGTGTAGCATGGTGTCCTCCGTCTGGGTGGGGAGTCCAGACGTGCAGTCACTAGCAATTCTCGTGCTCCCCTTCCACCTGTGCCTGCTCCCAGCTCCTGACCAGTGCAGGTCTGAGTCGCTGAGATGCTACTGCAGGCCAAGAGAAATCACTCCGCTTATACTCAAAATCTGATCCTGCTTCAGGGGAGCAATCCAACTCCCAAAACCTATCTGAGGGTGTGCTGTCTACAGCCATTCCTGGTTCCGTGGCAGCACGAGTAGCGTGGAAAAGCAAGGCTCGAAGCAAAGCCATATGTGGTCCTACTTCACTAGAAAGTACAGTCACTGAGGGAGCAGTGAGGGGCTAGGGAGAGAAGGGAAAGCCAATCTAAAGACGTGCTACCAAGCTGGCCACCTCTACGTGCAAATGGGTTCTCAGTCTGGCAGCGTTGTGTTGTGAAATGCCACCAAAACCTGTCTCCAGCCCATCCACCTGGGGAGAAAAAGAACAATGCACGTGTTCACATTTAATCCCTAGACCCCACCTCCCACCGGGGAAGGGTTTACACCAGAGCTTTGAATTTCCCATACACCTTCTAGCTGCCCAAGGGTTAGTGCCAATCAGGATCCCATAGTATTTGAAGACTTGGGGTCAACAGGACAGCCACGGAGACAAGTGAGAAGCACACAGCGTGTGCATTGTAAGTTTGCACCCGGTGGGTGTCAGCTGGAGCCCACCTGGCGCTGGTAGCCGCAAGAGTAACTACAGCAGTGCCTGAGACAGGTGTGCCTGAGCCATCAGAGGCAGGAAGAAGCCAGTGAACATGGAGAAAATAAAGAGGGGACAATCGAAGGATGAAATTAAACACATAGGTTGAGGGGATTTTTTTTAAAAGGGAAGAAATATTAAGAAAGAAAAAATTACAAAATATTGAAACGTAATGTACATAAGATGAAAGATGTTTAATTTTATCAGTAATGTACTGGGCAAAGTAATCTGCTAAGAATTGGATAGTTAGAGCATTAAGAGTATTTCAGCTTTGGAACACCTGAGGTGGACAGCGTGTTAGGAAATCGTTACAAAATGAAGCAGCAGTAAGGATCTGGCTGAAGTTAGAGTCACTTTAGTGTGATTCTTTGACTCTTCTCAGCATTATGCCCTCAGCAGAGAATAGATAAAGCTGCTGCTCTGGGAAAGTTAGGTTTTACTGCTGGTACAGCGTGCAGAGCATACAGAAGGCCAAGGGGATGAAGGAGCTGAGAGAGCTTCCATCTTGAACCGTGGTGGTCAGATATGAGCAAGAAAACCAAAGCAGTGTTGATAAAAAGAATGTTGGAAGGCTTAGACTACCTGATTTCAAGACTAACCATAAATAAAACTCTAAGTAATTAAGACAGAGTGGTTTTGGCATAAATACAGACACATAAGATCAAAGAGGCAGAATAGAGAATCAATCCATAAAGAGACCCACACATGGATGACTGATGGATTATTTTTTAAAGCACTAATGTATTTCAGAGAGTCGGTAGTCTATTTAAAACATGATATTGGAACAACTGCATATCTATATAGAAAAATGAACCTCGACTTCTTTCTCACTCCGTCCACATAAGTTTACTTGAATGGATGATGGACCTACAAGCAAAAGCCCTGTGTCCACACCTCCAACTACTCTTCCCCTCACTCACTCATCTCCAGCCACACTGGCCACCTTGGTGCCTATGCATGTGTGGTTTCCTCTGCCTAGAATCTCTAGCTCTTCCCATAGCTTATTCCCTTGCTTAATTCAGGTCTCTGCTCAATTGTCACCATTTCAGCGAGACCTTTCCAGAACACCTCACTGAAAATTGTCTCTGTATCCTCAGCTACTTCCCAATCTCTTACCTTGCCTTGTTTTTGTTCATTACACTTATTATTATCTGAAATTACACGTTCACTTGTTTCCTTGTTTGTTGTCTGTCTCCCCATCTAGAATGTCCTCTCTGGGTCTGAATTTTATCTGCCTTGATCCCTTGTCTAACCCCAAGCAAAGAGTAGGCAGCCTATAATTATTTATTGAATTAATAAATACCAAAAAAATTAGTTCTGGTGAATAATATTTTCTCCCCCTTGTTACATTATATTTAATTTATAGAAAATGAATATAGCTGTCCTTCCGTATCTATGGGAGATTGGTTGCAGCGCCTCCCACAGATACCAAAATCTGAGGATGCTCACGTCCCTGGTATAAAATGGTGAAGTCTTAGCACATGAAATGCACACATCCTCCTGTGCACTTTAAATCATCTCTAGACTGCTTATGATACCTAATACACCGTAAATGCTACGTAAACAGTAATAAATACAATTTGAACACTATGTAAATAGTTGCTGGTGCATAGAATTCAAGTTGTGGTTTTCAGAACTTCTGAAAATTGTTTTTTTTTTAAAAATATTTTCCATCCTCGATGGTGGAAATATGGATGCAGAAACTGTGGATATAGAGGGCTGACTGTACCTATCAGAGATCCCCTTGTCTAATGCACTTATAGAAGAGGAAATTAAACTGGACAACTTATGACACACTAAAGTTACAGCTTAGATTGTAAAATAACTGGGACTAAAATTCAAGTTATCTTAACAACCACTCTGCCAGATTCCCTGTACATGGTAAAAACATTACCAGTTCTTTGACTTTTCTGTGGCAGGGGTAGGGGGTATAATTTTAAAACGGTATACAAAAGTACAATAAAATTTAGAGTGTCCAAGAGTTGTCAAAAGAGAAAATTTCACTTTATGATCACCATGATATATAGGTGAAAGAGGCATTATTATTTCCTCATTAAGAGACAAGCCTAAATGTCTAACTGGCTCACCCAAGGTCGCACTACTATTTTGTGCAGGACACAGTACTGAACTCAAGTCATCTAACTCCATTTTCAGATATTTTATTCTTGGACTTATTTTTCAAGTGGAGAAGATACCATATTGTACTTTTTTGGCTGGGAGATAACTTTCTGGTATTCCTCTAGTTATGATAGATCCAAGTCACTGCTAAATTAATAGTCTATTTTTTCTGTCTTCTCATGCAAGTCTTTCAATATTACTTTCTATTATTTATTCTTTTCTTTTTCTCCTAAAGCCTAAAACTGTTGAGCCAATGATGGCCATTTAAAATTTTTCCCATATTCAACATTCACTACAGAAATTTTTGTTGTTTTGAGTTAAAATATTTGTTAAATGGTCTCACAATCATCCTTCCAATATAAACTACTCATTGTGACATGTCTCCACTTTTGCCAGAATTCAAGAGTGATAAATGTTATTGAGTTGTATGAGCTGTTTATATATTTTGGAAGTTAATCCCTTGTCGGTCGCATAGTTTGCAAATATTTTCTCCCACTCTGTAGGTTGTCTTTTCATTTTGTTTATGGTTTCCTTAGCTGTGCAAAAGCTTGTAGGTTTGATTAGGTCCCATCTGTTTATTTTTGCTTTTATTTCTATTGCCTTGGGAGACTGCCTTAAGAAAACATTGCTAGGATTTATGTCAGAGAATGTTAAAACAATAGTTCTTAACAAATCGATGAAAGACATAGAAACACAAACTAGAAGAAAATGTCAGGGGATTCCTGGATTCTCTAACATCCATACATGAACTGTATATGGAGAATCTCTGACCTAAAGCTATAAACTTAGTAACTGCTGGTGAATGAAGGATAAACATGGCTGGAATTAATGTAAATCACAATGCTTCCAGAACATTCAAACTGGGCACTTGGTGGTGGCCACAGAGGATGGCATCTGACCAAAAACAGTTTCTATGGTTAATTATGTCTTATACATAGAGTCAAAAAAAAATACTAGGGGAAAGAAAACATTAGATTACCGTTGCTTCTTAAGGTAGCTGGATTCGAATACATGTTTCGTTTTGCTCCAGATGAGTGTCTTTGTATATTTATTATATGAAACTCTGTACATATTTGTAGTTATAAATTTATCAATAAATGCTGTTTTTAAAGAAAATAGTAAAAAGTGGCTCACCAAAACTGTTTATTTCTAAATATTTCTGTGTATTTCTAAATATATTTCTAAACATATCTAGGGAGAACTTACTTTTGAATATCCTGCTTCCAGATAAGATGATTCTTTCTACTGGCAAAATCATTTTAGTTTTCAGAGGCCGCAAGGTGACTTTAATATTTAAAATTTATATCTAGGAGAAGATGTGTCTCCAGGTTCTATCCTATATACGGCATTCTGACACAATGGTCTTTCAGTAAGACAACAGACTACCATAGTCCTAGAATTTAGAAGATTATTTTCATAATATTTTAGAGAAGTTGAATGCAGGAGTTTTGGAAATTTTAGAATAATTTTTTTTTTTTTTTTTTTTTTGCGGTACACGGGCCTCTCACTGTTGTGGCCTCTCCCGTTGCGGAGCACAGGCTCTGGACGCGCAGGCTCAGCGCCATGGCTCACGGGCCCAGCCACTCCGTGGCATGTGGGATCTTCCCGGACCGGGGCACGAACTCATGTCCCCTGCATTGGCAGGCAGACTCAACCACTGCGCCACCAGAGAAGCCCTAAAATAATCATTTTTATTACTCAAATGGAAATTCAGAACATAAGGAGAGAGAAGTATATATTAAAAGACTAGAAAATGCAAGAAAGTATGCCTGAGCTCCACATACCAAGACACCTAAGTTTGATTACGTTATACACTGCATTCAAAAGTTCTACTATCTATTAGCTAGGACAATATGTACTCCTAAGACAAACCAATTCTGTTTTTCAGTGATAAACTGCATATACCTTTTATACTTTACTGCAAGGTCATCAAGGGAAATGCAAATGCATTTATTAAATTACCAAATAATGGTAAAGATGTCTTAACCTTCAATGATAAAAATTTAGGGTTGTGGACAATGGCATTTATTCAATAGTCATGCGGTCAGGAAGATGGGTTAATATTTGAATACTGAAGACACAGAATGAATCAAAGTTTAGTCATGCAACCAACATAATAATTTTCAAATTGAGTAAATATTAGTGAGGTGTGATAAAAAAGGATTAGAGGTAAAAATAAACAGGCTTATATATACAAGAGTATTTTCAGGAAAGAGGCATGTGAAATCAAGAAGGTGTTGCTTTGATTTTTGGACAATATGTCTATTCAGATGTGCACATTTGCTCTAGCAGTTGTTTTCAAATCAGATGATTGTATCTAATACTGTGGAGAAGTGCATCTAGATAATCCTAGATAGTCTAGCTACACTGAGAGGTGGCCACACTGGCCAGTGTGTTGGTTGGGTGAGTCCTTCACTCGGTGAAGCCTGAGTCTGGGGGTGGGAGGAGGAGTGGGTGAGGCACAAGGTGGCTGGAGCGGGTAGCCCCTGTGTGAGATGTTGGAGTGCACAACAACCCAAGTGGCCAAACTGAGGCTGAGCAGTGACAGAAGATGACGAGAGCTGGGGGTTCAATTTGGTTGCAGTAAATTATCACGCTCTTCACTGAAGGTCTCCGGTCCCACATTATCTGTCAATGTCTCAAATTCAACTTACAAATTACTGTCAGGACTTCGTTGGTCAGCAATTCTTTGGGGTATCCAGAAGCCTCAGAAGACACTGGGTTTATGCATTAACAATTATATCTTCTCCAAACTCCTAGTCATCAGATTTTTTCATCCAAAGGGACAATTAGCAAACATGCTTTCCCAGATGTCTCTGGTGCTTGATCAAGGAGGAATGCTGTGAAATGCATCTTCAACTGCGAAGACAAGAGCTGCATTTTCAAAGCAGATTTAGCTAGAAGTTCCTTATGAGAACAGGAATAATTTCCTGGCAGAGAAATGCATGCTAATTCGACAATGGACACACCCTCCTGGATGTTGATTATTTAGCGATTTGAGCTGACTCCTTCAGGTTGCAAAGCTCAGTTACTTGCATTTCTAAACGCTGAAAGCTTCTTGGGGGCGTCTACCTTTTATAGCTTTAAGAAACTACCTTAAGAAAAGGCCCATACATTTACATTTTTCTGAGTAACACAAAAAAGTGTTCGGCAATACCCAAAACATTTTACAGAAGCACGTCACGGGAATCTGACAAAGAGTTGTAATGTACAATGCGATACATGCAGTCACAGTATAATCTGACCATTCAACAGAGAACAAAGAAATCCAAAATAACGCCTGGAGCTTTGAAAAGAGAAATGGATATAATGATGAATGCTTTGTGAGACTTGGGGGACATTTCCTCGGGAAGAACAATATATCTACTCCCCATTATTAGGATTTCATTTTTTTACGGCACTTTACATGGTAACAGCGAGCCTCTTAGTCTACATTCAGCCCTTTGGCTATATTCTGACAGGGAATCTGTGCTCTGATTTCATGAATAATAAATGACTGAAGGTGAAGAAATATATAGCTTTCCTCACTCATGCAAAAAGTTTTAAAATAAAATTCAAAGGAACAAAATTTGCCATTCTTTTTTTTCCCCCTCTCATTCAAAAGATGCAGAGCATAATACAAAAAGCAACAGAGTCAAGAAACCCAGAATCCATTTTCTACTTGGTTTTGGAAACATCTCCATTAAAATGATCAGGGCTTGGCTAGACCTTTCAGGTCTTTCTTGAATCCTTGCCATTTGCATGTTGAGATAGGCCAGGTGGATATGTGTGCAGGGTAAACTTGCCTTACCTAATAGGTTTTCACTAGGAACTAAGAAATCATTAAAAATTACTAGCAAATGCAGAGTCAACTGTGTATTACAGTTTCTCCCGGAATTGTGCTGAAGAGCTGATGGTACTGAAGACCCAGTGCTGAAGGAAGGTTTGAGTTGGGATGCAGAGTCCTCAGGACCAGCACATCACCCCAGGATCAGTCCTCCAAGATGGAAACGACAGACTCCAATCATTAACTCTACGGGGACAGGATTCAACAACCTCCTTTTAAATGTCTCACTTTCTCTTCTTACTGTCGTGTTGACATGATTTACCTAGTCCCATAGGAATTCTCAAGTTAAGTCTCTAGGTGATGGGAACAGTGTTGTCCCCAATGAGCCATCCAAACAAACACTCGCAGAGGACAATGGGTTTATTGCAGTTGGCAGTTATAACAGAAAAATATTAACTAGCTCCTCAATGCCAAGTTCTCATAATGGTTTTTATCCCACTTGTAAATAAATTAACAGTAAAATAAACATACTGCAAATTTCCCTTTCAAACAGAATGACAGATGCTGGAAGGGAGAAAGACAAAGGAAAAGGGCCTGTCAGACTGCCACTCTTTTAATTGGGTACAGAATGTGGGATGTGAAATATGTCAGGAGCAAGTCTAATACATGACCATCTAGCATGATAGAAAAAAATAAGCAACACTCATTTTTGATATCTTATTCTAAAGCTCAGCAAGCCTCCACCTGAGCTCTTGTACACTGAGCAAATTACAGAAATACTGCCACTTGCTGTGTCCCTAAAGACTACAGCACTCTTCTGTATTGCTCCAGGGGAACCAGGCTGTAAAGACCATGGAATGAAGCTACTGGATAGATCTGGAGCTGCCTGAACACTCTCGGAACAGCTGCCAGGAACCATAATTCTCAAACTGGCAGACTCTTGACATTCCCTCTGATTGGCTAGGAGACCTTAAAATATTGCAGCCTTTGTGAATAAATCAGCAATCTTTTTCCTACTATAGGATCATCCCTCCAGCCAGGGGCTAGGTGCCCTCTGATACCATGAATAAGCACTTAACCTTGATGTCTGTGGCTTGCACATGGCTTCACCACCAGCCCCAGTGGACCTCAGCCTTCAGTGAACTCTTTTTCTTTTCCTTTTTAGTGTTCTTTTATTTATTTAAGCATATTTATTGGAGTATAATTGCTTTACAATGTTGTGTTAGTTTCTGCTGTATAACAAAGTGAATCAGCTATATGTATACATATATCCCCATATCTCCTCCCTCCTGCGTCTCCCTCCCACCCTCCCTATCCCACCCCTCTAGGTGGTCACAAAGCACCAAGCTGATCTCCCTGTGCTACGTGGCTGCTTGCCACTAGCTATCTATTTTACATTTGGTAGTAGCCCACTGAAGTCCTGCTCTGATCCATCCAAGAACCTCTTCTACATGAAGGTGTGAATTACTCTCATACTTAGGTCAACGTCTAAGACGTTCTCAAACCAATAAATGTAATAATTCTTTCTATATGTCTCCACAGAACTTCAGTTCAGAGATATAGTCAGAAGTTAAAAAAAAAGGAAGTCCATAGTCAAAAATACATTTAGAAAAATTTCATTTCATATCTGTTTCTCAGAGAGGCACAACTTACCATAACGTATTAAATGCTCTGCGTTCTATAGCAAGCAAAGTTGTTCAACTCTGTTTAATCCAGTATTCCTCAAACTTTTGATCACTCAACTAACCTCTCTTCATTAAATTATTAACCTTGCAAAAAATCAATGGTCTACGATTTGGGAAAAACACTACTCTCATGTAAAATTAATTTCTTCAAGTATTATTTACAAAAGAATGAAAGTTAAATATTGATTCCATAGGAGCACTTTTAGGAAACAACTTTTGTTTTTGTACATTATGTATAAAGTTCATCGAAAGGGGCAAAATGTGTATCTTGAATTCTTCTATTTTATGTGGTCTTAGGAAGTGACAGCTCTATGTTTTACATACAAATGTAAGTTGTGGGGGATTAATTATACTGAAGAAAGAGTGTTCTCCCAAGGATAAACTCCATCAAGTTACAAGGATCCCTACTTTTGCTAAGTCTCCTTCATCCTCATACTTGATTGACTTGACACCCAGGGTATTTGTGCTTGAAGACCACTGGAGAGTTTAGGAATCTTAATTATTCACAAAATATCACACAGGTATCTCACTGGGCAGTAGAAAACACTCTCTAATGCACCATATATATTGCTCCAACTTCTGGTTTAAATGCGTCTGCTGACACTTTTCAGTGTCTGTGTCTGCTCCTTACGGCTGTCATGGAGGCTGGATCCATCTGTAGTTGTCGACTTGTTGTCAGCTGAGCTTTCCTCCTTGTCTTCCAACACCACTCAACTCTCCCCTATCTCAGTTGCCCTCACCCCTTCTTCACTGTCTCCCTTTTTGCTCCCGTGTCCTGCTTTTTCTCAGCTGTTGAAATGTGAATCAGACCATGACACGGTTGGCCCACACCCTCCAATGCCTACCCATCTCACCAACTGCGGTCTTTACCATGTCTACAAGGCAATCAAGAGTCTTAATGTGCTCCTCAGCTGGACTCTAGGCCTCTGACCTCTCACTCACCACTGCCCTGATTACAGAATCCAGATGGCCTACCCACAGAGGTCCCTCTCTCCCTTTTCTTAGAGCATTTACTTTGCCGTTTCTTAGGAGTAGGTTCTTTTAAGAGCCCTGTTGCCAGTTTTGCCTCCCAAGAATGTCCTGGCAGCCATCCCTCTGAAATGGAACCATCAAGGAAGACAGCACCCCATCTCCCGGTGTCTGTGGGAGGCAAGGAGCCTCACTTCCCTGGATGCCTTGCTCCAAGCTGTACAGCTCCCTCCCAGATATGAGCAAGTTTACTTTTCCTATGGGTAAGGCCAGTTCTTCCTACTTCCTGCTGATTTTCTTTATAGCACTCACCACCAACTTATTAAACATTTTACTTATTTATTGTGCTTATTTTCTAGTCTCCTCCAACTAGATTATCGGCTCTTTGCAGACATGAATTTTTCCCTGCTTGTTCACAGCTGTATCCTTAATGTCTGGAACCAAGCCTTTACATGGTTGACATTTAATAAATATTTTTTGGAATTAATGAATAAAGAAAGGAAGAAATGCAGAAAGGTATATATCTATTCTTTTCTCTGGCAGTCATCAATAAAAATCAATGTGGATGGATTGAGTGAGGATTTAAAGTGATAAGGGGAGAAGGTAAAGGGCACAGGTTACATTAACTTGTCTTTTTAATCAGGGGTGAACAGTGGAATTAGGTGTTATCTGAAGTCAAGTGTGTTAGAGGCATCTTTGATATGAATCCTAACATAGGGTTGATGTTCACTCTGTCTAGGAATATAGGTAGGGGTCACATTTTCCTACTCCACATCTCAGAATTCACTTAGTTCTATCCCTGAAAACACTAAACCTTTTTGTGACTCTGTTTTCATAGAGATAATATTTACAAATTAAAATTTTGAAAGTAAAATTAAACAGGCTTCAAAATAACTGAGCTGAGTCTGTGAAGATTTTCTCATAGAGTTCCAATATTTGATGGGGCCTGGCCCAAAGAAAGCATATAAAAATGGTAATAGTGCTGCTACTGCTGACATGGAAAAGAGCTTAATGATTTGCATCTTTTCTGAAGCTAATTAAGAAACCCGCTTGAAAAAAATACTTCTTAAGCTTTGACTACTTTGTCCTATCTTCAGGATTTGAACTTACACATATAAGCATGTCCATCTGACCTTAAACCTATGAAACAAAGATAAATATTTATTATCAATAACAGACACAATGAGTCTGGTGTAGGGTTGGCTAGGTATAGATGGGCCCTCGTTATGTGTATTACCTACTGTAACATTTATTCTTAAAAGCAGAGTCTCAACCAAGGCAACTGAAGGTGAGTCGCCCTTCTGACAAACACTACCTGAGAAACGGATCAAGCCATAGAATTTATCTCCCTGACAAATTAAGAAACAAACTTACTCTCTGGCCATAAAACATGCTCCTCTTAGGATTCTGACTCATGAAAATGTAAGAAAACCACTCTAACTTGTTACCTTAAAGTGAATTCTAATTTGTTCTGGACACCAATAGTTTACTGCTTTCTTAGGTCACCTACTCACACTGCTTTATAGCCTTGTAAATGGCATTTGGAGCACTTACCTATGTGATAAGGACATGGAAAATGCTAGAAAAAAATGGAAGAAAACTAATTTTCAGATCTTCTCTAGAGTTGCCTTGTCGAGCTGTTCTAGAATGCATTTCAGCCTTCAGTATATTTTAATGACTTTGAGAGCAGTACTTAAAAAATAAAAATTTATAGGTGATATCCAGTAGAGTGGGAGGTAGAGAAGCTTCAAAACAGCACTGACCTCCAAAAAAGTTTGGAAAAGCATAGGAGAAAAAAGGACCATACTAATAAGATTAGGTATAACCTCTGTACCATAAAGTAAAAGAATGCACAAAAACACTATTTTATATGTGCAAGTTGGGAAGAGACCAGCTTCTAGTATGTATGCTAAAGTGATTCAAAAGTCAGGATTCATTATAAATTGAAGAGTGAAAAAAAATGGCATGAAAGAAAAAATACTTAGGAATCAGTTAATTAATTTAAAAATATGCCCCTAAAAATAATCAGAAAGTAATTCTCTCGTGAAATTTATCCCTGGCTAAACTTTTGTTTGGTTAATTGTATATGGTTTAGGGATCTAATGGGATGACCAAAGATTAAAGGGAGAGACTTCATACTGCCCTGGTTTCCTATCTGGTTTTAGATTACCAACGGATAGAACTTGAAATAGAACCCTGCTCCTGACATTTGTTATAAAAGTGGCTACAAAAGCTTTGCTATATTTTAAACATATGTTAGGCCATTGTCCTTCTCAACTGATAGGCGATAGAAGTAAAAGTTATAATGATTTGCTAAATCTTCTGGCACCATGAGAGGACGAGGATGATTGGTGACAGTGATGATGAAATAGCTTTAAACTAACCTCTTTAAGGATAGATTCAGAAAAGGGGTAGAGAATTTCAGGGGCCAACAAATAAAACAAATTCATTTCTAAACTGTTTTTAGATTTATTAAACATTATAAGTCCCCAAATAATGAAATGGCACTGGTCCTTTAGGCTACATCAAAAATTGATAGAAGAAAAAGAATTGATAGAAGAGGTAACTATCTGAGCCAAAAAGTGATGGTTAGTTACCATTCACAGTGAGCTTACTCTATGCTAGGTGCTTTATATCTGTGATGTCTACTTGTTAATAGCACTATAAATTATTCCTTTCTGCAGACAAAAACACCAAATTTAAAATATATGTAATGCAGCAACTAGGTGTGGCGTTTCCAAATTCACATCCTGGCTCTAGCACTTACTAATTATGGGCATCATGACAGCTTCTCTGTGCCTTTATTTCATCACCTCTGAAATGGAAACAACTACCTACTACGAGTTTTGTGAGAATTATTATGATATTAAAATGAAGTCATAGTGTAGAACACAGTGCTGGAAACACATTAGTATTTGATAAACATTAGTAACCGTCATTAGAGGGATTTCATATTTTGCCTAGAGTCACAGAGCAAATAATTGGCTGAACGGGATTCATCTGTTTCCACTGCTTTACTGTCTTAGAATATGGAGAATTTTTCTTGGAAATATGATTAGGCACATTATGAGCCAGTATTAACAGGACAAGGCAGATGTTCAATAAATAATTTAGACCTAAGTTGAATTTTACTCTCCCAGTTACGCTTTAAGTAGATTTTATCTCCTTTTCCATGCACTAGAAAACTTCCCCCATATAATACACGGAGTGTTCACAATAATTATCATAGTATATAAACAAAGTGTTGTGGAAATAGGGAGATGGCAATTCCAATGCAAATGGGTTTATTTCACTTTCATAATGATTCAGGAGCGGTAATGATGAACATGAGTAATTATTTTTTTCTCTTCCCAGTTGGGTACAAACCTATAAATTCTTATCTTCCTGAAATTCCCAAGTGAGAACTGGTCTCAAGGTCACTGATTTTTTTTTTTTTAGTTTTTACACTTGTATCCCTTAAACAATAATAATAGTTATTGTACCTACCAGTTGTTTGAATCTCTGAATCTCAATTTTCTTTGTGTCATTTTGCAATTTCCATTCAACGCCTGTAAGTTCTTTACCTAAAGAGGCCGTGGTGCCTTGCATTAAATCTAATTTGCTGCTTTCATCTGCCCCACCATTTATAAACAAATTCAGTATGATGTAGTGAACCACAGCTATGTTGTTAGAAGTAGTACACTTAAAGAGAAAAACACAGCTTGAAGCAAGTGGCAACAGGGTACTTAAACCCAAAATCCTATTGCTTATTTCATAGCATTTTTAGTGACACACGAAAGAAAAATGCTGTTGGCTTCAGACATTAAAAGGCAGCTTTGTGATATATTCTGCCCAACAAATTAGACTTATCAAAACAAATAAATCCTGCAGATGTCAATGTGATGTGCTTCCATAATACAAAGCTTGAATTCACAGGAGACAAAGGTTATCTATCACACTGTGGCCTGAAATATAATTCTCAACTCCCCATATTTTCTCCTTATAGAGCTGGAGAACGTCATAAAAATAAGGCAATGGGTTTATAAGCTTAAAAGAAGGTGTGTTCCTGGAAAACACAATAAACAGAAAGGGTTTGTTTAAAAAATTCAATGGGATTTCCTATGAGACATTTCTTAGCATGGTACCAGGCTCAGTGGATGTTACATGTTTCTGGCATCTAAATCTGTTGAAAAGTGAAAAATTCAAAAGGGAAATTAACACAATATCTGTTACTGGACTTAAGAGTATTTGCAAATCATAAAATTAAAATATTTCCTTGTAAAAATCAAATCCTCCCAAGAAAGCAACACAAGAAGTATAATAGAATGAACTTTTAATTATATTATTTTAAACATATTTTAAGGTCATTTTCTCTCTTTCAAAACACATGATTGGTAACAACCTACATTTTGTGTGAAACTACTAGGTGTAAAGCATCATCTTTTATTATTAAGGAATTAACTATTTCCCGTAGGAAAATTTCCAAATAACCAAACTGCACATCTTTCATTAAAACTATCTTTACACATTCCAACCTCAGACCAGCACCTCTTATTTTTTCGGTTTACTCCATTGAGTATCTCAATTCCAACGCTCCTTGAACTCCATCAAGACCACTAATCCACTGCTGATCCCACTTATTTTCAAACTCAATCACCCCTTGATGTCCCCACTCTCACTCTTATCCAGCTTAAACTCTACTGTCAACCATAATAATCACCCCCAGGCCCCCAAAATCAACTTCCTTGACTCTGCCCCTTGCTTCTTCCTATTCACTTACCAAAACAAGACAAAAAAATATATACATTCCGGGGCTTCCCTGCTGGCACAGTGGTTGAGAGTCTGCCTGCCGACGCAGGGGACACGGGTTCGTGCCCCGGTCCGGGAAGATCACACATGCCGCGGAGCGGCTGGGCCCGTGAGCCATGGCTGGTGGGCCTGCGCGTCTGGAGCCTGTGCTCCGCAATGGGAGAGGCCACAACAGTGAGAGGCCCACGTACCGCAAAAAAAATAAAATAAAATAAAATAAAAAATATATATACATTCACACATTCCGAAGCACTCTGAATAGTTTAGAAAGAGAAGGACACACAAGTACATAGTCTTAGTAATGAGAAGAGAACTATATAAATGAAAGGAAATTAGAATCAGAAGTAACATAGTAATGAGAGTTAACACTGACAAGCACTTACTAAGCCCCAGTCACCCTAAGTGATTAACAATTTTAGTACCTTCTGTAATTGTCCTTTTAAAGGTGACAAGGCCAAGGTTTATGGAAGAGAAGTCACCTTCCCCCAAACACACCACTAGGAAGTAGAGAGAGAGCATCTGAACCCAGGCAGTCGATGACGGAGGCTGTGGTCTTGCCTGGTCAGATACAAAGAAATCTGAAAACCAGGATAAAGTGGACAGTGCTCCAGGAAAATAAAATGACCAGAATGCTTGCATATGGGTGCAGAAAGCCTGCTTGGCTGTGAGGTCTACAAACAAAGCACTATGGTTCAGAAGCAACATGGAAATACTATTTCATTTGTTATATAAACCACTGGATAGTTTTAAAAAAGGAACACTTGGACATTCTTTTTATAATACTTTTGTAATACTATTATTTATATTATTATCTATCTATCTATTATCTAACTTTTCGAGTATAAAGTTATAAAAAGAACATCACTGCTATTCCTTTACCAAAGCAAAGTCATTGATATGAATTTTCAGTACTTTATGCTTTATGACACACAGATATTTGTGTGTATGTGTGCGTGTGTATATATATGCCTGTATGCTTGTGTGTTTACACACATGTTCAAAATATTGTACCTTATAGTATATTTTATGAACTGCATTTTTCACTTAATAAATGATCTGCACCTTTTCAAATTAATAAATACAAATTTACATCATCGGTTTTAATTGGTGCAAATTATTTTATCTTTTAAATCAATGACAAACTAGTGGACAATTACTTCATTAATTTTTCTGTTTTATAAAAAGCACTGTAGTGATCTTCCTTGTACATTTTCTAACTTTTATCCATGGTGCTTGTTTGCTTATGATTTGGTCATCTTTGCTAGCAAATCCCTATTTTAGAAGTTGCCATGGGAATCCTGAGAGGTATGTGTTGCTGAAGGAGAATTACCAATTCTGAATCATTTTAGACAAATTCCTGGGCTTGTGATGTCCAGGATCATAAAGGTGGTATAACGGCACAAAAATGCCAGCAAGGGCAGATATGGGATTGAAGTTTTCAGAAAAGTCTAGCCTAGGAGAGGAAGTCTCCTAAACATTTTTCTCTGCTGGCATTTGAATTTGTTTTTTCTTAATCACTTTTTACTGGAAGCTTTGACTTCTGTTTCCCCAACCGGCAGGAGCCCAGGCACTCTCTGTTGCCCTGCAGGCACAGCTGTGAAGATGAATGCATGTCTTGTGTTCATTACACAGATGAACCAAGGCTCCCGGGTCCAATTCACTCCTCTGGAAAGCTTTCTCCTCATGTCATCTTTTTGGTGACACTTCCTTTCTTTCTTGGAAGCTGAACTATGCACTTAAATGTTTGTTATATTTTACTTAGTACTTACTTCTAAGTATTTTCAGTACATAAAGCAGCCTTATTTTTGGAAACAGAAAGCCTGTATCCCTTTGATAATCAGAAAGAAAACGTAAAAAAAAAATAACTTTAATTTGCTCCATTTGTGTTCAAAACAACATCCAAACTCTCAGCTATTTCCACTCTTCTTCCTCTGCTCCCAAAACTACTTTGAAAACATGAAGGAACTTCTTCAGTTCTTGTTTGCATTTCTACATGGAATTCGTTTTTCTCTCCACCCACCTGTTGAAAGCCATTCAAAGTCCTCCATAAATGACCTATTTTGAAAAAACCTGATCTGGAAGAGCTCTGTATTAGTTCTAGGACTGTCATGATTAATTTTCACAGACTGGGTGGTTTAAAACAACAGAAGTTTACTCTGTCACAGTTCTCTAGGCTGGAAGACCAAATTCAAGGTATCAACAGAGCTGGTTTCATCTGGAGGCTCTGAGGAAGGATCTGTTCCGTGCTTCTCTCCTGGCATCTGATGGTTGTTGGCAATCCTTGGCATCCCTTCACTGTAGCTGCGTCTTTCCAATCTCAGCCTTCACCTTCACACAGCTTTCTTCTCTCTCCATGTTTCCTCTAAGCCTCTGCATCCAAATCTCCCTCTCCTTTCTCTTATACACACACCGGTCATTGGATTTAGGGGTGACCCTAATCGACTATGACTACATCTTGATTTGATTGTATCTGCAAACCCTGTTTCCACATAAAGCAACAAGGGTTGGGACTTGAACATATATTTTGAGGGGACACAATGCAACCCACTATGAGCTCTTTTTTTTATCATATCACTCTGTTTTGCTACTAGAGCATTTTATGTAAAAGCTTCTTTCTAATCTGTTTATGTTCAATCTTATACAAATATATGAATACATAAGGGACAAGTTGGCAAAAAATAAATTCAGTCTTGAAGTCTATCGCACTGTTGAATATTAATTGCTTAAAAGATTTTCTAGGAAGCTTAAATTATAAAGTCTTACATATTTTTAAGCTAGTTTACTGAGATGAGTTGCCTCTTTAAGAAACATACTCAATTTTTAGTCTTCATTCAACACTTCAAATTAAAGGCTTTTTTTCTGAATAAAAATATTCAAACCACTTTTCTGCTTCAAAGATTTCAAAAGTCTGGCACCCAATTATAGATGGCTTGATATCTTAGAAAAGAACAGTTCTGTATAACAGAATAACATATGGTACAATTTTAGAGTGACACATCAAGGGTAATATTCTTTATGTAAATACTGAAAATAAAGCAAAAGTACATTTTCTTAATGTGCAGGAATACGGAATAACAACAATGCTTCCCCATCTGACCATTTTCCAGCTGACACTCTATGGTAATTGTTCATAAAGCTTGAAAAATATTTTGTGCAGTCTTGCCCAGAGAGCAGTTAGTTCTAACTTTCTGCAGCTTGATTGACTTTTGGGGAAATCTACTTGGTTGGCTCCAAGAAAGAGCACAAAAGTTAGCTTCATTGTGTGAAACGATGGGCAGAAAACAATGCAGAGGCCGCCTGGCTGGAAGGGTGGCTTACTGGACGTGAGGATGGAGTGACGGGATGATACAGGTGCTGACACAGCAGATGGCCACTTAGCTACAGCTCATTTTACTAAGTTCACAAAGTTCAAAGGCAGGGATCTAAAGCAGGACCAGGGTGAAAGTGAAAAAGCAACCAATAGAATTGGAACTTAAACAGAAGACTCCAGGGATATGTAGTAGATTTTATTCTCCAGTCAACAATTTCTAGAGTTTATCAGTCTTTAGTGAGTGTTTAAACCAGGATATATCAGTTTTATACATGTTACACTTAACGGTGTATGCTTAATTTAATTGTTAATCAGCTTATACATTGTCCTCTCATAGTGAACTAATTCATCTTTGTTTCCAATGTCCCAAATCAACGAACCTCTTTCAGGTGATGGTGCATTAGCCCCATTCATCCTAAATGGCATCAACTCCCCTTGGCCACAATTTTGGTGCCTAGGTAGGGACTGCTCTGGACTGAACCTACCAGACAGCTCCACTTACCTCCAGTACACGTCAGCACCTGGACACCGTAAAGTAATAAGTCATAAAATTTTGCTCAAATCAGTTCTGTCTCTGATTTATTATCACACCAACCTCATAAAACCATGCCCAAATTTTACCAAACTAATTTAGTCTTGCTATGAGAGGGTGCAAATGCAGGTTGGGTATTTTTATTCAATGTGAGTCTGAGAGGAGCATTAAAAATTCAAAGTCTCATTACACTGTCACTGTTACACAGCATTTCACTTTCTCTAAAGAAATAACTTCAAAATCCCAACACATTTCAGATCACATAAGGCCACTAGCTTCTGTTTTTTAATGATTTCTTCCAAATCTCATAGCACGATAGCTAAGAACCAGATGGTTATAAACTGGCAATTCTATCCCACAGTGACTGAGTCAGCTAGAAATATAAGTTGTTACAACCTCATTCAAGTTGTCTTTTGTATTGAACAATCAATAAACAGAAAAGTCTCCCATTATCCCGAAAGTAAATAGACTGCTCATAAAAGTGCTGGGCTGACATCACTTGAACCTGAATGAGTATGTTTATCCACAGACCATGTAGCTGAGCAGCTGCAGTGAATTTTTTTCTAATGTCACACCCTGATTTGACTTCTTAAATGTAATAAAATTGATTTCCCCCTGCATACGGGATATATACCAGCTGTTATTTTGAGTAATACAAACTATATTTTAACAATTTAGAGTCACATTTGATTATGAACTGAACAATCGTTAGAATTTGTTAGTTGTTTCACTAGCTTACTTTTATCGAATTAACTTTAATACTACACACTTGAAAAGTTCTATAATCTGTGCGGCATACTTGGAGTATAGAACCTTTATGAGCGGACTTTCCTTCATTCTTAAGCAGAAGTTCAGCCCTTCCAAAATTAAATAATCCACATGGTTCAAAGGATTTCTTAATCAGCAAAGAGGATGTTTTTAATCAAATAAAAAGCACTTTTGGTGAAATTACACATATTTTATTATAAAATTAGTGAATAGTAATGGTACTTTACAGTAGGTTCTATTCACCTAAGTCCAAGAACAGGCTCCTAGTCCAGCATATCTTAACGATTTAGTGCAGATGCTTAACCAGTTCATTTCTAATGTTTAAAGGTTCTAGGCAATGGGTGGGAGCCAACACAGGTTTTGCAATTGCATATATAATAAAAATGCTAATCAAAAAAGGCTTAAATATATGCCTATTACCTTTCAATCTAAATTCAAGAATGATTTTTGATTGCATTTTTTTTGGACGTATTTGTGGTAGGAAAAGATTATAGGAAACCTGAGAAGCAGAAAAACATAGAAAATCTTCTGGAAAAAAATACTTTCATAAAACAATCAGTAATAAAATTTAAGATAAAAATATATCTTACTAATATAAACAATTACCAGGAAAAGAGGTTATATTAAAAAACAATATTCTCTTAAAAACGAAGATATAGTAATCCTCCAAAGAATGGGAGGGAGGAGGAAATTGAGGGAGTCTCATCTTAGCTCAATTCCAGGCAGAGGAAACACAACATGCAAAGGAATGAAACAGTAAATGGCATGGCATATTTGAGAAACTATATTAAAAAAAAAAAGATTAGGAACCAAGATAGCAGAGTAGAAGGACGTGCTCTCACTCTCTCTTGTGAGAACACCAGAATCACAACTAGCTGCTGGACAATCGTCGACAGGAAGACACTGGAACTCACCAAAAAGATACCCCACATCCAAACACAAAGAAGAAGCCACAATGAGATGGTATGAGGGGCGCAATCACAGTAAAATCAAATCCCATAACTGCTGGGTGGGTGACTCACAGATTGTAGAACACTTATACCACAGAAGTCCACCCACTGGAGTTAAGGTTCTGAGCCCCACATCAGGGTTCCCAACCTGGGGGTCTGGCAACGGGAGGAGGAATTCCTAGAGAATCAGACATTAGTGGGAATTGATTGCAGGACTTTGACCGGACTGGGGGAAACAAAGACTCTACTCTTGGAGGGCACACACAAAGTAGTGTGTGCATCGGGACCCAGGGGAAGGAGCAGTGACCCCAGGGGAGACTGAACAAGACCTACCTGCTAGTGTTGGAGGGTCTCCTGCAGAGGCAGGGGGTGGCTTTGGCTCACCGTGGGGACAAGAACACTGGCACCAGAAATTCTGGGAAATACTCCTAGGCATGAGCCCCCCAAGAGTCTGTCATTAGCCCCACCAAAGAGCCCAGGTAGGCTCCAGAGTTGGGTTGCCTCAGGCCAAACAACCAACAGGGAGGGAACCCAGGCCCACCCATCAACAGTCAAGTGGATTAAAGTTTTACTGAGCTCTGCCCACCAAAGCAACAGTCAGCTCTACCCACCACCAGTCCCTCCCATCAAGCCTCTTAGATAGCCTCATCCACCAGAGGGCAGAGAGCAGAAGCAAGAACTACAATCATGCGGCCTCTGGAACAAAAAACACATTCACAGAAAGACAGACAAGATGAAAAGGCAGAGGGCTATGGACCAGATGAAGGAACAAGATAAAACCCCAGAAAAACAACTAAATGAAGTGCAGATAGGCAATCTTCCAGAAAAAGAATTCAGAATAATGATAGTGAAGATGATCCAGGACCTCGGAAAGAGAATGGAGGCAAAGATCAAGAAGATGAAAGAAATGTTGAACAAAGACCTAGAAGAATTAAAGAACAAACAAACAGAGATGAACAATACAATAACTGAAATGAAAACTACACTAGAAGGAATCAATAGCAGAATAACTGAGGCAGCAGAACGGATAAGTGACCTGGAAGACAGAATGGTGGAATTCACTGCTGTGGAACAGAATAAAGAAAAAAGAATGAAAAGAAATGAAGACAGCCTAAGAGACCTCTGGGACAACATTAAACGCAACAACATTCGCATTATAGGGATTCCAGAAGGAGAAGAGAGAGAGAAAGGACCAGAGAAAATATTTGAAGAGATTATAGTCAAAAATGTCCCTAACATAGGGAAGTCACCCAAGTCCAGGAAGCGCAGCGAGTCCCATACAGGATAAACCCAAGGAGAAACACACTGAGACACACAGTAATCAAATTGACAAAAATTAAAGACAAAGAAAAATTATTGAAAGCAGCAAGGGAAAAATGAAAAATAACATACAAGGGAACTCCCATAAGGTTAACAGCTGATTTCTCAGCAGAAACTCTACAAGCCAGAAGAGAGTGGCATGATATGCTTAAAGTGATGAAAGAGAAGAACCTACAACCAAGATTACTCTACCCGGCAAGGATCTCATTCAGATTCGATGGAGAAATCAAAAGCGTTACAGACAAGCAAAGGCTAAGAGAATTCAGCAGCACCAAACCAGCTCTACAACAAATGCTAAAGGAACTTCTCTAAGTGGGAAACACAAAAAAGAAAAGGATCTACAAAAACAAACCCAAAACAATTAAGAAAATCGTCATAGGAACATACATATCAATAATTACCTTAAACATGAATGGTTTAAATGCTCCAACCAAAAGACACAGGCTTGCTGAATGGATACAAAAAGAGGACCCATATATATGCTGTCTACAAGAGACCCACTTCAGACATAAGGACACATACAGACTGAAAGTGAGGGGATGGAAAAAGATATTTCATGCAAATGGAAATCAAAAGAAAGCTGGAGTAGCTATGCTCATATCAGATAAAATAGACTTTAAAATAAAGAATGTTACGAGAGACAAGGAAAGACACTACATAATGATCAATGGATCAATCCAAGAAGAAGATATAACAGTTATAAATATATATGCACCCAACACAGGAGCACCTCAATACATAAGGCAACTGCTAACAGCTATAAAAGAGGAAATCAACAGTAACACAGTAATAGTGGGGGACTTTAACACCTCACTTACACCAATGGACAGATCATCCAAACAGAAAATTAATAAGGAAACACAAGCTTTAAATGACACAATAGACCAGATAGATTTAATTGATATTTATAGGACATTCCATCCAAAAACAGCAGATTACACTTTCTTCTCAAGTGTGCACGGAGCATTCTCCAGGATAGATCGCATCTTGGGTCACAAATCAAGCCTCAGTAAATTTAAGAAAACTGAAATCATATCAACTATCTTTTCTGGCCACAGCGCTATGAGATTAGAAATGAATTACAGGGGAAAAAATGTAAAAATACACAAATACATGGAGGCTAAACAATACATTACTAAATAACCAAGAGATCAGTGAAGAAATCAAAGAGGAAATCAAAAAATACCTACAGACAGATGACAATGAAAACACGATGATCCAAAACCTATGGGATGCAGCAAAAGCAATTCTAAGAGGGAAGTTTACAGTTATACAATTGTAACTCAAGAAACAAGAAAAAAATCTCAAGTAAACAACCTAACCTTACACCTAAAGAAACTAGAGAAAGAAGAACAAACAAAACCCAAAGGTAGCAGAAGGAAAGAACACATAAAGATGAGAACAGAAATAAATGAAATAGAAACAAAGAAAACAATAGCAAAGATCAAGGAAACTCAAAGCTGGTTCTTTGAGAAGATAAAATTAATAAACCATTAGTGAGGCGGATCAAGAAAAGGAGTGAGAGGACTCAAATCAATAAAATTAGAAATAAAAAAGAAGACGGCTTCCCTGGTGGCGCAGTAGATGAGAGTCCGCCTGCCGATGCAGGGGACACAGGTTCGTGCCCCGGTTCGGGAAGATCCCACACGCCGCAGAGCGGCTGGGCCCGTGAGCCATGGCCGCTGAGCCTGCACGTCCAGAGCCTGTGCTCCACAACGGGAGAGGCCACAACAGTAAGAGGCCCGCGTACCACAAAAAAAAAAAAAAAAAAAAAAGAAAGGAGAAGTTACAACAGACACCGCAGAAATACAAAGCATCGTAAGAGACTACTACAAGCAACTTTATGCCAATAAAATGGACAACCTGGAAGAAATGGACAAATTCTTAGAAAGGTATAACATTCCAAGACTGAACCAGGAAGAAACAGAAAATATGAACAGACCAATCACAAGTAATGAAATTGAAACTGTGATTAAAAATCTTCCAACAAACAAAAGTCCAGGACCAAATGGCTTGACAGGTGAATTCTATCAAACAATTAGAGAAGAGCTAACACCAGCCTTCTCAAACTCTTCCAAAAAATTGCAGATTTTTAACCGGGCTGGGCCCGTGAGCCATGGCCGCTGGGCCCGTGAGCCATGGCCGCTGAGCCGGCACGTCCAGAGCCTGTGCTCCGCAACGGGAGAGGCCTCAACAGTGAGCAGCCCGCATACTGAAGAAAAAGAAAAAAAAAGTCAACACCCATTTATGATAAAAACTCTCTAGAAAGTGGGCATAGAGGGAACCTACCTGAACATAATTAAGGCCGTATATGACAAACCCAAAGCGAACATCATTCTCAATGGTGAAAAACTGAAACCATTTCCTCTAAGATCAGGAACGAGACAAGGATGTCCACTCTCACCACTATTATTCAACATAGTTATGTAAGTCCTAGCCATGGCAATCAGAGAAGAAAAAGAAGTAAAAGGAATACAAATTGGAAAAGAAGAAGTAAAACCGTCACTGTTTGCAGATGACATGATACTATACATAGAGAATCCTAAAAATGCTACCAGAAAACTGCTAGAGCTAATCAATGAATTTGGTAAAGTAGCAGGATACAAAATTAATGCACAGAAATCTCTAGCATTCCTATACACTAATGATGAAAAATCTGAAAGACAAATTAAGGAAACACTCACATTCACCATTGCAACAAAAAGAATAAAATACCTAGGAATAAACCTACCTAGGGAAACAAAAGACCTGTATGCAGAAAACTATAAGACACTGATGAAATAAATTAAAGATGATGCCAACAGATGTAGAGGTATACCATGTTCTTGGATTGGAAAAATCAATATTGTGAAAATGACTGTACTACCCAAAGCAATCTACAGATTCGATGCAATCCCTATCAAATTGTCAATGGCATTTTTTTCCAGAACTATAACAAATCATCTAAAAATTTGTATGGTACACAAAAGACCGCGAATAGCCAAAGCAGTCTTGAGGGAAAAAAGCGGAGCTGGAGGAATCAGACTCCCTGACTTCAGATTATATTACAAAGCTACAGTAATCAAGACAATATGGTACTGGTACAAAACAGAAACATAGATCAATGGAACAAGATAGAAAGCCCAGAGATAAACCCATGCACCTATGGTCAACTAATCTATGACAAAGGAGGCAAGGATATACAATGGAGAAAAGACAGGCTCTTCAAGAACTGGTGCTGGGAAAACTGGACAGCTACATGTAAAAGAATGAAATTAGAACACTCCCTAACACCATACACAAAAATAAACTCAAAATGGATTTGAGACCTAAATGTAAGACTGGACACTATAAAACTCTTAGAGGAAAACATAGGAAGATCACTCTTTGACATAAATCACAGCAAAATCTTTTTTGATCCACCTCCTAGAGTAATGGAAATAAAAACAAAAATAAACAAATGGGACATAATGAAACTTCATAGTTTTTGCACAGCAAAGGAAACCATAAACAAGATGGAAAGACAACCCTCAGAATGGGAGAAAATATTTGCAAATAAATCAACATACAAAGGATTAATCTCTAAAATATATAAACAGCTCATGCAGCTCAATATTAAAAAAACAAACAACCCAATCCAAAAATGAGCAGAAGACCTAAATAGACATTTCTCTGAAGAAGATATATAGATGGCCAAGAAGCACAGAAAAAGCTGCTCAACATCACTAATTATTAGAGAAATGCAAATCAAAACTGCAATGAGGTACCACCTCACCAGTTAGACCAGTTAGAATGGGCATCATCACAAAATCTACAAACAACAAATGCTGGAGAAAAAGGAACCCTCTTGCACTGTTGGTGGGAATGTAAATTGATACAGCCACTATGGAGAACAGTATGGAGGTTCCTTAAAAAACTAAAAATAGAATTACCATATGATCCAGCAATCCCACTACTGGGCATATACCCAGAGAAAACCATAACTCAAAAAGACACATGCACCCCAATGTTCATTGCAGCATTGTTTACAATAGCCAGGTCATGGAAGCAACCTAAATGCCCACTGACAGACGAATGGATAAAGAAGTTGTGGTACATATATACAAAGGAATATTACTCAGTCATAAAAAGGAATGAAATTGAGTCATTTGTTGAGAAGTGGATGGATCTAGAGACTGTCATACAGAGTGAAGTAAGTCAGAAAGAGAAAAACAAATATCGTATATTAACGCATGTATGTGGAACCTAGAAAAATAGTACAGATGAACCGGTTTTCAGGGCAGAAGATGAGACACAGATGTAGAGAACAAACGTATGGGCACCAAGGGGGGAAAACCGTGGTGGAGTGGGGGTGGTGGTGTGCTGAATTGGGCGATTGGGATTGACATGTATACACTGATGTGTATAAAATTGATGATTAAGAACCTGCAGTATAAAAAAGAAACAAACAAACAAAACAACTAATACTAAACTTTCTTTGGGTATTTGTATGGAAATATGTTAATATAATTGTTTCAGATATTACATGAATTTTCTAAAAAAAAAAACAACAACAAAACCCACAAAGATATAGGATTTGGGAAATACAATGTGAATAAACTGAAATGTGATTAACTGATATCCAGGGATTTCAGGTACAAAGTAACACTTATGCAAAACTTTTTAAAAATTTAATAAGTTTATGGATATATTGTGATTTGGCTTTTGCCCAAATAGTTTTCATTTTTAATGTTGGGCAATTTATTCATGAATATTCCATTACAAATTTCAAATGGGAAAAACTATAGAAATAAGTTCATTATATTACAGAATAAATTCAATGTTTCAAATAATTATTTAGGAAATTAACCAGGTTGTTCAGACTTTAAATATTACTTGCCCTGTATTATTTGGAGATCTTTTCAGATTTCATATACTGACAAAAGATAGACATAGCTGAGCTCTTCCTTTCCTTTTCTCTTTTCCTTAATGAAGGTAACCGAATCTATTACCCAACCTCTGGGTTTCCAACATCTAAGCCATCTGTTCCTTTATTCACTAGGCATTGAACATAGTCCCAAAAAAAAAAAAAAAAAAAAAAAAAGAATGAACATGGGCTCTCTTTTCAAGGAATGGCAGAATGCAGAAATGTTCATTTGTATTCAAGAATGTTTTATTCATAGTTGTTACAGCAGACCTGGTGGGCCATGGTGATTTGCACACACAGCACACTGATCACCACCCCCCACTTCCCATCACAACACAGAGCAATCTGTTATTTGGCAATTTAAATAATTTTTCCTATGGGGCAGTCAAATTAGTCTCCCAAACTTGTTTTGAAAAACAATGATCTCTTTGAAAAACGAAGATGATAAACATATCATTATAACAAAACTTAAGTATAAACTTTACTCATTCATTAATTCAACAAATTTTTATTAGCACTGTGGTGCTGGTAATTCCAGGAGGAGAAAGACACCAGGGTTATGTCTTCATTGAGCTTAAAATCCTACAGAGCAGAGAGGTTTTGAACAAGGTACATGAAGTCCAAGTTCCAGTGCTATGGGGGAATAGAGCAGAGGTACTAAGATGAGGGGCCGGAAGCATGAGATCCTACACTGAGGATGGAAGGAAATGTAGAGATGGTTGGTTGAAGTGTGCAGGGGGCATACTAGGCTGGGGGGCTCATACAAGGTCTACACATTAGAAGGAGCAAGACACACACGTATGTACGCGTGCACACGTGTCTTTGTACTCATGAATCATACACAAGGTACATAGGTACATATTTAGGATTAGTTTTGTTGTTTGTTGTTATTGCTGTCAGTTTCTTTTTAGCATGTTAGATTATACAACTTTTTATTTCTGAAATTGTTTCTCTGATCTGTCTTTTAACTTAAAAATACATCATAGTTGACCTTACAGATAACTGATATAGAGTTAGTATTTTATTGCAAGTTTTACTGAGATAATTGTAGATTCACTTGTAATAATAACAAATACTACAGAGAGATCCTGTGTATATTTTGACCACTTTCTTCTCTCTGACCCCAATGTTAATATTTTGCAAAATTATAGTACAACATCACAACCAGGATACTGACATTGGAAGTCCACTGATTTTATTCAGATTTCTTCAGTTTTACTTGTACTTATTTGTGTGTGTGTTAAATTCTACACAATTTATCACCTTGTGGATTTGTATGTGCACCACCACAATCAAGATAACTGCTCAGGTCCAATACAAGTTTGTGTTACCCTTTTATGACCATACACTCCCTGTCTCCACACCCCCAAACCCCTACCCTAACCTCTGGCAACTAAACTGTCCTCCGTTTGTAAAATGTGTCATTTCACAAATGTTGTCTAAATGAAATCACAAAGTATATAATCTTTTGGGATTGGCTTTTTTTCACTGGGCCTAATTCACTTGAGATTCACCCAGGCTGCTGCATATATCAAACATTTGTTCCTTTTTACTGCTGAGGAGTAGTTCACGGTATGAGTATACCACAGTTTGTTGAAGGACCTCTGGGCTCTTTCTAGTTTTTGACTATTATGAATAAAGCTATTATGAACATTTTTGTACAGGTGTATATGTGTGTGTGAACATAAGTTTACTTTTTTTTTCCCTGAGATAAATGTCCAAGAGTGCAATTGCTGGATTGTGTAATAATTATATATTTAATTTTATAAGAAGCTGCCACCCACTTTCCACAGTGGCTAGACCACTTTACATTCCCACCAGCAACGTATGAGTGATCCAGTTTCCCTGCAACCTCTCAAGCATTTAGTGTTATCACTATTATTATTTTTTTAATTTCAGCCATTCAGATAGGTGCACAGTGATACCTCATTATGGTTTAATTTGCATTTCCCTGATGATTAACTTTTTAAAAACTTGCATACATTCATGGGAACGTTCACATAGGCATAATTTCATATAAATGGGATATTTTATATATACTGGGTATTTTCTTCTGTTCATTTTATTTTCTTACTTCTTTTTGCTTGCCTTTTTTTTTACCCAACTTCCTTTCTATCTACCTTGTTATCATCTCCTCCTTGCCCCAGGTAATGCTTGTTAAAAGACACACTCTTTCAATTTTTCTTTTACAAAATGGGATTATTCACTACATACTTCTCTGCTGGTTGTTTTGCTTGAAGAACTACACTTCTTAGAAATGTCTTCAGGTTAATTGGGTTAATTAGAATTCTTCCTATTGATTGCATAATATTTCATGATAAGGATATACCATAATTTATTCAATGATTTTCCTCATAGGCATTCACTTGTTTCCAATTTTCTTGTCATTACACATAATGTGTAATACACAGGATATGTTCCCAAAAAGGTTCACTGAGTCAAGGGTATGCATGTTTATAATGGCAGTTGTCAGTTTTCTTGAAAAAAATAATTGAAACATTCTCAATGGCCATTATGAGAGTACATTTTAATCTTCATTAGAAGTAAATGTGAGAGATCCTTTTAATCGTGGCTTTAATCTTGTTATTTTAGTTTTGACATCTGACTGCTTTTCAGTTTGAGTCTGTTTTCCATGTAATTTTGTCATTTTATTAAAAGATATAGACTACTCCATCTTAATATCTATCTGAAAAACATAATTTGCAAGAAAAAATACTCAAATTCCTTGTTTTTAAGTACTTCCTTTTATCCCATTGGCATGCCACGAAGCTAAGACAATTTTAAAAAATTGTGCCATGGCTTCTTAAACACTTTTACTACCATCTAAAAGCAGACTGTTACATCTACACATAAAGACATGGTTTAAAAATAAATAATACTTTCAAATTAATCATAATTTAAACTAGTTGAAAACTCTTTGCAAGAAATGCAAAAAAAAGCCTTCTTCATTTTTACACTTAGATCTTGCCACAGTCTCACTGTCAGGATATTCTTCTATTGAAATTTAAGGCCATTTTCTTTTAAAGAAGAGCCTTTCATTTCTCAAAAATCTTACATGAACCATGAAACTGCCACCACTGCCAAAAAGGAAAACAAAAGCTTCCAATTTCAGACCTGTGGGCTACAACTGTGAGTCTAAATTTCAGAATTATGTAGAAACTTAATTCAATATCATTCTTATCTGAAATAAGACGCTCTGGTATTGCTATGTACCCACAACACAATTCAGTACAAATAAAAATTGTAAAACAACAGTGAAAATTGAAACATACGAACAATAAAGAAAATGCTCTTTTATCTGTTTTGGAAAACCAATTTTCTGGTTGTTGTTAGGGTTTTTTTTTTCTTTTTTTTTAACATCTTTATTGGAGTATAATTGCTTAAAAATGTTGTATTAGTTTCTGCTGTATAACAAAGTGAATCAGCTATAGGTATATATATATCCCCATATCCCCTCCCTCTTGCGTCTCCCTCCCACCCTCCCTATCCCACCCCTCTAGGTGGTCACAAAGCACTGAGCTGATCTCCCTGTGCTATGTCGGTGCTTCCCACCATCTATTTTATTTGGTAGTGTATATATGTCAATGTCACTCTCTGACTTCGTCTCAGCTTACACTTCCCCCTCCCCGGGTCCTCAAGTTCATTCACCACATCTGTGTTTTTATTCCTGTCCTGCCCATAGGTTCTTCAGAACCATTATTTTTTTTTAGATTCCATATATATGTGTTAGCGTACGGTATTTTTCTCTTTCTGACTTACTTCAGTCTGTATGACAAACTATAGGTCCATCCACCTCACTACAAATAACTCAATTTCATTTCTTTTTATGGCTGAGTAATATTCCATTGTATGTATGTGCCACATCTTCTTTATCCATTCATCTGTCGATGGACACTTACATTGCTTCCATGTCCTGGCTATTGTAAATAGTGCTGTAAACAACATTGTGATACATGACTCCTTTTGAATTATGGTTTTCTTAGGCTATATGCCCAGTAGTGGGATTGCTGGGTTGTATGGTAGTTCTACTTTTAGTTTTTAAGGAACCTTCTTACTGTTCTCCATTGTGGCTGCATCAATTTACTTTCCCACCAACAGTGCAACAGGGTTCCCTTTTCTCCACACCCTCTCCAGCATTAATTATTTGTAGATTTTTTGATGATGGCCATTCTAACCGGTGTGAGATGATGTCTCATTATAGTTCTGATTTGCATTTCTCTAATGACTAATGATGTTGAGCATTCTTTCACGTATTTGTTGGCAATCTGTATATCTTTTCTGCAGAAATGTCTGTTTAGGTCTTCTGCCCTTTTTGGATTGGGTTCTTTGTTTTTCTGATATTGAGCTGCATGAGCTGCTTGCATATTTTGGAGATTAATCCTTGACAGTGGCTTCATTTACAAATATTTTCTCCCACTCTGAGGGTGCCTTTTCGTCTTGTTTATGGTTTCCTTTCCTGTGCAAAAGCTTTTAAGATTTATTAGGTCCCATTTGTTTATTTTTGTTTTTATTTCCATTTCTCTAGGAGGTGGATCGAAAAGGATCTTACTGTGATTTATGTAATAGATGGTTCTTCCTATGTTTTCCTCTAAGAGTTTTATGGTGTCTGGCCTTACATTAAGGTCTTTCAACCATTTTGAGTTTATTTTTGGGTACGGTATTAGGAAGTGTTCTAATTTCATTCTTTTACATATAGCTGTCCAGTTTTCCCAGCACCACTTATTGAAGAGGCTGTCTTTTCTCCATTGTATATTCTTGCCTCCCTTATCAAAAATAAGGTGACCATAGGTGCTTGGATTTATCTCTGGACTTTCTATCCTGTTCTATTGATCTATAGTTCTGTTTTTGTGCCAGTATCATACTATCTTGATTACTGTAGCTTTGTAGTATAGTCTGAAGTCTTGGAGTCTGATTCCTCCAGCTCCGTTTTTCTTTCTCAAGATTGCTTTGGCTATTGGGGGTCTTTTGTGTTTCCATACAAATTGTGACATTTTTAGTTCTCATTCTGTGAAAAATGCCATTGGTAATTTGATAGGGATTGCATTCAATGTGTAGATTGCTTTGGGTAGTAGAGTCATTTTCACAATGTTGATTCTTTCAATCCAAGAACATGGTATATCTCTCCATCTGTTTGTATCATCTTTAATTTCTTTTATCAGTTTCTTATAGTTTTCTACATACAGTTCTTTTCTCTCCTTAGGTAGGTTTATTCCTAGGTATTTTATTCTTTTTGTTGCAATGGTGAATGTGAGTGTTTCCTTAATTTGTCTTTCAGATTTTTCATCATTAGTGTATAGGAATGCAAGAGATTTCTGTGCATTAATTTTGTATCCTGCTACTTTACCAAATTCATTGATTAGCTCTAGTAGTTTTCTGGTAGCATCTTTAGGATTCTCTATGTATAGTATCATGTCATCTGCAAACAGTGACAGTTTTACTTCTTTACCAATTTGGATTCCTTTTATTTCTTTTTCTTCTTTGATTGCTGTTGCTAAAACTTCCAAAACTATGTAGAATAATAGCGGTGAGAGTGGGAAACCTTGTCTTGTTCCTGATATTAGTCGAAATGGTTTCAGTTTTTCACCACTGAGAACAATGTTGGCTGTGGGTTTGTCATATATCGCCCTTATTATGTTGAGATAAGTTCCCTCTATGCCTACTTTCTGGAGGGTTTTTATCATAAATCGGTGTTGAATTTTGTCAAAAGCTTTGTCTGCATCTACTGAAATTATCAGATTTTTTTGGCTTCAATTTGTTAATATGGTGTAGCACATTGATTGATTTGCGTATATTGAAGAATCCTGGCATTCCTGGGACAAAGCCCACTTGATCATGGTGTATGATCCTTTTAATGTGCTGTTGGATTCTGTTTGCTAGTATTTTGTTGAGGATTTTTGCATCTATGTTCATCAGTGATATTGGCCTGTAGTTTTCTTTCTTTGTGACATCTTTGGTTTTGGTATCAGGTGATGGTGGCCTCATAGAATGAGTTTGGGAGTGTTCTTCCCTCTGCTCTATTTTGGAAGAGTTTGAGAAGGATAGGTGTTAGCTCTTCTCTAAATGTTTGACAGAATTCATCTGTGAAGCCATCTGGTCCTGGGCTTTTGTTTGTTGGAAGATTTTTAACCACAGTTTCAATTTCAGTGCTTGTGATGGGTCTGTTCATATTTTCTATTTCTTCCTGGTTCAGTAATGTTAGGTTGTGCTTTTCTAAGAATTTGTCCATTTCTTCCAGGTTGTCCATTTTATTGGCATACAGTTGCTTGTAGTAGTCTCTCATGATCCTTTGTATTTCTGCAGTGTCAGTTGTTACTTCTCCTTTTTCATTTCTAATTCTGTTGATTTGAGTCCTCTCCGTTTTCTTCTTGATGAGCCTGGCTAATGGTTTGTCAGTTTTGTTTATCTTCTCAAAGAACCAGCTTTTACTTTTACTGATCTTTGCTATTGTTTCCTTCATTTTTTTTTTTTCATTTATTTCTGATCTGATCTTTATGATTTCTTTCCTTCTGTTAACTTTGGGGTCTTTTTGTTCTTCTTTCTCTAACTGCTTTAGGTGTGAGGTTAGGCTGTTCATTTGAGATTTTTCTTGTTTCTTGAGGTTGGATTGTATTGCTATAAATTTCCCTCTTAGAACTGCTTTTTGCTGCATCCCATAGGTTTTGGGGCATCGTGTTTTCACTGTCATTTGTTTCTAGGTATTTTTTTTTATTTCCTCTTTGATTTCTTCAGTGATCTATTGGGTATTTAGTAGTGTACTGTTTAGCCTCCATGTGTTTGTATTTTTAACAGTTTTTTCCCTGTAATTGATATGTAGCCTCATAGCATTGTGATTGGCAAAGATACTTGATAAGATTTCAGTTTTCTTAAATTTACTAAGGCTTGACTTGTGATCCAAGATATGATCTATCCCAGAGAATGTTCCATAAGCACTTGAGAAGAAAGTGTATTCTGTTGTTTTTGGATGGAATGTCCTATGAATATCAATTAAGTCCATCATGTTTAATGTGTCATTTAAAGCTTGTGTTTCCTTATTTTTCATTTTGGATTATCTCTGCATTGGTGAAACTTGGGTGTTAAAGTCCCCTATTATGATTGTGTTACTGTTGATTTCCCCTTTTATGGCTGTTAGCATTTGTCTTATGTATTGAGGTGCTGCTATGTTGGGTGCATAAATATTTACAACTGTTATAAATTCTTCTTAGATTGATCCTTTGATCATTACGCAGTGTCCTTCTTTGTCTCTTGTAAGAGTCTTTTATTTAAAGTCTGTTTTGTCTGATATGAGAATTGCTACTCCAGCTTTCTTTTGATTTCCATTTGCATGGAATATCTTTTTCCATCCCCTCACTTTCAGTCTGTATGCGTCCCTAGGTCAGAAGTGGGTCTCTTGTAGACAGCATATATACATGTCTTGTTTTTGTATCCATTCAGCCAGTCTATGTCTTTTGGTTGGAGCATTTAATCCATTTACATTCAAGGTGATTATTGATATGTATGTTCCTATTACCATTTTCTTAATTGATTTGGGGTCACTTTTGTGGGTCTTTTTCTTCACTTCTGTTTCCTGCTTGGAGAAGTTCCTTTAGCATTTGTTGTAAAGCTGGTTTGGTGGTGCTGAATTCTCTTAGCTTTTGCTTGTCTGTAAATCTTTTGATTTCTCTGTCGAATCTGAATGAGATCCTTGCCGGGTCGAGTAATCTTGGTTGTAGGTTTTCTCCTTTCATCACTTTAAATATGTACTGCCACTCTCTTCTGGCTTGCAGGGTTTGTGCTGAAAGATCACCTTTTAACATATGGGGATTCCCTTGTATGCTCTTTGTTGCTTTTCCCTTGCTGCCTTTAATATTTTTTCTTTGTATTTAGTTTTTGATAGTTTGATTAATATATGTCTTAGCGTGCTTCTCTTTGGGTTTATCCTGTATGGTACTCTCTATGCCTCCTATACTTGACTATTTCCTTTCCCATGTTAGGGAAGTTTTCAACTATAATCTCTTCAAATGGTTTCTCAGTCCCTTTCTTTTTCTCTTCTTCTTCTGGAACCCCTATAATTCGAATGTTGGTGCGTTTAATGTTGTCCCAGAGGTCTCTGAGACTGTCCTCAATTCTCTTCATTCTTTTTTCTTTATTCTGCTCTGTAGTAATTATTTCCACTATTTTATCTTCCAGGTCACTTATTCGTTCTTCTGCCTCAGTTATTCTGGTATTGATTCCTTCTAGAGAATTTTAAATTTCATTTATTGTGTTGTTCATCATTGTTTGTTTGCTCTTTAGTTCTTTTAGGTCCTTGTTAAATGTTCTTGCATTTTGTCTATTCTACTTCCAAGATTTTGGATCATCTTTACTATCATTACTCTGAATTCTTTTTCAGCTAGACTGCCTATTTCCTCTTCATTTGTTTGGTCTGGTGGGTTTTTACCTTGCTCCTTCATCTGCTTTGTGTTTCTCTGTCTTCTCATTTTGCTTAATTTATTGTGTTTGGGGTCTCCTTTTCGCAGGCTGCAGGTTTGTAGTTCCTATTGTTTTTTGTGTCTGCCCCCGTGGGTAAGGTTGGTTCAGTGGGCTGTGTAAGTTTCCTGGTGGAGTGGACTAGTGCCTGTGTTCTGGTAGATGAGGCTGGATCTTGTCTTTCTGGTGGGCAGGACCACATCCAGTGCTGTGTTTTGGGGTGTCTGTGAACTTATTATGATTTTAGGCAGTCTCTCTGCTAATGGGTGGGGTTGTGTTCCTGTCTTGCTAGTTGTTTGGCATAGGGTGTGCAGCACTGTAGCTTGCTGGTCACTGAGCGGAGCTGGGTCTTAGCATTGAGACGGAGATTTCTGGGAGAACTCTCGCCGTTTGATATTACGTGGGGCCAGGAGGTCTCTGGTGGTCCAATGTCCTGAACTCGATTCTCACACCTCAGAGGCTCAGGCCTGACCCCCTGCCGGAGCACCAAGACCCTGTCAGCCACACGGCTTTTGGGAAGTCTAAGATCTTCTGCCAGCATTCAGTAGGTCTTCTGTAGGAGTTGTTCCATATGTAGACATATTTTTGATGTATTTGTGGGCAGGAAGGTGATCTCCACATCTTACTCCTCTGCCATCTTGAAGGTCCTCCTCTGGTTGTTGTTAGTTTTAATATGCAACATTGTTTAAGAGCTCAGAGAAAAGTGAGCTTGTGCAGTTGTAGACAATGAACAAGAAGGCACAATCTTAATATATGATACCAGCAAGTTTGGGATGGGTTCTACTACCACATGGGGATTTATATTACCAGTTAACAGACTTCTAGGCAACCGCCAAACAGACATTTTTTGGGTTTTTTTTTGGCCGTATGTGGGCCTCTCACCGCAGTGGCCTCTCCCGTTGCGGAGCACAGGCTGAGGATGCGCAGGCCCAGCGGCCATGGCTCACGGGCCCAGCCGCTCCACGGCATGTGGGATCCTCCCAGACCGGGGCACGAACCCGTGTCCCCTGCATCAGCAGGCGGACTCTCAACCACTGCGCCACGAGGGAAGCCCCCAAAAGACAGTTTTTAATGATGGAATGAGGTCAGATGACTAGTGAAGCAAGGCACATAAAAGGAATAAAGGCATTGAAGGAAAGAGGAACACTTTGATACACTCTAATTCAATTGAGCAAAGCTAAGATAAGTGTAGGTGAAGAGGTATGAGCAATTTATTTAGGCAAAGTGACTTTATGTTTTTGAATAACATAACCCGGTAATAAATATACCTATAAACTTTAACTATAAATACAGAAACGTTACTCCCTTTTAAAAATTACTCAACAAAGCTTCTCCTAAAGACTCATCTATTATTTGAAATTCACATCTTTCAAACCCTTAGTGCTTTTTGCTTCCACGCATTATAAAATGAATACACCATTTCCCTGAGCAAAATCTTTAAAAAACTATAATAAGCCAATTAATATATTACACAGCACAGGGATTCCAAAATCAAAAACACTGCAAGTTCCAACAATAACCTGCCTTGTGACTCAGTAATGCCAGAGTGTTTTATGAACTGGGATGCTAAAGTTCAACCTGAAAGGTATTTCACTGTAATACTGAGAATCCATGAAGGCAACCAGTCACTCAAAGTTCTGTTTTGAGACGTTTGGGGACTGCGGCTGTGCCGTGCCACACTCCTGCACAGCAGCACTGTTATCGTGCTACCAACTGCCTCCAGCTGCACACTCAGCAAGGACCAGAACACACAGCACGCGCTTGCCCTAACGGCTTCTCACCGGCATTGTTTATTTAGTTCTCCGAGCTTGAAAGGAAACCTCAAGAGTCCTCAGACCATCTGGGAGCAAAAGCCCGACACATAATAAACAAGCACCCAAAACATCTGTAGAAATAGATACACTGAGCTTCTTACTAAAGCCTTCCACAGCACATTCTCATCACAATAAGCCATCCTATTCAGTGGTAGATCTTAATCCATCTGGGCTATTGTCTCAGAAGCAATTCCATATCTTCAAGCTGGAGACAAGGCTATAATTGCTTACCTGACTCACAGGCAAATGTCTTTGACGTTTCATCATGAAAGATAATTGCCACTGCATGCTTCTTTGTCTCTCGAGGCAGCCTGGTTATATTTTTGATGTTGTGCAGTTCAGTTACCTCGAAAGAAAAATATTTTTAACTTAGTGTACAGTACATGCTATATATATATATCGGTGATTACACAAAATGATCAGTTATTACTGTCTTAAGCCACTTTCCAATGGCTATTTTTACTTGGTAGCCAGGTATGATGTACTGGGTGAAAGGAACTGCTGTAAATAGGCCTTTAGTCATGTGGTGGTCAGGTGTAGGCGAAGGGACGTGTTCCACAGTCCTGTCATTAGGTCTCAGTCTTTAGCGAGCCTGTGCCTCTGGACTGTGAGCTTAACAAGTGTTTCTCAGTCCTCCCCAACCATAGGTGGGAGAGGATGGCTAGAGTGGGCCCTTGTCTTTAACAAGGGTACCAAGGGTACCAGTTTTGACTTGATCAATGTTCAATGCTTTCACTTTATCACACATTATAACTGAAAATGAAGGGTTTTGATGAAGGGAAATGATTTAATTCCATTTATGATTCACAATGCCAAGCACTATCAATCACTAACTAGTGTTCTAAGTGAAGAAAGATAAACAGATATATATTTAAAAAATTTTGCTCCTCCATTTGTGAAGATGATACCTCTGATGTTGATTAGGATATACTAGTATAAAAATAGTTTAAATGACCAATTCATAGCTAAAAATTGTACTGATGACACATAATATCTGTAAAATAAAACTATGTGGCTACTTGTTAAAGAGCTTTATGCTTTTTGTCATATTTCCTTTTAAAATCTGTAGTGATCTAGACTTCTAGCCTCATAAAATAACATGCTTATCACTCAGTGTTGCTGTGTAGGCTGTCCATAGGGGCCCTTTTGTTCTTTGTCACAATGAATTTACAGTCTACTGTCTAAATTCTACATTGCAGGAAAATTCATTTTAATATATCTTCTCTTCATATTTGTTTTTTTCTCTCTCCTCGTCATTATCTCATTTAAGATTAACATGCAAAATTAAAATGGGTAAGATAAGTGATTTTAAGTTAAATAAACTAAAAATTATTTGCTTCATATATATGCATATATATAAATACCTATATGTATTGATTTGTGAATTATACATATACTATATCTATCTATCTACCTACCTACCTACCTATCTATTTGGAAATACTCATTTTCCCTTCCAGTAAAGAATAATTAGACACTAATATCTTACAATGTCTGAGGTCTAATACTCTGGGGAGAAAGATGAGAATTTTTTTTTGGAACAATGATTTGCATATTATATTTAAAGTACATTAAAGCATGTTCTCAATGATAAATTCTTGAATGTTTAAACGATTTGATAACTGACTCAAGTAATATTTAAGCCAAATTTTTTTCTAACATAGTAAGTTAAAGATTTTAAAAAGAGATATTATTTTCAAGCGTTATTAATTTTAAATAAACAAATGATCTTAATAAAATTAAATGGAGACTAAAAGCAATGAAGATTATGTGTTGCTTAAGAACTGATGCAATTTATGTCAGGTGAGCATGAAGTGATATGCTGCTATGTACATTATATATAATATCTAGTTGTACCAAACAATATCATAAAAACATTTACTATTCTGCTCAAAGGTCTTTCCAAATATGTTTATTTACAAATATAAAAGAATATTGGAACAGATATCGTAGATTACATCTTTTTTTGTCACCTCATCGCAAAAAATCAACAGAACAAATTAATAAATACCCTAGCAAAATGCAGCAAGCACTAGAGATCTAACTTTAGTGCCTTAGGCAATCTGACAGATGATGTAGTTCAAACAAAGTGTTTGCTCTTCTGTAACATTTACATTTAGAAATGCAGAGAACCTCTTCAAGCAGACATTGTTACACTGGTTTCCACAACAGTGCAAGGCTTTTTGTTGTTGATCAATAGTGCGATGCCACCCACTTCAGTGTGTGCCCTAACACACTGAAGAGATGCCAGAAAGCAAAATACTCATGAGGAGCATAAAATTCCACTTCTCAGATTGTCTTGGTTAGGAAATTCAAGTGTTATACTAGATTATAAAATGTTACAAAATCATACCAGAAGGTACCAAAATCATACTTCGAAGATTTTCTAAGGAGTTGGTATACCTTTGGAATTTGATATATCTTTAATTCAAAATATATTTTAAAAATATTTAAAATCATAACAATTTACGTCAAGATATATTTGAGTCTCCTGTCCTCACTTTTCACTCTCAGTACTATATGATTTTACCATCCAGTACAAAACTATTTGTATTTTCTTACATGAAGACAATTTTTAAAAGAATGTCTTTAAATGTTTTAAAATAAAAATGTTTTTATTAGTCTAAAACCTAACAATGTGACATAAAAGTAATTATGAACTTTTATTAAGATTGTGAAATCCTAGAGCATTTCAATAAAATATATCAATAAATTATTACATCAATTAACAATTCAATCCATATATCTGAAATATTGATTTTTCATATTGCTATAAAAGGACAAAATTTTAAAGTTTAATAATAAAACATTAAAATAATTACTTTAAATATGAAATCAACAGAATTTAATTAAAGGAAAAATTACTTGAAAATAATTCTGGTTGTTCAAGTCTAAGCCAATAAATGCCACAGTCAATAATTAAAATATTGAGGTCTAATAAGTGATAGAAGTAAAGCCTAAATATAAACATACCTAAATGATGACTTTGCTACCTGGTGTTATTTAATATTTATTTCAAGGAGCAATCCCCAAGGAATTCATAGTGATAAGAGTCAGAGGTAGAGTGTTCAAAGAAAAAACACATAATATTTTTCTGTAGGACTTCATAACATAGTTGGGGCGATAATATTACAAATGATGGTGATAAACCCTGTGATAGCCAAACAAACACAGAAGAAGAAAGTCTGTATTTCTGTAACCAAGTTGTGCATTGGTCACCTGTACCAATCAATGTTACAAAAAAACCTGGATTTTAAAGCATAAGTTAAAAAAGTATATAGACAGCTTACAACCTTACTCTCCTGCCCTATTTTGTTCATGTGGCTTATATCTATTAATGATCACAATAAGAAATATTAGTACTTATAAAGTATTCAAAATTTTTTTATTAATATGTTTAAAACTAATAATAAACCATTTTATGATAACACAAGTACTATTTTAAAATTTTAAAAATTTTCTTAAATAGGCAAAGAGTGTTAATGTTTTTACATTTTTGCAAAACTCAATATCTGGCTTAAGAGAAGACAGCTTGATACTCATTTCTGCTTCTGAATTCAGATACATGGTTTTGATTATGTATATACAGAAAATAAGTCCTCACACAGACATGAAGTTGCAAAAGGGAAGAATAGTTTAAGAGCATTTTCAGCCAACTGTAGATATTCTTCAATTCTGTCTCCAAAGTTGACATATTTCTTTTAAAGGTTACTACCACGGGGGGTCTGACATAGTGTCATACACGTTTTACAATCTGTTGCATTAAAATCCATAGGTCTCTTTTCACCTTTGACTGATTTTGGGTAAAACACTGGTTCACTGAGTTATGAAGATCTTATAAATGTCAACATATTTCATTATCAATATAAAAAATTCATCAATATCACCCTTGGTTTCCCCAAAAAAAGTCTGTAAGTTTTGAGAAGTTGTTAAGCTCAAGAATGCAGACACAGTAGGTGTCCAAATTTTAATTTTCATCTGAAAACTTAAAATTTAGCTTTGTTAATAAATACTGTCAATTGTTTTCTTTGAAGACAGGCTCATTTAGTTCATTTTTGAGAAAATGTCTGAGAATTACCCAAGACTGAATAACCATATTTTTTCTGTCAATCACACTTTCATTAAAATAGATGTTCTGTGAAAAAAAATTTTTGCCAGTTTGCTTGTAATTTCAACAATCACACAAGTGCTCCCCCTGGAGATAATCATTTCATGTCAGTATGTAGCAGATGTGTTTTATGGGTTCTTACCATTTTTTCACATACAGTATTAAAAAGATGTACTTAAAGGTCTAGATTTAATAAAGTTATTTTTATTGTTTCATCCATATGATCCCTAAGTAAAATGAAAATACAATTGAAATATGTTTTGTTTGTTCATTTGCTTATTTGGGTGAATATATGATGGTAAAGAATACAATGACTTTAGTTGCATTTATTTTTACTGCTTTGCTTAAGCCTTTGGTGTCATATCCAAAAAAATAACTGTCAAAACCAATGTCAAGGAGATTTTCCCCTATGTGTTTTCCTAGGAATTTTATTGTTTTGGGTCTTACATTTAAGACTTTAATCCATTTTGAGTTGATTTTTGTGTAAGGTGTAAGAGAAGGTTCCAATTTCATTCTTTTGCATGTGCATATCCAGTTTTCCCAGCAACAATTATTGATGACACTATCCCTTTCCCATTGTCTCCCCTTGGCACTCTTGTTGAAAATTAGTTGATGAAATATATATATATATATATATATATATGTATGTGTATATATATATATATATATAATTTCTGGGCTCTCTATTCTGTTCCACTGGTATCTTTGTCTACTTCTATGCCATTGTCATACTGTTGTGATTACTATAGCTTTGTAATATAATTTTAAATGAGGAAGTGTGATTGCCTAAAGCTTTCTTAAGATTGCTTTGGCTCTTCAAGGACTTTTGTGGTTTGATACAAATTTTAGAATTGTTTTTTCTAATTCTGTGAAAAATGCTTTTGGAATTTTGATAGCAATGGACTGAATATTGTATATTGCTTTGGGAAGTATTGATGTTTTAACAATATTAATTCTTCAGTCTATGAACACAGGATATTTCTATTTATACCTGCTTCAATTTTTTTCATCAGTGTGTAATAGTTTTCAGTGTACAGGTCTTTTACCTCCTTAGTTAAATTTATTCTTAAGTATTTCATTTTTTTGATACTATTGTAAATGGGATTGTTTTCTTGATTTCCTTTTTGGAGATATCATCACTGGTATAAAAAAATGCAACTGATTTTTGTATGTTGACTTTTTATCCTACAGCTTTACTGATTCATTTATTATTTCTAACATTTTTTATGGAGTCTTTAGGTTTTCCATATATAGGATCATGTCATCTGCAAAAAGCAATAATTTTACTTCTTCCTTTCTGATTTTGATGTCTTTTATTTCTCTTTCTTATCTTATTGCTCTTTCTATTACTTCCAGTACTATTTTGAATAGAAGTGGTGAGAGTTGGCATCCTTGTCTTTACCATATCTTAGAGTAAAAGCTTTCAGTTTTCCTCCATTGATTATGATGTTAGCTGTGGGCCTTTCATAAATGGGCTTTATTTTGTTGAGGAAATTTTCTTCTGTACCTATTTTGTTGAGAGGTTTTTTTAAAAATTATGAATGGATTTTTGACTTTGTCAAATATTTTTTTCTGCAGCCATTGAGATGATCACGTTTTTTATCTTTCATTTTTTAATGTCGAGTATTTCATTGATTGATTGATGTGCATATGTTAAACCAACTTTGCATCCCAGAGATAAATCCCACTTTGTCGTTATGTATAATCTTTTTGATGTGCTGTTGAATTCAGTTTGCTAGTATTTTATTGTGGATTTTTGCATCCACAGAGATATTGACCTTTCTTTTCTTGTGGTTTCTTTGTCTTTGCTTGCCTTTGGTATCAAGGTGATGCTGGCCTCATAAAAGGCCAGCGTTTGGAAGTAATTCATCTACTTCTGTTTTTTAAAAAGTTTCTGCACAGCAAAGGAAGGAATCAATGAAATGAAAAGGCAACCTACAGATTGGGAGAAAATATTCATAAACCATATATTTGATAAAAGATTAATATCCCAGGGCTTCCCTGGTGGCGCAGTGGTTGAGAATCTGACTGCCAATGCAGGGGACACGGGTTCGAGCCCTGGTCTGGGAAGATCCCACATGCTGCGGAGCAACTAAGCCTGTGAGCCACAACTACTGAGCCTGCGCGTCTGGAGCCTGTGTTCTGCAACAAGAGAGGCCGCAATAATGAGAGGCCCGCACAAAGTGATGAAGAGTGGCCCCCGCTGGCCAGAACTAGAGAAGGCCCTCGCACAGAAATGAAGACCCAACACAGCAAAAATAAATAAATTAATTAATAAACTCCTACCCCCAACATCTTAAAAAAAAAGGATTAATATCCCAAACATATAAGGAATACATGTACAATACTCAATAGCTAAAAACAAAACAAAACCAAATAACCTAATTAAAACATGGGCACAGGACCTAATAGATGTTTTTCCAAAGAAGACACACAAATGGCCAACCAACATGAAAAAGGTGTCCAACATCACTAATCATTAGGGAAATGCAAATCAAAACCATAAGGAGATATCACCTCATACCTGTTAGGAGGGCTGTTATCAGAAAGTTAAAAGATACGTGTTGGAGAGGATGTAGAGCAAAGGGAGCCGTGGTACACTGGTAGTGGAAATCTAAACTGGTACAGCCACTATGGAAAACAGTATGGATGTTCCTCAAAAATTAAAAATAGAACTACCACATGATCCATCAATCCCTCTTCTGGGCATACACCCAAAGGAAATGAAATCAGTACATCAAAGAGATATCTGCGATCCCATGTTCATTGCCGCATTATCCACAATAGCCAAGATAGGGAAACAATGTAAGTGTCTGTCAATGAATAAATTGTGATATACATATAACATATAAAATATGAATATTATTCAGCGCTAAAAGAAAGAGATCTGGCCGTTTGTGACATCACACATGAACTTGGAAGACACTATGCTAAGTGAAATAAGCCAGACAGAGAAAGTAAAACACTGTATGATCTCACTTGTGGAATCTAAAAAAGTCGAATACATGGAAGCAGAGCAGAATAGTAGTTAATGGTGTGGCAAGTGGGGAAATATTGGTGAAAGGATACCTAGTTGCGGGTATGTAGGGTGTTAAGTCTAGAGATCTAATGTACAGCATGATGACTATAGTTAATAATACTATATTGTATTATGTATTGTATTGTGACCAGATTTCAGGTGCTCTCACCACACACACACACAGAGACACACACACACAAGGTTAACTATGTGAGGAGATGGCTATGTGAATTAGCTTGACTCTAGTCATCATTTTACTATGTATATGTAAACCAAAGCAGCATGGTGTACACCTTAAATATACACAAATTTTACCTTTTAAAAAAGAATACAGTAACTACTACTATTGTTTGGAGCCATTGCCTTGATTTGTGCTGCAGTTTTACCTATTATTGCCTTTGCACCAAAACAAAGTGAAAATGACAAGTAATATATTAGTACTATGATGGAAAGAGTGTTGTCTTCATGGGCCACTCTGAGATCCACTGCTCCAAATATAGCTTTGTCCCAGGCCCACAACACCTGCTCTGTCATAAAACTCTGTCAAAGTCTACTTCATGAGCTCTCTTACTCCTTCCCTTCCACAACTTCACTACTCATCCAGACTCTCACTCTTTCTATCTTAAATATTTCCATTATTTTTCCATCAGCTGTCATACTCTTCATCTTCCATTATCTTGTTCACACTGATTGTAGACTAATATTGTTAATCCAAACATTTGATGCTGCCCCTCACGGCCTTAAAACCATTTAATAACACCTCAAAATTAAGTTCTCACTCCTTAGCAAGGACTTGACAACTTTAATGACTCAGTTCCTACCTGTACATCTAAACTCATCTTTCTCTACACCAACTCTGAACACAAGTTGTGTTCCAGCCATATACAAAATCCTTCAATTTTCCTGAATAGAAACATGCTATTGAAAGGTTAGGTAGTCTTTCACAGAATAATCTTCTTGGGGTTCCCGGTTCCTTCATCTTCCTGTCAAGCTCACAATCATTCATCAAGACCAATGGCAAGCCTCCCTTAGTCTCTCCTGAATGACTCATGCATGGTTAATAACTTATCCCTGTTGGTGATGGAGGGGTGGGATGTTTCTCAAGACCTTGACAGCTTGATCTGAATTTAGATGGCTCCTTGGCTCATTATGAAACCTGGTTGTGTTCTTACACTGGACTCAGTAAGTAAATTATTGAGTTGTTCCTTTACTAATTCATGTCATTTATTTATTAATTCTTTAACATAACTAGACTTCAACATAGGATTTTTTTTTTTTTGCATCTTGACTATATGCTTTTCACAGTGAAGACCAGTAGGCATCTGTTAAGTGATTATTTCTTTCATATTTGATGAGAGAAGAAAAGACTAAAGATAAAGAAGAGGATAGCATACAGCTGCGTTGGGCTATATGTTCTGAAAGGGAGGGCATACTTCTATGTATAACTTATGAGGTAAGTCAGAAAGAGAAAAACAAATATTGTATATTAAGACATATAAGTGTAATCTAGAAAAATGGTATAGATAATTTTATTTGCAAAGCAGAAATAGAGACACAGACATAGAGAACAAACATATGGCTACCAAGGGGGAAGGGGGTGGGTGGGATGAATTGGGAGAATGGGATTGACATATATACTCTACTATGTATAAAATAGATAACTAACGAGAACCTACTGTATAGCACAGGGAACTCTACTCAATACTCTGTGGTAACCTAAATGGGAAGGAAATCCAAAAAAAGAGTGGATATATGTATACGTATAGCTGATTCTCCTTGCTGTACAGTAGAAGCTAACACAACATTGTATAGCAGCTATACTCCAATAAAAATTAATATAAAAGAGAACAAACATCAGAGAAGCTGCTTCACTTGTACATCAAAATGGTTAACTAGATTTTACTTGTTCTACTATTACTTAGTTTGGTAGAACTTTCAGGAAGAATTTGATATGGTTTGAAGGACATAGTGATATTTTTTCCAATTAAGCCCAAGTTTTTCAGAGGGATTTTATTTGCATACTAGCAACAGTTAGAATAAACAAATTAATGTTTATTGCACAATTTAAAAATCATCATACTTTTTATGTTATATACCTTTTCCCTTAGCATAACTGTGCAAATTAAACTAAATATTAGCATTCAATGCAGATCTTACAAGTATAAAATTAATTTTCACTATTTAGTACACAGATAAAAAGTTGAAAAAAGCATATTTACTGAAATTATTTTTTGCTTTAAAGTGTCTTATCAATTTACTGTCATGACAATTGAGATCAGATACTGCCTATTTAGGCACTCAGTTTCTTTCTTTAAACCTAATCTTATTTTGAAAAGTAAAAGACATTAACTTTCAGATTTTTTTCAAGTATATTTAAATGAATTTGAAAATAAATTGCACTCCTCTTTCTTATTAATCTTACTAATAATTCTTCTCAATCCTGACATTTTACTAATCTTCTATGGTTGTTCTAATTAAGTCAGAGTTTTGAGTTTTGAGAATAGACATCTTTAGGAGCTAGTTTAATAAAATTCACTTTATTAGGATAGAGAATATTGATTTTCCAATAAGAAAAAAAGGTGGAAGTTTTACTGAAGTTTTAACTTATTACAATTAATACATATCAATCTCCTTTGAAAGCTTGAGTCCTAAGTTTTCATAATGCTAATTTAAATATTGGTGTTATCCTATACACTGTATACTTCAATATTCTGGTCATAATATTTGCATAGAAATTTTATAATTGCTTCCTTTCAATATAATTTGTATCAATTTTCCAATAGCTGCTTCCTTACATTTGTCTCCTGTCACTGAATAATATGAATGTGTACCACTGAAAAACTCAATATAACTCATTTTTTAAGCTCCTTGTGACAGATATCATGTACTCTGATACAGACCTACCATGCTTACTATTTGACAATCCCAACATGCTCATAATCAATAATTACAAGTTCAGTCTTTTAAATCTTTGAAAGACTTAAGGTCTCTCAAATATTAAACTACATTATGAAATGCATCTTCTAGAAAAAAATAACTATGGATAAAATTACATTAGAATTAAAATTAACTATAGTAGTCACCATTGGCTGTCTACTCAGCATCCAGTTCCAGTTCCTTCATTCATAACAGAATCTGATTTTTTTCAGTTATGCACCCCTACATCATGCAGCCCAAGTGCCCTGGTAGGCATCTCTCACCCCTAGTATCATGGTGGAACTTGTTACTCCTAGGGTCACAGTCTCCTTGCTTGTGATTAGTTTAAGAAAGAGAACATGACCTGAATATAACCAATGACTTGTGAACAGAAGTCTTCTGGTGGCTTCGGACAAATGTTTTCTTATCTGGAGGTAACCTCCAGATAAAACTAGCCCCCTTCTCCAGTGGATGTTGTCCTGTCTGGATGTCATAATTCAGAGATGCTACAGTTATCATTCTACTAGATCGAAGGTGAAGGCAACTCTAAGGATGGCAAAGCAGAGATAGGAAAGAAAAAAAACGAACCCAGGTCCTTAATTTTCATTCTTAAGCAGAATCAAGAATGAACCAAACCCTGAAGCCATTTTCTTTTTCTGGACATGCTGTAATATGAGAAAATGCTCTTCTTTAAGTTGTTTGAATTGGGGTTTCTGTTATTTTCAGCCAAAAACATTCTAACTTATAAAACAGAGAGCTAAGCTTTCCTCATTTAACAATGGGAAATTGCTGTCCCTGTCTGGGTGGCCGTCCTACAGTTAGAGTGATGACCAGAATCAGGGCCATGCCTCCTGCTTCTCACACTAGTGGTCTTTCCACCAACTTATGCAATAGCTATTGCTCTGAAATTCATGCTATTTAATAATGGCAAATAATGGCTAATCGAGAAGTTATTACAGGAAGGAGAATTCAACTATCAAAGAGACCCAAATTGTAGGAATGATGAAAGGAATCCCAGAAAAACTCATTACCTTATTACCCCAAAATATTTTGACGTTGTCTATTATAAAAAATAATAAAGATAATCTATTTTCAGGGCTAAGAAATGCAGAACATTAGTACAAAGGAAAAATAAGCACTAAAATAGGAAATGTACATACGTCTTTCTCTCCTCTTCTCTCCCTCCCTCTCTCTCTGTCTCTCTCTCAACATGTGTAAATTTAGTGTCTAATAATATGTTTCACTAACTTAAGAACAAAAAGGCATGAAACAGCTCAGTCAGCCCTAGCATCATTCTCACTCTGAGAGGCACAGATTTGCTACACAGATACTAACAGAGACTCTACAGCTTCTAGGACTTTACTTACTAGATGCACAATTTAAAATCTTTTAATTACAGTAATGGTTGAATAGCAGCCCACTAAAAGACATGTCCAAGTCCTAAGCCCCAGAACCTGTGAATGGGACCTTATTTGGGAAAAGGGTCTTTGCAGCTGTAATTAAGCGAAGGACCTTGAGAGGAGATCACCCTGGATTCAGTGTGGGCCCCACAGCCAATGACCAATGTCCTTAGAAGAGCAGAGGGAGCTTTGAGGCAGGACACAGTGGACATGGTCACGTGAGTGTGAGGGCAAAGGCGGAAGCGATGCTGCCGCAAGTGAAGGGGTTCCTGGAGCTACCAGAGGCTGGAAAAGGCAAGGGAGGATGCTCCCCTAGAGTCTCTGCAGGGATGCAGACCAGCCGACACCTTGATTCCTGACCTCTGGCCCCCAGAACTGGGAGAGAATAAACTTCTGCGATTTTAAGCCAAATTTGTGGTAGTTTGTTAGGCCAGCCTGGGAAACTAATACGATTATACAGTACTATTTGAAAATGAACAGTCCAATTTGTGTTTTAAAGTCAGTAGTCTTGAATGAAGGTAAAATGACAGAAAGAAAATGATGAAAAATTTGTATATAGCCCTGTTTCTCTAATAAGATATTAGTTTCTTAAAAAGCAAAGAATATATCGGTATTTATTTTGAGTCACCTAAAGTATGGTTAACATCAGGAAGTGCCTAAACATAGGTCTCAAAATTGACAGACGGCATGAGAAAAATCACATGGTTACCTCAGCAGATTAAAAAAATAATATAATTGATAAAGTTCAACACCTTCTATGAGAAAAAACCCCTCAATATATCAAGTATAGAAAGGATTTTTCTTTAAAGTTTATTACCAAAATTTATTGTACTTCATGCACAGTCCCTTTAGTACTGGAAACTTGGCAAGGATACTCTCTGCCAGTGCCTCACTGTAACATAGGTCCTAGACAAGAAGTTAAGAAAAAGGTTAAGAAAGGAGAAGATAGAACTATCACTATTTGTAGACAATATGATCACTGACATGTAAACGTTAGCAGCATTAATAGAAAAATAAATTATTAACACAACTAAAGTATTCAACAATACTGTCAAATACAGTCAACACAAAAAGTCAGCAGGACTTCTCTACACTAGCAAATATTAACTAGAAAAAATAGTACCTTCACAATAACAAGAAAAGCTGTAACATACCTAGGGATTTCGTTGGAGAAAATTTTAAACCTTAAAAGAGGAGCTGAGTAAAAAGCATATTCCATGTCCTTAGATAAACTGCTAAGGTAACTTTAGAAAGTAAGAACTGAGCGTGTTTGGGGAACAATGTTCCTAACAAATGCCACAACATCGTGTGATCGGTGGTTATTTAAGACAAGTGGCATGTTAGTGGTACAAGAACAAACAAGCAGACAGTACAGAGTAATCAGAGAAAAACATATGTGTGTGAGTATAAGATCTATGCCACCACAATACCTGAGAGGATAGCTCATTTAACAAATGGACGAGTGATAACTGAGTCCCTAAGTATTAAAAAAAATAGATTTCTGTTTAATGTAGGACTCCACAAAGTGAACGGACAGAGGTGAGAAATTATTTACAACATCTAAAATTGAAGTAACACTAGTGTTTAGAATAGACAAGAAAACATTATAAAACAGCCAGAAAAATAAACGGCCCCCAGTATGATATGGACTAAAGATATGATCAAAGAATTCGTGGAAGAATAAACTCAGAAAGCAATTGTGCATAGGAAGAATTTCTCAAATTCACTGGGAATAGAAAACTGTATGTTAAAACGCAAATGAATATCACTTTACACCCATCAGATTTGGAAAATAAATGACTAATTGAAAGTATCAATAAGACTGTGAGCATACAGAACCCTCAGGTGCCCTGCGGATGTGCAGAGTGAAGCTGTTCTCTGAAAAGTCATCTGGTTGTACGTACTTAAGTACTCACATATCCTTCACGCAACGATCTTATTCTTTTTTATATATGCCAGAAATTTTCTCACATTGGGGCATAAAGACACAGAACAAAAATCTTAATTACTTCATTGTTTGAGGTAATGAGAAGTTGCTGGCAATCCAGTTTCTATCACTAGGAAAATGGAAAAGTAAAATATAATGGATATAAACTATGGGGTATCATGTAACAGTTAGGTGCAACTGGCAAAATGGAGACACAGAAATGTAAATAGGTCTAAAAGTCATAATGCAACATGAATTAAAAACAAACATAGTAAGTTATAATACAATATTACCTAAGTGAATTAACAAAGCAGGACATGTTCAAAAAATCAACAGTATACATTTATAAGATTCACATAAAGTTTCCCATCAAAATCATTATAATGATTATGGAAGCAGAGAGATGAATGGGATTAAGAAATGGGAATAAAATAGATTAATCAAATATTATAGAGATGAATGATGATAGCATCCATTAACTTAGCAATAATGATTAAATCAACCTTTGCAGCTGCCTTCTATCACACTAGAAAAAGAAAGAGGAAAGAAGGAAGGAAGAGAGGGAGGGAGGGATGGAGGAAGGAAGGAAGGAAGAAGGAAGGAAGGGAAGGAGGGAGGGAGGAAAATCCACTTCCTAAAGAAAAGTCCACTGAATGATATGTGAAATTGTAGCAGGTCAACTGCTATTAACAATTATATGGCTATTACAACTTTTCAGTGTTCTGAATTAGTCTTCAGCTCAGCTCTCTATGGCTTAGTATGTGGTAACTCCTAACATAGTAACTAATGGGCACAATTATGTTTTGCTAGTAAAGGACACAGAGTGGAAAGAGTATTAGTATGATCATTAATGTATATCAATTCCAAAGAGTATATATATAAGAAAGCTATAAGAGACTCTGGTTACTTCCCTATGCTTATGAGACCAACTCTAGGTGAGATCCATGACTTAACTGCGAATCATGTTTAGCTTGTTTACCTATATATACTTACAGCATCTAGACAGGATATCCAGCATTATTTATATCTTTTTATTTAGATTAAAAAATGCATAGCTTTAAGTAACAGAAAACTCGAATATCAGTGATTGAAATCTGTGGTAGGCAAACTATGGCCTGTGGGCTGGATTTAAATAAATTTTGTAAATAAAGTTTTATTGGAACACAGCCATTTGTTTACGTATTGTCTGTGGCTATTTAATGTACTACAAGGGCAGAGTTGAAGAGTTGCAACAGAGACCTTAGGATCTGCAAAGCCTAAAATTTTTACTGTCTGGCCCCTTACAGATAAAAGTTTGCTGGCCACTGATTTAAGCAAGATTTTTTTTTTCTCACATAATAACTTAGAGGTAGGCAGTTATTGGTGTTAGTTTAGCAGTTTGATAATATTAGAGGCAACAACTCAGGCCCAAATACAGGTATTCCCCACTTTTCAAAAGTTCTCTTTAGACCACTTCCCATTTATTAAAGACCTACATCAGCACCTGTTTTCGCCAGCATTTCTCTCAAGCTCATCTCCTCAGGGCACAAAATGTCTGCTGCATTTCCCGCTATCATGTTTTCAATGTAGAAAAAGGGAATAAGGGACATTACTGGCTATATCAGAAAATATAAATTCCTTTCTAACCTTTTAGTAGGCTTAAAATTTTTATCTCATTGGCCAGAAATGTACCTCCATAACTGCAGGAAGTGTAAAAAGTGATCATCTAGCTCTTTCAGTCTCTATATTGAAGATGGGAATGGAAGAAGTGAGTTACAAATGGGTGGATGATGAGTTAGCAATTAATTCAATTAAACCCCATGCCTGAACTGTCAGAGTTGCATCATGTTTTGCTTCAAATACAGTACCTATTTTGTGTATACCTCCTACAGGCTATGAGGGAAAGGGGATACTCTCACTTTTGCCAGACCAAAAACATCCCTTCCCAAATGAAGATAAACAAAAATTTAAATAGTACACACTAGAGTTAGATCACAACACAGAGATACTCCAGGTCACCTGACCTAGTCACGGGAGCTTTTTCTCCAGCTGGTCGTAGGAGAGACAGAGATTCGAAGCTTGAGAATGTCTTGGTGTTCCACTGCTGTCTCAGAGAGGGAAAGAGCCACAGAAGTCAAGGATTTCAGGCAGCCTCTAGTTGTTGAGAGCAAACCTTCTTGGCAGCCAGCAAGGAAACAGGGACCTCAGTCTTACAGCTGCGAGGAACTGAATCAGCCAACTCCAGAAGGAGCTTGGAAGCAGAGTTTTCTCCAGAGCCACCAGATAAGAGCTCAGTCTGACTGACCACTTGACTTCACGCTCATGGAACCCTCAGCAGAGAACCCAGCCATACTGTACCTTACGACCTATAGCACTGTGAGCTCATAAATGCCCGTTTTTTGAGACCCTGAGTTGGTGGTACTTTGTTACACAACCATAGTAAGTGAAAGTTATATTCCAATTATTTGTCATTAAACTGCATAAAAGATCCAAGTTTGGGGATAATAATGAGTCTGACCACATGAGTTTATCTGCAAGATGGAACTGGAATAAAAGACAGGAAAGTTGACTTTTACATCCACCATCAGAGAGTCAGCTGTACTAACTCTAAGACTAGGAGAATATCATGTAGCCCTGAGCTTAGCAGGACAATTTCCACTACACCAAGACAACTTTTTATGAAAGGGTAAAAAGGAGAATAGTGGAGAATTACAGACTACTGCAAATCCAATTAAATTTTCATTTTATAGTACCCTGGATTTCTAAATATGATTAACTTGATTCAAAGACATAGAAAAGGAGAACTGGGGTGGGAATAGTTGCATAAAACTTACAATCCCTCTTTCTCTTTTTCTCCAAATAAATGGGGGAAAACCCCTAACTTCCCTGAATATTGTATAGCAGGAATTTAATCATTTCTTCAGGATGTCAAATTATGTGTGAAAATAATTCTGAGTAGAACAAATTCAACACTTATTTCACTGAATCTCAAAGCCTATGGTTCCCTAAATTGAGAACCTGTTCTCTAATCAACAAAATCAGTTTAGTGGCTACTATTGGTTTGTAACCTAAGATTGTTTAATGGGTAATGAAAATTTTACCTTTTGTTATTAGAAGTATTAGATAACTCTGCAATGACCTATATGGGAATAGAATCTAAAAAAAGTGTGGATATATGTATATGTATAACTGATTCACTTTGCTGTACAGCAGAAACGAACACAACATTGTAAAGCAACTATACACTAATAAAAATTAATTAAAATAAAATAAAATGGCCACTGGGCCAATGTAAACACACACACACATACAAAAAGAAGTATTAGGTGTAAAAAGGACTTACAATTTTTAAAATATTATATAATTTGGAACAAATATGAAACAGCGTTATTTATAAAATAAAAGATGCTACATAGATATTTATAGCAAGGTACAAAGTAATAATTCAAGAATAAAGTCTCACTAAAATATTCTTCAAATTTTAAGTTGTAAATGAATATGCATTCATTACTTGAAGTATAATATATAACTTTCCATTAATGGTAGAAAAACAATTTATCCTCAGTGAATATTATGCAATTAGCTTTTCCCTTATTGCATCTGTCAGATATTATACAACTAAGCAGACTTTGTTAATGGGTAAGAGATTTTTAAAAATCCAAAATACATTGATGATATTCTGAAAGAATAATTAAGGGCACTGGATCTAAATCCATTAGATAAATGTAACAATGGCTTCAGAAATCATGGAAATAATGTCATAACAAAATTGTACTGTTGAATATTCTTTCTCAAATTTACTATCTGATTTACCACGGAAAATGGCTTGTTTGAAATTACAAGTTACTTTATCATGCAAATTGGTCTCAAAATTTTTCTAACGTTGGTATGAATTATGTCTCTGGTTTCAAAGATGCAAAATCTGAGGCTGAAATGACTTGCACAACCATAACTGTTTTAAGTTTCACATTGTCTTACCTGAAGCTGTCATCTCACTTTCTGAGCTATGATATTATTTGCATTTTACAGACAGGAAAGTGAGAGAAAGACATTGTTTAAAGCATACTATGTCTTCCTGATGTAGCCCCACTGCAGAGGATTGCCTCCTACACACACAAGCGAGTAGTTTTAAAAAGTGAATAAAGACAATAATTTTCCTAACATAAATCATATTGCTGCACACTCTAAGTCAAGCCCAGATTAATCATACAGATATTTTCTAAGAGTCTGATTCCATATTTCTCAGCGAACAGGTATCTGTCATAGAGCAATAGGTTATAAACAAGTCCTGATTGCTGAGTGATTGCTTTTCCATGGCTTTCTTAAGCCACACAGAATGATTCTTATTGGAGATATCTTAGATGTTGCAAAATTTCAATTGACCTTGACTCAAGTATTACAAACATCAAGTCTAACTCTGGGAGTTCCCTATTATTTTGAGGTCACAGCTCCATAAATCCCCTCCATCCAAAGGTCTTAACCCATGGTCTCTCCTGCTGATCTCTGAGAGCTGTCCACTCACAGCCCATCCATCTCTGTCAGTGAAGGTGCATCCAGCCTTAGGCATTTCTCCCCTTCATCTTATCCTACATAAAACCAACTTTTCGTATTCCATTTCTATGAGTTTTCCCTGAGTGACTAGCACTAGTGCTCAGATATTATGGGACAATTAACAGATGATCATGGATTAACTGTGACTGTCACAGGAACCAACGTGTGTGTCCATAGGAGCTTCTGTTCAAGAAACTGAAACGTCTTCAAACTAAGAGATTACAGCTAGATGAATGAATGAATGAATACACAAATGGGTAAGATGCCTCAACCCAAATAAATGATTATCACTCTGGGGACTTCTGGTGGGTATTTCAGGAGAAACCAAGCCTATGCTCACTCTTCACATCGCACCAAGTGTGTGCTCATCCAAGCATTTAGCCATTTCTTCAGGGAATCAAAATGAAAATGTTCAAGATACCACACTGTACACATGTGCTGTTTCTACACTTACCGATGCTTTTGCTTCTAGCTTTAAGGACATGCTATGTTTATAGGTGGCTGTTTTTCATAAGGACGCCTTCATCCTTTCCCAAATTCTCTCAGATGTTTACTTTACATATAGATAAACACGACAACTCCAAATAGGAGTAAAACAGAATAAAACAATGTTTTTAATGTCAGGTTATAGGGAATTTAGAAATAATATTGGTCTCAATATGGCCATCGCTTTTCTGGCATCGAGTAGAATGGGAACTTCACATAGCACTATCTTCATTCATCCTTCTAAGGGATTTTATTTATATTTTCCTCACTACAGAAAGCACTCATATTTACTTTATTAAAATTTCTATAAACTGTTTCTTTTTCATCTGCTTTGAAAATTAAGGAAAATTTATTAGCTGATTCTATGTAAATTGCTTTAGTTCAGTTTTCATTGAGGATAAATGTGTTTTGAATATCTGTTATGACAATTATATATAGCTACATTTTCAACCCTAATGCATTTTTAATAACTTCCTTCAGCAGCTAGTGATTTGAATTTCAAATTTCTTTCTACCAAGAAGTAAAAAAAAAGTATATACCGTTTTATAGCAGTTTCATATAAAAAAACTGATTTATGCAGCAAGATCTCTCTCACAGTAAACATATCAAATGTCTAAATGAGATCAGTAATACTCATAAGCTTTATAATATGTACGTTTCAGCTAGAGTATAGCATTAAAGTTGGTAAAAAAAATAATTGTATCCTTAGATTATTTTGCAGAAGTCCTTCACTTAGGTTGGAAACATTTTGTTCATTTGATTGATTATTTTAATTTATTGCTATTGAGCACTACAGCAGATTTTAGGGCATATCAAAATAACCGACTAATCAGAAGTTTAAAGTGTTTAAACGTTAACAAATAGGACAATTTGGGAAATCCATAATGGTCTACTTCTTTAAGCCATCTTGAAAATGAAGTATTTTTTTTCCAATTCTGGAGATCCAATATTTGGACTGAGCATTAATTGTTCAAGGGAAGACAAAGATTTTAAATATGTCAGCCTTTTTCATAAAGAGATCTTTCTTTATTGACCTGATCATCAGAGGGAACTATGGGAAATTTAGAGCTTTGCCATGTTCACATCTGAAAAAAAGGATTCATAATTCTATAAATGGAAAAAGCCATGGGAAGTGATAGTTCAGTCTTTGATTTTGAAGAAGCGAAAGTATATTTCAGGATAAAAATGTCACGAACATCTGTGATTGTTTTTATTGCCTTGATGGCTGGTTGTCCAGGCCTTGGACAAATTAACCCCATCTGACCCCTGGGGTGGCCTTCTGGACACTAGCTACACCCACCCGCCCTGTCACAGGGAGGGGCAGCCCCAGAGCAGAGCAGGACTCACACAGTCTCCAAAGTTCTGTCTTCTCTCTTCTTAAAACTCTTTGCAAATGTCAGTATTTTTAATAACGTTATGGTAAAATTAACAATTATTTCTTTAGAATTATTACATTTTTCAGCTAGGAGTATATTTAAAGAGTCTTGGTAATTACTATACAGTTTATAAATTTTACTGGTTAGGATTTTCATGTTTATTCTACTAGCATTTCCTCATTTAAATGGGACTTTTCATAATTTTCTATCATTCCTTGAATTAGCTGGTGTTTTTTTCAGTCAAGTATCAACTTTTTGATTTGTAACTCTCAATAAATTTATAATTGAAATACCTGTGAAATATCTTGGATGTCACCATAAGGCTGGAACTAAGGTCAGTGTCTTTTATAGAAGACGGTTTCATTTTACACTGATCAGGCTTTGACAGAGAAGTGTTGACATACATCCACCTTCACATTAATTCTGTTCAGTAGATTTCCTGGGCAGTTTCACTACAAACTGGCTGTACTTCTAATTGTTTAATGAAATATATATGTGAATATACCATACATAAATACTTCAAAATCTAACATGTCAAGAATCACCTTTTTTTCACCCAGTCTCGATGAACAGCACGACCATTCATCCCTCACCCAGTCCTGAAAAGATATCGTCTTACTCCTCTCTCTTCCATTTCGCCAATATCCAATCAGTTACTAAGTCTTCTTAATTCTACTGACTGTACCTAGAAAATATCACCCAAATCTATCTCCTCTCCATTCACTTTACCCTTCTCCATTTAGGACCCTGTTGTCTATTACGGGGAAGTGGAAATAATGATACTATAATATTTAATTATATTGTTTTTCTGTATATAGTCTATTATCCCATTCATTTGATGTGATGTCACGCAAATTATTTTTTTCTGAATACGTATTTGAAGATATGAAAAACCATTTAAAACACTTCACAACTGCTCTATTGCTCACAGGATAGAGGTTAAACTCATGAGGAAGGTATTTATGACCCTTCACTTGCCTCACCCACTTCCTTTGTGCTTATTTTCCACCACTACAGCCCTCCTTTCAGAGTTTGCCAACACCAGATTCCTCAAATTTTCTTCAACTCACCATGCAGTGTAGCTTCAGTACTTGTAATCACCCTTTTTCTTCCTCATAGAATGCATCCCTCTCCATTATTTTGTTTTGTCAAAACAGAGTAATCTTAAGAAGCCCTTTGGAAAGTCCTGATTTCCAAAGGTATACAAGTGTTCCCTTTTACTTTTATTACTGCACTTCATCATACTTCATTGTAGTTAGCTATTTATAACCTAGCTTTCTTGTATCGTAAGATCTTAAAACAATAATGATAATAACTCTTAACATTTTTTGACTGCTCTAGACAGTCTTTAAAGAGTTCACATGTAGTATCTTATTTACACCTCTTGGAGGAGTAGGGCAATTACTGTCACTATTGGAAAAATAAGAAGAGTATCTCATCTCTTCATCTTCTGAGCCTCAGTGTCTATCTAGTCACTAGGTATCACAGTTTCACAAAACTATATATTATATTATATTATATTATTAAAATAGTCTTTTCTCTGTTTTCTTGGATTGGGTTTGACAGTCGGTTCCCAATATTCAGGGCGGGGCTCTTTTCCTTTGTAGCACAGCAGAAGTTACTCTCAGTGGCAAGATGCACCTGTGTGTTACTTGTGGCACCCAGTGAAAGCAAATATTTACATGGAAAGTTTTTCCTTTAATTTGAGCAACATCAGAGTTGCCCAATGGTAATATAATTTTGGTGGCTAGGGAGAGCTTTATCATGTGTGAGTGATAAAGCGTGGCAGTATTGAATAATAGAAGAGATGATAAAAGAGAATTTGAATAATGCTAGCTGTACACTCTAAGAAAATAAAGAAGCAAAAATCAGTGTCATAGAGCTAGTTAAGAAGAAAAGTAGTGAGGTTGACACAAATATTTTGGTCTGAATGCCAAAGAGACATTTCAATTTTAACATATATAAAGTAAAAGCATGTGATTTTTTTTTTACCCAGAGCCTATAATAAGACAGCCAGTGAAGCATTAGGCAAAACTTGCTAAAATAGTATCAAAATAAGAGAAGAAACCATTTACATATTTTCTTGAAAACAACCGTTAAGATTTCTTATTATTGATGAATCATGACCAAATTATTCTCCTTAACAGAACTGGTCTAACTTCATGGTTTTAATTCACAATCACTGAGGAAAAAAATAAGATAAAATTCCTGAAAGGAGATTTAAATCACTAGGAAACAAAATTAGCCTCCCAACTGCTGGGAATAATAAGTTGTAATAATAAAAACCCTGAATCTCCAAAACATTGCCATGAGAAAAGTAAATTTTAGCTGTCACACACACTGAATCTAGTTATTAAAGTGCTTTAGGAAGTTTCAAGTTACAGTCAGTGATATCTGTTCACTTATTTATTGAAAGATGAACTATTCCTATTCTCACTGAACTGCACAGGATCTTTCATGACTTAATTTTCACAGACTGGAGAGACAGCTTACACACATAAAGTGTGTATGTTTTGAAAGCGTTAGTCATAGTTTTCTAACAATTTTTATTTAACCTACTTATATCTGCAGTCATTCTTTTCCTTCTTTTTTGTTAAAATGAATGCTCTCTGGTTCTGTTAAAAGACCAAACCCTATTATACACAAGAACCTTTTAATCATCACAGTTTCTGTCTACTAGATTGTTCCCTTTGGCATATAGGTGCATTACAATACATGTCGTATTTAAAAAACATATCTGCTCTATATATTGGCTCAATTTTACAGTGAAACATCTTGAAAAAAACTGCCTGAGTAGCTATTCGTTCCTTACCCCTCAATCTCGTGTAAGCTACTCCAGGTGAAATAAGTCCCCATGTTTCACTGAAATAGCTCTTGGCAAAGCCACCGAAGACCTCCATGTTGTCAGCCCAATGGTCCCTTTTCTGTCACCTTTCTCAATCTCTCAAACTAGACACAGATGACCATTTGTTCACATTTTTAGCACAGTTTTCTCTTAGTTTCCAATGGTTTACCCTTAGTGTTATTTTTCTCATCTTACTGCCTGCTGTTCTCAGATTTCTGTTCTGGCTCCTCCAGTTCTGCTAATCCTCTAAGTGTTGGAGTGTTATCTCCTTTTTCTTCATTCTTTCCCAAGGACATTTTATCCAGTGCTACAGAATAAAGTGCTATCAGTATGCCAATGACAGTCAGATAAATAACTTTATCAGTGACATTTCCCCCACCCGAACTCACATTTGTTTATCTAATTGACTACTTGACATTTTGGTTTGAATGCTTAATAGACATTTCAAATTTAACATATGCTAAGTGAAACCTTGTGATTTTTACTCAAAGCCTGCTCTTCCGTCTTTCCCATCTTCATGAACTGCGCCATCCTTATCTCTGTTGCTCAAGTCCATGAGTCCTACCTTTCACTTACACTCAACATTTAATCCATAGGTACATCCTGTCCATTTTCACAAACTATATCCAAAATGTGTCCTTTGACCTCCAACTTTAGTATAAACACATTCATTGGAGTTACCACCACATCTAGGCTAGACAAATAACGCCTAACATTTTCTAAACTAACCATACACCAAGTAAGTAGTTATATGCTTAGCTATAAATTTTCCTTTGTTAATAACAACTAATTATATTTAATCTCGTTGTATGTCTACAGTACCATTCATTCCTTACAACAGCTCTCTGTGGTAGGCACTATTAAAATCTTAATCTGTCAGAGGAGAAAAATTAGGTACATAGAGGTTAAATAACTTATGCAATTTCACACAGCTGTTAAATATGGAAGCTGGATTCCAGAGCCTACACTCTTACCCACTGTGTAATGTGGTTAAGATTCTTTTTCATTCCAACTTTATTACTGCCATGTCATTGACCCATAACATTGTGTAAATTTAAGGTGTACAACATAATGTTTGGATACACATATATTGTGAAATGATTACCACAATAAGGTTAGTTAACATCTCCATCACCATTGGTCAAAGGGTAAGATGCATAAGTTCTGAGGAGCTAATGTACAGCATGGTGATTACAGTTAACAGTGCTGTATTATATACTTGAAAGCTGCTAAGAGAGTAGATTGTAAATGTTGTCACCACACAGACTCAAAAGGGGTTAAGATTCTTGATCTTTCTCAACAGTCTGTTTTCCAGGGTGATCTTTTTCCTTGTTAAATTTATTGAAGAATGATTTATACAGAGTAAGTTACCGCCATTTAAAGTGAACAACTGAATGAATTTTGACCATTGCATGTACCTTTTAAACCACCACCACAATAAGAATAAAGAGCGCTTCCATCATCCCCTAAACGCCTTAGGTCCTTTTGCAGGCCAACCTTCCGTCTATTCCTCCCTCAAAATAGGCAACCAAGGGGCTTCCCTGGTGGGGCAGTGGTTGAGAGTCCGCCTGCCGATGCAGGGGACACGGGTTCGTGCCCTGGTCCGGGAAGTTCCCACATGCCGCGGAGCGGCTGGGCCCGTGAGCCATGGCCACTGAGCCTGTGCGTCCGGAGCCTGTGCTCCGCAACGGGAGAGGCCACAGCAGTAAGAAGCCCCCATGTACCGCAAAAAAAAAAAAAAAAAAAAGGCAAACAAGGATATGATTTTTTTTCTATAAATAAGAATTTTGTTACTACAAATACAAGGGTGAAATTATATAATATGTATTATTTTGGGTCTTCTGTCTTTCAGTCAGCATTATGATTCTGAGATTCATCTGTTATTATGCGTATCAGTAGGTCTTTCCTTTCAATCATTCAGTGGTTTTCCATTGACGGATGTACCACAATTAGTTTATTCATTCTCCTGTTTGGGTTGTTTCCACTTGTAGGCTATTTTGAATAACGCTACTATGAACATTTTCGTACATATATTTATTTGGACATGGCTATTCATTTGCGGGGAAGGGGAGTAAATTTCTAGAAGTGGAATGGCTGGACAGATGTATGTTTACTCTTTTAAAGAAACTGCCAACTGTTTTACAAAGTGCTTATAAAATTTTACATGTCCATCAGCAATGTATGAGTTCTACAACTCTGGTTAGTTTCAATCTTTCTAGTTTTAGCCATTCTAATGGATGGACAGTGTTACTTTGAATTTAAATCTTGCAGATCACTGGTGATGTTGAGCATTTTTTCATGTTCTTGTTTGCTGTTCATATATCTTATTTTGGAAAATATCTGTTCACATCTTTTGTTCAACCTAAAATACTTTTGTTCAACCTAAAAATATCCTATTATTGAGTTCTAAGAATTCTTTAAGTATTCTGGATATGTGTTTCTGGCCAGAGACATGTTTGCATGTATTTTCCCAGACTTACCTGCCTTTTTATTTTGTTAGCTAGATCACTTGAAGAGAAAAAGTTTTAAATTTCAATATAGCTCAATTTACCAATTTTTTCTTATGGTTTATACTTTTTGTGTATATTTGCTTATTACAAATATTTGCTGAGAAATATTTGCTTATTACAAAGTGGAAAAGGTTTTCTTCTATACTTACTACGGGGAGTTTTATAGTTTTGGCATTTAAATTTAGACCAATGATCTGCTCTGAGTTTATTATGTGTATAATGTGATGTAAGATCAATGTTCATTTATTTACAGAGACATCTAGTTGTTCTAGCACCATTAGTTGGAGAAAGTTTCTTTTCCTATTGACTTGTCTTCATACCTTTGTCAAAATGCAACTGGCCATATATGTATCAGTTCATTTCTGACCTCTCTATTCCCTTCCATTGATCTATATAAATATCCTTTTGCTAAAATCATAATATCATGATTTCTGTCACTTTATAGTAAGTCATGAAATCTTATAAATTTCCAACTTTGTTCTTCTTTATTAAAATTGCATTGGTTAATATAGGTTATGCAAATATCCATATAGAATTAGTTTGTCAATACCTACAAGAAAATATTCCTGGAATTTTGATAAGAATTATGTTACATATCGATTTAGGAATAATTGACATCCTAACAATATTGAATTGGTATCAATCTAAGAATATTTTATTTCTTGCCATTTATTTAGGTCCTCTTTAATTCAGCTATTTTCCATAGTTTTCAGTGTAGAGATTGCACATGTGCTTTATAATTATTTGTTGGCACTACTGTAAATTGAGTTTTTTAAAAAAAATTAATTTAGCAAGTGTTAACTGCTACTATTTAAAATGCAAATGATCATAAAATGTCATTCACTAAATTCATTCATTAGTTCTGGTATTTGTTTTGAAGACGATCATGCATTTTCAACAAATGATTATGTCACTGAGCATAGAAACAGAGTTTTCTTTTTCTTTTCTGTAGGTATTTGTTAGATGCTTTTTTTCTGATTAAGGAAGTTCATTCTGTCCTTGATGTTCTGAGGGTTTTAAATCATAAATGGATGTTGAATTTTGTCTTTATATGCATACAGAACTGTCTTTCTGTATACATTTAAAGGATCCCATGATATATTTTCTCTTTATTTCTACATTATTACATTGGTCGATTTTCAAATGTTAAAACAACCTTGCATTTCTGTCGTAAATCTTACCTGATCATATGTTATCATTTTAACATATTGTTGAATTAGATTTCCTAATATTTTGTTTAAATGTTCTGATTTGTAGGGATACTGATCAGTCCCTTTCCCCTAGTGTCTTTGTCTAGTTTTGGTTTTCAGATATCAGTCTGATAAAGTGAGTTGGAAAGGGTTTCCTCCTTTTTATATTTTCCTTAAGTATTTATGTGGATTAATTTTTTCCCTTTAAATATGTTGTAGTATTAACAAGTGAAATGATATGGACCTGAAGTTTTCTTGGTGGGAAAGTTGTGAACTATAAGTTCAAAGTTTTTATTAGGTCTTCAGCTATTGAATAAGACTGGGTAGTTTGTATCTTTCAAGGAGTTTGTCTATTTCCTTTAAGCTGTCAAGTAGAATTTGTAGTGATAACCCCTCTACTCTTACCAGCCTTTGATTTTTCTTATTTTTTTTCCTGATAAATTCGGTTAAGAGTTTATCAAGTGAGTGATTTTTTTTGTAAAAGAAACAGCTATTGACTTTACAAAATTTCCTGACTGCTATTTTGGTTTCTGTTTCATTGATATTTTCTCCTGCATTTATTGTTTCTTTCTAATGTAAGAACTCATAGCTATACATTTCCCTATACTCACCGGTATAGCTCTATTCCACACATGCTGATATTTGTGTTTTTATTATCTTTGAGTTTAGAATACCTGCCAATAGCCTCTGTGACTACTACATTGCCTTGGAATTATTACCCCTTAGACTATGTTAATTACCAAATATTTAGCATTTACTAGATAACATTGATTTCTAATTTAAATAATTTATGGTCAGAGAACACACTCTTTATGACCTCAACCCTTTTCAATTTATTAAGACTTGTTCATATTGAATCAAAATTATCTGCATATGTGTGTCTTTTCCTCTGGAATACAAGCTCTTTCAGGGCAATGACTGTGCCTCACACATGTTCTCGTGCCCCCCAGTGCATCGTGTAAAGCAGACAGCTTATACTTATCTTTGTCTAAATTATAAACCCTTATAGGTGGTTATAATACTGCTTATAATGTTGCCATTTTGCAACTAGAAGATGGCTGAATCATGAGTACATGGACTCTAGGTGCGCTGGCTAGAGAGCGTCCAGCCAGGGTACAGCACTGACCAGCAGGCAGGCGTTCTGACCAGGAATCCACAGAATATATACTATGCTCAGTCTTCCAAAATTTTACTCAAAAACTAAACATTACAGACTTACATTTCACGACCTGGCAGTTTGTCATTAAGTCAGGCTTAAAATTATTGCCATGGTCATCATCATCATACAAAATATCAATATGACTTCAGGCTGCAAATAATTTTTCATATAGTAAGAACCTGCATCACTGTGTTGGTTGTTATTTGATACTCTATCTTAAATAGTCTTCAAAAGAGACATGTAATATTACAATTTTAAAATCCATGTCCTCATGAGAAAACCAAACTACTATGAGCTTGTAAGTGGCTGGGCAGGAACTTGAACTTGGATTCTCTATTAGTAAATCTATATTAAAATACAGAATACCTCATAGAGAGTTAAAGAAATTCACATTTTAAGCCTTATGATATAGGTTCAAATCTAATACAAAAGATTGCTAGTTATTTGTGTAATAGGATTGGTTAGCACATTACTGCTGAATAATCTATTTTTAATAGACTTTAATTTTTAGAGCAGTTTTATGTTCACAGCAATATTGAGCAGAAAGTACAGAGCTTTCCCTTATGCAACCTGCCCTCACAAATACATAGCCTCCCCCATTATCAATATCCCCACCAGATGGTACATTTGTTATAACTCATGAATCTACTTTGATACAACATAATCACCCAAAGTCCATATTTTACAGTAAGGTTCACTCTTGGTGTTGTACATTCTATGGCTTTGGACAGATTTATAACGACATACATCCACCATTATAGTAGCATAAAGGGTAGCTTCACTGTCCTAAAAATCCTCAGTCTTATGCCTATTTATCCCTCCCACCCCCCTCATCCCTGGCAAGCACTCTATTTTTAATAAAAGAAGAAATTAGCACTGTACCTCACATAAAATAAATTCCACAGACTAATTACATTATTCAGGGTAACTTACTCTATGTTACCACCAGTGAGGAATTACAGTCTTTCCTGAGCTTATGTAGGCATTCTATCAAAAAAGCAATGCTGTTTCACAATTCTGCATTCTGATCATGAATCTTCCACATTACTATCAAATACTTAACTTTTTTTTGACATTATCACCAGAGATAACTTTCAGCAGCACATTTAGCATCATTCTAGGGCAATTTCTTACATACTTTTAATTCTTAGGAAATTGCTATTTCATTCATAGGATTTAAGTCACGTCTCTACACATCAGCATACATGATGATCGTTCTTGTTATGCTGTAAAGAGCAAATGCTTTGTACATTAACAGTGTCATTAACACTGCTAACACCAGTCTCAAAAGTTTTATCTCCAAAACATTGCCCACGCTTTAAATCAAAGTAAAAAATGAACAATTAACCTGAAAAGAGGGAAAATGCCTACTCAGCACCTTGGGAAATGATCTGGTTGAGTTATGAGTCATCTCATTTTGCAAAGTAGCAATAAAAATGAGTCTTTCATTTTGCAGAGGTACCACTGGCATTTATAGCAGATGATTAAAATAAAGGAGAAAAACAACTTTTGCATTTTATCAGTGCAGGGACATTTTATCCTGGCCATGCATTTTTGCCTCTGCAGATTTCATCTATCAAAAGAAGTGTCTCCACAGTTGTTGCCAAGGGTACAGTTATTCCCCAGAGATTCCAAAGACCGTGACTTACCTTATGAAAGTTTCTGAAATATGCTGCCTTTTCATCTGGAAATTTTTCTAGCCTTCTGGGTCCTTTACTAGACGCCTTCTTAAAAACCAACCAGCAACGTCTGAAAATCTGAAAGTAAATAAAGGAATCCCATTATGTCTTTTGTACGTGAGTTTAGTAGCATCAGGGATTTATCTATTCAACTAATCCAGGGGGAATAAATTGTTTTACATGCACTTATCTTACAGAGAGAAAAAAACTGGGAATTCAGAGGCATGTTATTCTTTTAAATTATAGCAAATTTTAAAAACAATATTAAATATAAACATAACTTTTATATGAAAAGATTTTATGCTATGAGATTTTCAGTGCACTGGCTTCAATCCTCTTTAATCTAACTAAATCATCTGGGTATCAACACCATATAAAGTATTTATTCTCACCATCCTGGTGACAAACAATTCTGTTTTCCATGATAATGAAGTAAAAATTTACTAAGATTAAGCACTTTCATAATGTTCAATATTCTTTGGAAAAACATCACATTTAAAAATTAACTTATAGTGTTCATTATAAAACATGCTCATATACTCCTTTAGAAAATGAAACAGATAGATTTTATAATGGACACATCTGTCACGCCCTTCTATGCTTTTATAGCACCTACTATTTACTAAACACTTATTATGTGCAATACATTTTAAAATTTATAGACACATTTAATCCTCATACCTACTATATGAGGTAGGTTGTCTTCATTTTAGGATAAAGATAGTAAGACAGTAAGAGTGTCAGCATTTGAACACACATCTGTCTGAACACACATCTCTTCAGCTTTGTTTAAAAAAAAAGTAGGGCTATATATTACACAAACACAGGCCCTTCTTTCTGGACTCTTCCTGATTTTACAGGAATAATTCATGTTGGCTCTTACAATGTCACCTGATGCCCACCTTAAAACCCTCCATCCACAGGTATGTTTAAGTCAAATCAATAAAATGAAACTTTTTTCAATAACTAAAGAGGTCTAGAAATGCAAATTTAATATTTCAAACTTTTATAGAAATGCATATTTTTGCTGGAGTTTACATTCGCTATAGCCAGAAACTAAGATCCCTGTATTTCTGTTCTATTTTTTTTTTATTTTTTAAATTTATTTATTTATTTTTAAACATCTTTATTGGAGTATAATTGCTTTACAATGTGTGTTAGTTTCTGCTTCATAAAAAAATGAATCAGCTATACATATACATACATCCCCATATCTCTTCCCTCATGGGTCACCCTCCCACCCTCCCTATCCCACCCCTCTAGATGGTCACAAAGCACCGAGCTGATCTCCCTGTGGTATGCAGCTGCTTCCCACTAGCTATCTATTTTACATTTCATAGTGTATATATGTCCATGCCACTCTGTCATTTCGTCCCAGCTTACCCTTCCCCCTCCCCGTGTCAAGTCCATTCTCTATGTCTGCGTCTTTATTCCTGTCCTGCCCCTAGGTCCTTTAGAACCATTTTTTTTTTTTTAGATTCCATATATATATGTGTTAGCATACGGTATTTATTTTTCTCTTTCTGACTTACTTCACTCTGTACGACAGTCTCTAAGTCCATCCACCTCACTACAAATAACTCAATTTCATTTCTTTATATGGCTGAGTAATATTCCATTGTATATATGTGCCACATCTTCTTTATCCATTCATCTGTCGATGGACACTTAGGTGGCTTCCATGAACTACCTACTGTAAATACAGCTGCAATGAACATTGCAGTACATGATTCTTTTTGAATTATGCTTTTCTCAGGCTATATGCCAAGTAGTGGGATTGCTGGGTCATATGGTAGTTCTATTTTTAGTTTTTAAAGGAACCTCCATACTCTTCTCCATAGTGGCTGTATCAATTTACATTTCCACCAACAGTGCAAGGGGGTTCCCTTTATTCCACCCCCTCTCCAGCATTTATTGTTTGTAGATTTTTTGATGATGGCCATTCTGACGGTTGTGAGGTGATACCTCATTGTGTTTTTCACTTGCAGTTCTCTAATGATTAGTGATGTTGAGCATCCTTTCATGTGTTTGTTGGCAGTCTGTATATCTTCTTTGGAGAAATGTCTGTTTAGGTCTTCTGCCCATTTTTGGATTGGGTTGTTTGTTTTTTTGATATTGAGCTGCATGAGCTGCTTATAAATTTTGGAGATTAATCCTTTGTCAGTTGCTTCATTTGCAAATATGTTCTCCCATTCTGAGGGTTGTCTTTTCGTCTTGTTTATGGTTTCCTTTGCTGTGCAAAAGGTTTAAGTTTCATTAGGTCCCATTTGTTTATTTTTGTTTTAATTTCCATTTCTCTAAGTGGTGGCTCTAAAAGGATCTTGCTGTGATTTATGTCATGGAGTGTTCTGCCTATGTTTTCCTCTAAGAGTTTTAAAGTTTTACATTTAGGTCTTTAATCCATTTTGAGGTTATTTTTGTGTATGGTGTTAGGGAGTGTTCTAATTTCATTCTTTTACATGTACCTGTCCAATTTTCCCAGCACCACTTATTGAAGAGGCTGTCTTTTCTCCATTGTATATTCTTGCCTCCTTTGTCACAGATTAGCTGACCATAGGTGCGTGGGTTTATCTCTGGGTTTTGGGTTGTCGTGTTTACATTGTCGTTTGTTTCTAGGTATTTTTTGATTTCCTCTTTGATTTCTTCAGTGATCTCTTGGTTATTTAGTACTGTATTGTTTAGCCTCCATATGTTTGTAATTTTTACAGATTTTTTCCTGTAATTGATATCTAGTCTCATAGCATTGTGGTTGAAAAAGATACTTGATATGATTTCAGTTTTCTCAAATTTACCAAGATTGATTTGTGATCCAAGATATGATCTATCCTGGAGAATGTTCCAAGAGCACTTAAGAAAGTGTATTCTGTTGTTTTTGGATGGAATGTCCTATAAATATCAATTAAGTCCATCTTATTTAATGTATCATTTAAAGCTTGTGTTTCTTTATTTTCATTTTGGATGATCTGTCCATTGTGAAAGTGGGTGATAAAGTCCCCTACTATGATTGTGTTACTGTCAATTTCCCCCTTTATGGTTGTTAGCATTTGGCTTATGTATTGAGGTGCTCCTATGTTGGGTCCATAAATATTTACAATCGTCGTATCTTCTTCTTGGATTGATCCCTTGATCATTAGGTAGTGTCCTTCTTTGTCTCTTGTAATAATCTTTATTTTAAAGTCTATTTTGTCTGATATGTGAATTGCTACTCCAGCTTTCTTTTGGTTTCCATTTGCATGAAATACCTTTTTCCATCCCCTTACTTTCAGTCTGTATGTGTCTCTAGGTCTGAAGTGGGTCTCTTGTAGACAGCATATATATGGGTCTTGTTTTTGTATCCATTCAGCCAGTTTATGTTTTTTGGTTGGAGCATTTAATCCATTTACGTTTAAGGTAATTATCGATATGTATGTTCCTATTACCATTTTCTTAATTGTTTTGGGTTTGTTTTTGTAGGTCTTTTCCTTCTTTTGTGTTTCTTGCCTAGAGAAGTTCCTTTAGCATTGCTGCAAAGCTGGTTTGGTGGTGTTGAATTCTCTTAGCTTTTGCTTGTCTGTAAAGGTTTTAATTTCTCTGTAGAATCTGAATGAGATCCTTGCTGGGTAGAGTAATCTTGGTTGTAGGTTTTTCTCCTTCATCACTTTAAATATGTCCTGCCAGTCCCTTCTGGCTTGCAGAGTTTCTGCTGAAAGATCAGCTGCTTACCTTATGGAGATTCCCTTGTGTGTTATTTGTTGTTTTTCCTTTGCTGCTTTCAATATTTTTTCTTTGTATTTAATTTTTGATAGTTTGATTAATATGTGTCTTGGCATGTTTCTCCTTGGATTTATCTTGTATGGGACTCTGCGCTTCCTGGACTTGATTGACTATTTCCTTTCCCATATTAGGAAAGTTTTCAACTATAATCTCTTCAAATATTTTCTCAGTCCCTTTCTTTTTCTCTTCTTCTTCTGGGACCCCTATATTTCGAATGTTGGCGCATTTAATGTTGTACAAGAGGTCTCTGAGACTGTCCTCGATTCTTTTCATTCTTTTTTCTATATTCTGCTCTGCGGTAGTTATTTCCACTATTTTATCTTCTAGGTCACTTATCCATTCTTCTGCCTTAGTTATTCTGCTATTGATTCCTTCTAGAGAAGTTTAAATTTCATTTATTGCATTGTTCATCATTGTTTGTTTGCTCTTTAGTTCTTCTATGTCCTTGTTAAACGTTTCTTGTATTTTCTCCATTCTATTTCCAAGATTTTGGATCATCTTTACTATCATTACTCTGAATTCTTTTTCAGGTAGACTGCCTATTTCCTCTTCATTTGTTTGGTCTGGTGGGTTTTTATCTTGCTCCTTCATCTGCTTTGTGTTTCTCTGTCTTCTCATTTTGCTTAACTTACTGTGTTTGGAGTCTCCTTTTTGCAGGCTTCAGGTTTGTAGTTCCCATTGTTTTTGGTGTCTGCCCCCAGTGGCTAAGGTTGGTTCACTGGGTTGTGTAAGCTTCCTGGTGGAGGGGACTGGTGCCTGTGTTCTGGTGGATGAGCCTGGATCTTGTCTTTGTGGTGGGCAGGACCACAGCCGGTGGTGTGTTTTGGTGTGTCTGTGACCCTATTATGATTTTAGGCAGCCTCTCTGCTAATGGGTGGGGTTATATTCCTGTCTTGCTAGTTGTTTGGCAGGGGGTGTCCAGCACTGAAGCTTGCTGGTTGTTGAGTGGAGGTGGCTCTTAGAGTTGAGATGGAGATCTCTGGGAGAGCTTTCACCATTTGATATTACATGGAGCCAGGAGGTCTCTTGTGGACCAATGTCCTGAACTCCGCTCTCCCACCTCAGAGGCACTGGCCTGACACCCAGCTAGAGCACCAAGGCCCTGTCAGCCACACGGCTCAGAAGAAAAGGGAGAAAAAAGGAAGAAAAATAAAATAATTAAAATAAAAAGTAAAAAAATTATTGAAAATTAAAAAAAAAAATAGATAGCAATAAAAAAGAGAAAGAAAGAAGACAGCAACCAAACCAAAAACCAAATCCAACAACGATAACAAGCACTAAAAACTACCCTAAAAAATAAAAATAAAAAAGGACAGACAGAACCCCAGGAGAAATGGTAAAAGCAAAGCTATACAGACAAAATCACACAAAGTCCACTGCCTCAATTTTGGGATGATTCGTTGTCTATTCATGTATTTCACAGATGCAGGTACATCAGGTTGATTGTGGAGCTTTAATCTGCGGCTCCTGAGGCTGCTGGGAGAGATGTCCCTTCCTCTTCTTTGTTTGCACAGATCCTGGGGTTCAGCTTTGGATTTAGCCCCGCCTCTGCATGTAGGTCGCTGAGGGCATCTGTTCTTCGCTCTTTGGGGAAGTCTGAGGTTGTCTGACAGCATTCAGTAGGTGTTCTGTAGGAGTTGTTCCACGTGT